>NC_064631.1:502521186-502829936 GCF_023864275.1 Schistocerca cancellata
GGGCCATTGATGGGCTGGGCATACTGCAGAACGGGAACAACGGAACAAGCTGCAAATGGCTTAGAATGAGAATTTTCGCTCTGCAGCAAAGTGTGCGCTGATATGAAACTTACTGGCAGGTTAAAACTGTGTACCGGACCGAGACTCGAACTCGGGTCCCTTGCCTTTCGCGGGCAAGTGCTATCCAAGAACGACTCACGCCACGTCCTCACAGCTTTACTTCTGGCAGTACCTCGTCTCCTACCATCCAAACTTTACAGAAGCTCTTCTGCGAACCTTGCAGAACTAGCACTCCTGAAAGAAAGGATACTGCGAAGACATGTAGATGTTGATGTGGATGTAACCACAGCCTGGGTAATGTTTCCAGGATGAGATTTTCACTCTGCAGTGGAGTGTGCGCAGATATGAAACTTCAAAGCTGCAGATGGTTTTAAAAATGTGGGGACTGTCATTGTGACTCCCTGGTTTCTACATCTATGGATTTTCGTCTTTAGCAAAGTGCAGCAAGTGTGGACAATGTCAAAGAAGCCACAGCAGGGCCACTGCCGACTGCAGTTAACAGAATACAAGAAACAGTGTTCTCTACTTTTGAAACCAGCCCACGTCGTGTACTTTCGCCATTAAACCAGACATCAGGAGCAGGTAAAAAAGTTTTGTTTACTATCTTCTTTCAGAAAGGCTGTGAAGGACTCACCGGCTAAAAGGAAAAAAGAAAGCATGTACCTAGACTACAGGGAAGACACCACCTCCAACAACACCTGCTGCAGGAGCTTCGTTCGATGCATCTGATAGACCTTCAACATCCGGGGATACCAAAAGGAAGCTCTTCGTAGGAAAGAATCAGAGCGTGACGAAGCAGCAGGATCATGGTGAAGAAGTCTCCCATTCAAGCGTTGATGAAACCATGTTGATGGACTGCCCATCTAAATATGAAGAGGACTAGGAATACATTTATTGCGAACAACTGCGCTCAACTGCGACCTTTGAAGTGCATCGGCTGCTTTGGCTGGTGTTATGAGCTCTGCGCAGGTATCGACGATGATACCTGGAAGGTTTTTAAATGTGACTTCAGTGTCAAAAAGCAGTAAAGACTAAGTATTTTTCTCTTGTTCTGCACAATAACCAACAGTTACGCAGCTCTTTTTACTTTTGAAACAAACATTTGGTGTGAAAAAGGCTGCGTTACTAATTCATTAGATTTTAGTGTATATTAACAACTCGTAATTAGGAAACCCGAAAACCTGAAAGGGGAGCTATATTTTTCGGAGGTAAAAATTATGTTTTAATTTTTTGTTCTGGTATTACAGAATGAGAAAATAATCGTAGGAGTTTTTGCAAAGGTAATATTTAAATATTCTCCAGTAATGGTGTAGCGCATTTTCCATAATTTACAGACTGCTAGTTTATTAGTAATTTTAAATTTAAAAACGGTACCTGATAACAGGCCACTTTCCCCAACTGCTAGCAGTTTCATTCGCTCTCTTTGCCCTACCGAGCTCGAGTTTCGTCCCTGATGACGCCGACATGGACGAAACGCCTTCCTGGCGGCCGAGTGCGCTGTCGGTCTCGGCCACTGGGGACGACCTCGCTGGGCCACGGCCGCCAGTGTTGTGCCACGTTGCGAAACTCCGCCAAGGTGAAGGACCTGGCTGAGCCTCGCGTGCGGTCGCGGCCCTCTCACGGCGGGGAGTGGCAGCCCGCGTTCGCTGTGGCGAGGCGCGTCTTGCGAGCTCACCTGCAGCGGGGCGAGACTGCCTCACAGCAAACGAAACTACCAAGTTTGACAAAATTTTAAACAAGGCTGAAGCAGCAACTGTTGAAAATCTTCACGGTATGAGATTTTCACTCTGCAGCGGAGTGTGCGCTGATATGAAACTTCCTGGCAAATTAGAACTGTGTGCCGGACCCAGACTCGAACTCGGGACCTTTGCCTTTCGTGGGCCAGTGCTCTACCATCTGAGCTACCCAAGCACGACTCACGCCCCGTCCTCACAGCTTTACTTCTGCCATTATCTCGTCTCCTAACTTCCAAACTTTACAGAAGCTCTCTTGCGAACCTTGCAGAACTACTCCCGAAAGAAAGGATATTGCGGAGACACGGCTTAGCCACAGCGTAGGGGATGTTTCCAAAACGACATTTTCACTCTGCAGCGGAGTGTGCGCTGAGGACGGGGCGTGAGTCGTGCTTGGGTAGCTCAGATGGTAGAGCAGTTGCCCGCGAAAGGCAAAGGTCCCGAGTTCGAGTCTCGGTCCAGCACACAGTTTTGTCAGGAAGTTTCATATCAGCGAACACTCCGCTGCAGAGTGAAAATCTCATTCTGGAAACATACCCCAGGCTGTGGCTAAGCCATGTTTCCGCAGTATCCTTTCTTTCAGGAATGTTAGTTCTGCAAGCTTCGCAGGAGAGCTTCTGTAAAGTTTGGAAGATAGAAGTAAAGCTGTGAGGACGGGGTCTGGGTCGTGCTTGGGTAGCTCAGATGGTAGAGCACCTGCCCGCGAAAGTAAAGGTCCCGAGTTCGAGTCTCGATCCGGCACACAGTTTTAGTTTTCCAGAAAGTTTCATCTTCACGGTAAATGGTAACAGCCAAACAGTTGCATTATGAGGATTTATTGAAATCCTTGACGACGGTTTCGGTATATCTCAATATACTTTCATCAGAACTAAGATATAAAGTACACATGCTAGGTAAAAATGGGGAAAACGTGTACAATTCTACGTTCGCTGAACATCTATTGCTCTTACAGCCTACTCCACGTTAACTGGATGACGTAGAATTTCTACACAAGTGAGTAAGGGTTACAAACTGGACCTGCTCGAGGAATTAGAAATTTTCAAACATCTATCTCAAATAGATGGATTTATTCTTAACGAACAGGTCCAGCTTAGAAATAAAAATCTTTTGGATAGTTTCAAACCGCTTCTTGCTCTAACGTAATATAGTCTGGCTGACTAGAAGCTAGTTTTATTGTCTGTTGATGGTGGAGAGATGCTCCTTTCCTGTCTTGTTGCGACTTTACGTATTTTTGATGACTGTTGTTCGTGGTTTTCGATGTGTATGTGTGGTTTAAATGATACTGTTATGTTTTTTATTCATGACGACAGACGGTTTAGATTTACAACATTTTGTTCGTTTTCGCTAGTATGTATACTAGCCTCTAATTAGCGCGAGATTCTCACGCATAATACTAGTGCCCTCTCTCGTTAGATGTGTTCCTTAGCGCAAGGTTCACCTGCTTGTTACTAAGACATACGTAAATTGCTGTTCATATTTTCTATTATATGTAGGTGTTTTAAATGGTTTGATATGTTCTATTTATTAAGACAGAAGGTTTGAATTAGCACAACCTTTAAAATTTTGACGTGCATGAGTATGCATCCCTGGGTTTTGATGTGCGTGAGTGTCTCGCGCATGCCACGGGTGCACTCTCGCGGTGAAGCTGTCTGCCCTAGTGCTTCCACGCCCTCTTCACGCTAGTTCACAGGCTAAGTACTGATAATATGCCGTGTTCGCATTGACCACCTCTTCATAATTATGCTGTACAGATGGAGGTGATATTTCAATTTTAACTACCGACGACGCGTTTGGCAGGATTGTTTTATGCATCTCCATCACAGGATGTGATTTTAGTAAGGGACTAATAGTTTTTTCTGCTTGTAATACTTTGGTAATTTTCATGGTTACTTAAAGCTATAATTAGAGGTCTGCGCGGATGCGGATATCCGCGGAAATCCGCGGTATTTGTTACTTGGCGGATAAAATCGTGACCGGCGCGGATATCAGCGGGTCATCTGCGGATAATGAGCAAGGCATGTGCCCAGTACGTATGTTGCAATGTTAGTTGAAAACTTCAAGTCTGTTGACGTTCTTGGAATCTTGCAGGGCCCGGGTAGAACGGATGTCTGTTGTCCTCAGCCCCTGGCTACGACCGACGTAGCTGTACCCGAGAGACCTGCGCCTAATGCGTTTCCGCGACCGTGTCTTTTGTGCGGCCTGTGAAATGCTCTCTGGGTGGCAAACCTGCCCACTGTCTACCAGACAGGTGCCCGTTGCAATTTTCCGCTGCCTTCAGTTAGCGCTTTGTAGTGACCGAGTGACAATGTGCATCGTAGCGAATATCAGTGAGAGTTCTTTCTTCAAATGAACACCATATCGACGGATACAATTTCGTGTAAGGTGAATAAAGGTGATTTTACATTAGTGAAGGAAAACAAATTGATATCGCCAATTTGGAAAAAATTCGGATACGTATTTGATGGCAACGAAAAGATATAGTGGCTTGTTTTGCATGTAAAAAAGTATATTCCTACACTGGACACAAAGTAGAACTTCAAATTTGCTAAAACATTCGTGTGACGCTGGAAAAAGTAGCACAAATTCTTATTTAAATACCAAGAGAGACGTGAATGTTCCTGAAGTTCCGCCAAATTTGAAGACAGCCGTGACAGAAAAACTTATCAATCTTGTCGGCAAAGACATTTTACCATTCGAAGTTGCGTGTGGATCTGGGTTTCTCGAGACGGCACAGTTTCTTCTTGATGTGAGGGCCAAGTACGATGCAGTGAGTGCTAAGGAGCTGCTACCTCATCCAACCACCATATCCAGAAATTTGAAGGAAACGGCCGATCGTCTGCGTGAAACTGTCTCCACAGAAGTGAAGAATATATTCAGAGATATAGGTGCAGCACTAACTGTCGATTTATGGACTGATTCGTACCGTAAAATAAACTAGATGGGAGTGACTGCACATTATGTTACTTACGAAGAAGTAAAACTTGAGGATCGAGTGTTGTTCACCAGAAATTTTGAGAGTGAGATTAAAAAAACAGGAGAAAACATTAAACTTGAATTAATTAAGATACTACGGTCGTTCTATTTATTCAGTGCTGTGAATAACATCGTGTTCGTTACGGATAGAGTTCCAAATATTGTGGCAGCATTTCGCCAATACAAGAGCCTCTCGTGTTCAGCACAAATTCTTAATACTGTGCTGGAGCACACGACTCGAGGAGACGCGAATGATGAGAAGAGTGACGTGCAGCGACTAATAAATTCCTGTCGAGCTATCACTTTCTTTCAAAGATCTGGACTTCAGAATCGCCTTCAGAAGTCATTGAAAGGAGATATAGACACACGATGGAACAGTAAATTGGATATGTTTGGGTCTATTAATTCACAATGGTTTGAAATTCTGTCAATTTTGTCAGAGAAAAATCAAGATAATTTGATTGATTCTATAGACAAGAGGTTGTTGGAAGATATAACAACCTTTCTGACACCATTTAAAATAGCTTCTTGTGATCTCGAAGCCTCCAAAACCCCTACGCTTTATTGATGTGTGTTGTGGAAGTTTGTAAGACGTATGCGTTGCCGGCGATGGGCGAGCCATGGCAGAGTCTCTGACCAGAGAGTAGTATGTAGTTAGTTGTTGCTTGTCGCGAGTCGGCGTCTGTCGGCAGTAGTCTTCAGTCTGTGCTAGTAGGCAGCAGTCTGCGTGAGTCGGCAGTAGTCGACAGTAGTCGGCGCGTGCCTGCGCGTATCGGCAGTCTGCTCTGGTCGGGACTCTGGAGGATGAGTATTATTGTAGAAGGTAAAGAAGCAGCCTTGCGCATATCTAGTAATGTATATTAACTGTCATTAATTTCTTTAAAAAAATGACCCAATAATAATTTTTATAATATAAAGTAATTTTTTAAAGAAAAGCATTCATTTCAATTTAAAGAATATTTCCAATGCATGATCACTCCTTCCAAGAATCAGAAAAAAATATACGCCAGCATTGCACGAAGCTGTGCCGAAAAATTTCTACATAAGAGCAGATACATTCACAGTTTTTATTGAGGTAAGAATTTTTCCTTTTTTATTCAGAATACAGGGCCGAGGCGCAGCGCTGCTGTCGTCATAAAATTTACCAGGTTACTGAATTTTTTTTATTATTTCCGGATTTACGAATTGAATTTTGTGGTTACATTAAATGTGAATGCATTTCTGCACAGAGATTATAAATGGGGGCCAATTTTGTTCAGAGGTTACAATACTTTAAAAATTCATTTAATTATTATTTTTGTGCAGAGGTTACACTTGGTTCATGGATCATATTATAAATAAATTTCTGTGGGGAGGTTACACTTGGTTTCTTATTTATTTAAAAATATTCGTGTGGGGAGGTTACACTTGTTTCTCACGTAATTGTTCTTTAGTATCATGACATTGCACGGCAACGGCTGTAATCTGTTCACTAAGCTGTTTGTTCTGTTCACTAGGTTGTTTGAAATTTTCATTAAGGTTGTCTAGTTTTTCATTAAGTCGTTTGTTCTGTTCACTAAGTTGTTTGTTCTGTTCACTAAGTTGTTTGAAATTTTCATTAAGGTTGTCTTGTTTTTCATTAATTTGATGTTTGAGATTTTCACTAAGTTTTTTGAGTTGTTCTCTTCTATTTCATTCTGTTGTTTGGAATTTTAATTCTGTTGTAGCAATATTGCCATAATTTGATCCAAGCCAATATTACCTACTCTATTCTCTGTGCTGTTTGATGGCGTACCTGCAATTATCACGTTTTGAGTAACCATTTGGTCATTCAGTGATTCTCGAAAAGGTTTTCCAATCGGATGTGCACTGTTAGTCACTACCTCGGAATCAAATAAATCTGTCGTATTTTGAGTATACTGTTCATTTTCGTTAGAAAAATTCATCTGTTCACTATGCAAATTTTGCAAACCGGGTGTGTTAAACTGGGCAGCGTTAATTAGAACGTCCCGCATCATCAATTGTCGTTAAATTGACAGATGACACAATTGAATTTATTTGTTCATCATTACGATCAAAATCATTACTTGTGGTCGGTACCCACTGACTGTCTACAATTAGCGGATTATCATCATTACACTGAGTGTCGCAAGTATTATCGGTCAAATTATTCGAGTCGGCTATTTCACTCATTGCACATCGCGATGTACTGTTAACAGTTTTTCGCCGCATTTTTCACAAATCACAATTAAGCACAAAATGAAACAAGGACAATGCAAAATGCAACAAACACAATTACAACAAAGAGCAACAAATTGCCGATGATCTGTGAAAGAAAGAGTGACAAATTAGTAAATGTGTTGCGCCAGATGCAAACTACATTTAAGTAAATAAGAGCAGATATGTGACTACTTATCAGAAGATTCACAAAGAAATACGATCCTGGCAGGGTCGCCAAGTGTAACCTCCCCACACGAATATTTTTAAATGAATAAGGAACCAAGTGTAACCTCCCCATAGAAATTTATTTATAATATGAGCCATGAACCAAGGGTAACCTCTGCACAAAAATAATGAATAAATGAATTTGTAAAGTATTGTAACCTCTGAACAAAATTGGCTCCCACTTATAATCTCTGTGCAGAAATGCATTCACATTTAATGTAACCACAAAATTCAATTCGTAAATCCGGAAATAATAAAAAAAATTCAGTAACCTGGTAAATTTTATGACGACAGCAGTGCTGCACCTCGGCCCTGTATTCTGAATAAAAAAGGAAAAATTCTTACCTCAATAAAAACTGCGAGTATATCTGCTCTTATGTAGAAATTTTTCGGCATAGCTTCGTGCAATGCTGGTGTATATTTTTTTCTGATTCTTGAAAGGAATGATCATGCATTGGAAATATTCTTTAAATTGAAATGAATGCTTTTCTTTAAAAAATTACTTTATATTATAAAAATTATTATTGGGGGCATTTTTTTTAAAGAAGTTAATGACAGTTAATATACATTACTAGATATGCGCAAGGCTGCTTCTTTACCTTCTACAATAATACTCATCCTCCAGAGTCCCGACCAGAGCAGACTGCCGATACGCGCAGGCACGCGCCGACTACTGTCGACTACTGCCGACTCACGCAGACTGCTGCCTACTAGCACGGACTGAAGACTACTGCCGACAGACGCCGACTCGAGACAAGCAACAACTAACTACATACTACTCTCTGGTCAGAGACTCTGCCATGGCTCGCCCATCGCCGGCAACGCATACGTCTTACAAGTTAAAACTACTCTCCTTCCTTGAAAAAAAAATGGCGACAGCCCATTTTTAATAGATTTAAAGAGTACAGCCAAATCTATATTAATCAGCAAATGGGACATAACAGTAACCCATAAACTTGCAACGTTTTTGAATCCAAAATATAAAAGCCTAAAATTTCTTAGCAGTGCCGAAAAAGATGAAGTTGTCAAGGTTGCGAATAATTATGTTGTGAGAAATTGTCCACAGTTAAAAGATAAGGAGGGAACAACATCTGGAATTCCTGCAAAAAACAGGAGTCTGACGTACTTTTTAATGAATTTGAAGATTCCTCAGAAGATGAATCGACGAGAGATCTTGACTTTCCGTCAGATCAAATTCTCAGATATATGAATGATAAAGTCCAGTTTTCGGAAGGCATCGACCTGATAGCTTGGTGGCATGGACGTGAAAACATCTATCCGAGTCTTTCCAAACTCGCATACTTCGTGCACTGCATTCCAGCGTCCAGCGCGCCATCTGAGAGAAGCATCTCTTCTGCGGTACAAATAATGCAGGACCGACGCACGTCTTTGAAGCCACAGACGATTGATGACATCATGTTCCTGCATAGTAATCTTCCAACGTAAAAAGGTACTTGTACAGCTTCTCTTACTTCACTATATTTTTTGGGCTTATCTGAATTAGTTACAATTTTTTTCATCTGATTCTTTCTTTTTCAGAATTTGAATCAGAAGCAAGCAGAAGATGAAAATATTTAACTGAAGCCTGTGAGTTTCTATAGTGATATTTATAGTAAAGAATTTCCTCGACATATTGTTAGTATTTTTACTATTCCCAACAAGAACATTTAAGTAGCATTAGGTAAAAGAAGGAAATATTTAACAAGAATTTGTTTTGTTGTAATTTTCATATTAAAGAACTCAATTTTAAGTTTTTAGTCTTTGCAACAAGAACATTCAACAGCTAACACGTCAGTATTATCAAACTAGGTAATGATCTCCTAAGTGCCTACCTAAATTTTAGCGTGCACTACAGTAACATTTGCAGTCGCCTAACATTGTCGCTCTTTGTGAACAGTGAAACAGCTCGCTCGGAGCGGTGGGCCTTGTAATTAATTACAAGTGGGACTTCAAACTACGGCTCACGACCACCAACAAGCTGTGACTGGGATAGCCCGCGAAAGATTATTCTGATCACATTGAAAACTTACAAAATATTCAAATCATCCAAAATAATAATGTGTCTTTTAATTTACCAGCCAGATAAGGGCTGAAATTCGTAACAAAATTGAACATTTTAACTGTAGTTCGGTATTTCTTAACAGGGAACAGTGCATAACATTTGAAGTTATGGGACATTGGTTTTTATATAGACATCTTGAAATCGTTTGCAGTTCCATTAAACTCTGAAAAAAATTATTTTTAACATTGAAAGTATTAACTGCGAAATTTACTGCAAATTTTGTCTTGGTAATTTAGACCAATGTTGAGGATGTTTTAAAGTGTGAAAAACTTTGTTAAGTTGAGAATGAAACAGACATTTCATTTATCGCTAGGTCTTAATTCGATAAATCAGCCAAAAGGTGAGGTTCGAGATTTCAATCGTATTTTTAACTAAAGCTAAATGGACTCCTAATTTCTATAACCACTCATTTTGTTGTCACTCTTTGGAAGACTAGTTATTTCTTCCAGACAACGTCAATTATTGCTGGCAGTTTAACTTTTTCACAGGTGCGCCAGCGTTTTGCAGTGTAGGCCTAATACTGTAAATATTTTCACCTGGAAATGACGAGGACTGAACGTGTAAGCTATAATATAATCATCAGCTGACATGAATGGCTTCAGAATTTGACACATCCAAGCAGTGAGTACAAAAAACTGTCGGTAAATGATGCAATGTGCTAGTAACAGTTTAAAACGATCTTTATTTTCAGCTCCCTTGGCACAAGAGCAGCGAAATATAATTGTTTCTATACACGTATTTTCATCATTTAATACTATTACATTGAATTTTATTTCTCTAAATAGCGTTTCCAATCTCACGAAATCCGAGCCGCTGCTGTGTGTGCTCCGGAGCGCCAATGCTTTCCTATTTGGAATGGTCTGCTTCAGAGTAGGTATAGAGCATTTACTGTGATTTAAGAAGTGAAAAGTAGTTAAGTTGTCGCAGAAATGGCACCCTAACAATAACTATGGCATTACATACCATAATTCTAAGTACTACTGTCCATTACTATTAATTACTCATTCAAAACTTAAATATATGCGGATGCGGATAAGGAACTTGCGAATGCGGATTGCACTTTTCTTATCCGCGCAGACCTCTATAAGTGTTTTTTTCCTATCTCAGTTACGTTGCTAAGTTTTTTGCTAATTAAGGCGTCTTCCTGTTCAGGTGTATTTTTGCTTCTGATGAAGGTATATTTAGATATACCGAAAGCGTGGTCAAGGATTTCAATAAATCTTTATCCTACAACTGTTTGGCTGTTATCATTACCGTGAATTCCAAGTTTGCTCTAATTTATACCGAGGGATGAAAATCTTGCCTATAAGACACTGCGCGCAAGTTGGGATAACAAGCAATGAAAAGGTGTCGCGCTTGGTGATAGTTTACTCCATCCGCGCCGCACCATGCACCCTTATTTTCCCCCCTCTTTTCTGCAACGACGGTTGGGTTACTGCGTGGCTTGCTAAGGAAACTTTCGCCTGTTCTGTGCCTTAAGAGTCAACCTCATACAGGGGTTCGACAAAAATATGGAAACTAAATGGATGCAGGTTCTGCCAACCCTACCACAACAAAGGTCAAAAACTAATTATGATTGTAGTGTTGGTCACGCTGCTAAATATTGCATTTTCGGGCAACAAGAAAGTTATATTATGTGGCAGATGTCATTAGAGCACAGTTAATAAGTCATTTCTTGAAATAATGGATAAACTAGGCACTCATCTTTTCGTGTTTCCCACGCTGATCTCGTTGTGTACTCATGGCTCAATCGTCGAAAATCTAGGTAGTGATGATTCCAAGCTCGGATGCAAAGAGGCCTAGGTGTTATTCTGCGATATTCAAAAGTTTTATAGATGTGTTTCGTAAACCATTCTTGAAGATAAACTTTTGCAAGTTAGGACAATGGTGATGTAAAAAAGTAATCAGAACTCCGAATTTAAGTTACACTTCTTTTTTATTACTTTTGTTGCAATATCACGTAACTCGTTCCAAAACATCACTTCACAATATAAAACATACTTGAAAATATCTTCCTCACTGTTAAAGTTCACATTTCATAAACTGACTACAGTTTGCGTCTTTTTAACATGACAACCAAAACTTGACACTCTAATAACCGCTTACGAGCCCAAAAATCAGGGTTACAAGTATGTCAAAGACCATAGTGACAAAAGAATGAATACACATAAGAATAATATCATTGCAATATATACATATCGATGTATCGAAGTACCTCTACATTAATGAAATCAAATCTGAATGTTGTCACAGAAATATGTTAACTATTTTACAGAAACACAGTAGAATATGGCTGGTATCGAGACGTTGAGGTGCCGTAATGTTTACGTAATTCAAGTACCATTACAAGGTGTTAGCGAAATCTAGAGGTTGCGCTGTTGTTTGACCACTAACGGTGCCTATACAATGCCTCCTTCTGTGGTGTCTCGTCCACTCGTCTCCTACAGGGTGCCTAAAGGACGCTGCTTTCTCGGATAGCTACACAAAAATTCAAGCATCGTTTTTATTAGAAAGAAGCAGATTGACACTACTTAACTTTGTATTTACAATGGGCTGTCGCAAGCGATGGGCGACACAGAAATAAGTCAGTGTCCTTCACTACACATAATTTCCACGTAAGCCATGGGTATGAATCACTCATAACTGTTCCACTAGTGCCGGTCTTCTACTGTCCGGCCGGGGCTGGCAGGAGCGGCACTTACATTCTCTTCTTGTAGAGGCCGCTCCTGTCGTGGTGTGGCCCTAATTAGCGAGCTATTGGCTGACGTCGTCTCACAGCCTTTTCTGCTCTTACGTTCTTCATCTTCGCGCCGGCGCTCCTTGTTACACCGGAACACCTCCATACGTTGGAAGAGTCGGTCGCGCTCAGAACAGCGTTCTGTGTACGAGTAGTTGTAGTGCACAATATTGGAGCTAAGTCGTTTCGAACGTGGGCTAATGGTTGCTGCTGGCTTGGTGTGTGCTTCCGTAATCGAGAGAGCCGAAGTCTCGGTGTTGCAAGGGGAACCATGTCGAAGATTTATAGTGCACACAGGGGAAAAAAAAATCATCCGCTAAGTCGCAGGGCGGACGCAACAGTGACGAAAAGTAAGACGATGCTAGCTGCAAAAGTCACTGCAGAACTGATGTAGCACTCGCGAACCCTGTCAGAATGAAAACAACATGAAGGGAGCTCCACAAGTAGTGACTTCCAAGCTGGAGTTACAAACCCACTCGCGATGCAAACACCAGTAAGAGAAAAACGTCGTGCCGAAGCCATAAAAGCTGGAGTATGGAGTAACAGAAGAAAGTCAGCTGATCGGATGAGGCTCGTTTCACACTTTCCAACTTCTGGCCGAGTTTACATCCCAAGACTGAAACCTGACGGTGGTTCAGTGATCATTCTGGCATCCAAACCGTGATATTCCAAGTGTTCCATGGTTACTCTGCAAGATCGCGTTACTACCAAGCAGTATGTGGCCATTTTCACTGATAAGGTCCACTCCATGGCAGAATGTTTCCCAATAGTGGTGCTCTGTTCCGAGACGACAGGATCCCTATTCGCACAGCTCGTATCGTGTAGGACCCATTCTGTAGCACGAGGATGAATACTCGCATGTCCTCTGGCCACTAAGTCAAAAATGGCTCTGAGCACTATGGGACTTAACTGCTATGGTCATCAGTCTCCTAGAACTTAGAACTACTTAAACCTAACTAACCTAAGGACATCACACACATGCCCAAGGCAGGATTCGAACCTGCGACCGTAGCGGTCGCGCGGTTCCAGACTGAAGCGCCTAGAGCCGCTCGGCCACTCCGGCCGGCGCCACTACAGTCGCCAGATCTCAATATTATTGAGCCTTTATGGTCTACTTTGGACGAGTAATGCGCGACCGCTATCTGCCTGATTCATTGTTATCTGAACTTCCCGCTATTTTTCAGGAAGAGTGGTGTAATAAGATACCCTTAAAAAGCATACGTGACCTGTTTTTATCCATTTCGAGACGACTGGAAGCTGTTTTGAATGCCAACGTTTTCCCCCACACGTTATTAATCATGGTAACGTGTTGTGTTTATGGCGTTTCTATATTTTTGTACATATGTATGTGCGGTGATATTTTGACCATAAGCTACAGTATTTAGGATTTAAAGTAGCTGGACCAAAATTCCTTCGTACAAGTGGTACGCCGTAAATTTCTTTCACTGATCAAAGTGTACGGTTTTGTGATGGATATTCAGTCCCAAATCTCTTTTACTGCAGTGGCATGACTGAACCATCACTCAATAATTGGAGAACGCCTCAGTTAAACACAAGTCTGAAACGTTTATAAAATATCCATGCTCAAACTTTAAACAATGTTCACTACTACCTGTCTAGATTTGACACTAATTGTTACGATAGACAATTCTATATTCTAAATTAGCAGTCATACTGCTGCTCATGCCGCTGCAACACGTTACGACCTCCACTCGCCGCATGCTAGATTCCGCCGTAACATCAGTTACCTCGCTACCCTACTTATCCACAGACCGTCTGAAATGTTCCTTAGCCACTTCGCGTGCTCTGTATCTCTCTGCATGCCAATACAAGAATCATTATTAAATAAAATTAATCTAGACAAGATAATTTCATTGCTCAAAGATCATACTTTTGGATTGAAACTAGTGTCAAAATCCTTAGTTATAAACTTGCGAAATTATGAGAAACTGACATACTACAGAAAATACATTATGAATGAAAAAAACACACGGCACTAGTGTAATATTCTATAATATTTGTTATTTTAGAAACTAGTTTTTCGCTGTGGCGCCATTGTCAGGTACAACGATAAATGTGCGTGGCTGTTAAATTACTTTTGTGGTGTGCGAGATTTTAAACTAGGTGCATCTCAGTTGGCTTTCAAACATGACAGTTTTCAGTGTCTGATGCAGGACTAATATGAGTGAAACTATTCCAGTAAAGCGAGTTGTAAAGATATTTAGCTTTGCTAAAATACGGGACACATTAAATAATGAACTACATCACAAATAAAACTACTGTTCTTCTCAGTATACCATATTAAGATTGGAAAAGGTACAGACAAGGTGAAGAAAAACAACGCCAATTTTAAAGGAGCCACTTCGAATGCAAGAATACTGTTGCAGTGCAGCAAGTTAGAAAACCTGAAACTTGAAATGGAACGACTGGAAATCGATAGTCTTGGCGAATCAGAGATGAGATGACCCCATCAGGAGAATTCTCGTCTGGAGATTACAGTTATTCACACCGGAACCGATCAAAACAAAATGAAACTCCGAGGAGTTGGAATAATTTTAAGAAAGAAATACTACTTTTCGTGGCAATTGATGTGTATAGCATAGCTCTAGGTTGATACTAGTCAGAACTGAAACTAAATCAAAAAACATTCTGGTAATACAAGTGTACGTGCCAACGTCCAAACAAAAGTATACGGTATTTGACAAAATAGATTAAGAAATAAGTAGCGTGATATGATATGTTAAGGGAATGAAAACCTGATTGTTATGGAGTACTGGAATACGAATGAGGCTGAGGAACTGAAATAGGAGATTGTGTACAACTATGGACTTGGTTCAAAATGGTTCAAATGGCTCTGAGGACTATGGGACTCAACTTCTGAGGTCATTAGTCCCCTAGAACTTAGAACTAGTTAAACCTAACTAACCTAAGGACATCACAAACATCCATGCCCGAGGCAGGATTCGTATCTGCGACAGTAGCGGTCTTGCGGTTCCAGACTGCAGCGCCTTTAACCGCACGGCCACTTCGGCCGGCCAACTATGGACTTGTGAGAAGAAAGATAAAGCGGAACCCAACTAATTCAATGCTGCTAGAGCCACTAATTAGTTATTGTAAACAACATCGCGAGTGAAGAAGGTACACCTGGAACTGCGCAGGAGAGCTCAAGAGACAATACATTTTACTGAAATCACATTTTAGAAAAGAACATAAAGATTATAGTACCTATCCTTACGTAGACAAAGACATTGACCGCAATATGGTCCTGGTGAAAAGTTCACTCAGATTCAAATAACTTGAGAAAAAGACTGTAAAACTGAAATGGAAACAGGAGAACTGAAAGCTGAGCGACTGGCAAGACATTATGCGCGGGAAACAGACAACATGGAGTAGTAAAATGTCAAATGTGGGTGAAATCTTATGGAACTTCTCTGCTAAGGTCATCTGTCCCTAAGTTTACACACTACTTAACCTAAATTATCCTAAGGACAAATACACACACCCATGCCCGAGAGATGACTCTAACCTCCGCCGGGACCAGTCGCACAGTCCATGACTGCAGCGCCATGGAGGAGTAAAAGAATCCTGAGAGCAAATTAAATCTGGTACATACGAAGCAGAGAAAAGATAGTTGGGAAAACTAAACCCAAAAACAAGAGAAAAAGGATTACAGGTGATATTATTTGGCTTTTCGAAAACAGAAGGCTGCGTAAAAACGTAACTTAAAAAGAAAAAGCTGGAGACAAAGACTGAGGAACTTAGAATAGATGCTAGGGAACCAGAAGAAAGTATTCTTGGGGAAACATGCAGAGAGGTGGTGGAAAATATGTGAAATCGATGAACTGTTCTAGCCTATTAAACAGCAAACAAATACACTCCTGGAAATGGAAAAAAGAACACACACCGGTGTGTCAGACCCACCATACTTGCTCCGGACACTGCGAGAGGGCTGTACAAGCAATGATCACACGCACGGCACAGCGGACACACCAGGAACCGCGGTGTTGGCCGTCGAATGGCGCTAGCTGCGCAGCATTTGTGCACCGCCGCCGTCAGTGTCAGCCAGTTTGCCGTGGCATACGGAGCTCCACCGCAGTCCTTAACACTGGTAGCATGCCGCGACAGCGTGGACGTGAACCGTATGTGCAGCTGACGGACTTTGAGCGAGGGCGTATAGTGGGCATGCGGGAGGCCGGGTGGACGTACCGCCGAATTGCTCAACACGTGGGGCGTGAGGTCTCCACAGTACATCGATGTTGTCGCCAGTGGTCGGCGGAAGGTGCACGTGCCCGTCGACCTGGGACCGGACCGCAGCGACGCACGGATGCACGCCAAGACCGTAGGATCCTACGCAGTGCCGTAGGGGACCGCACCGCCACTTCCCAGCAAATTAGGGACACTGTTGCTCCTGGGGTATCGGCGAGGACCATTCGCAACCGTCTCCATGAAGCTGGGCTACGGTCCCGCACACCGTTAGGCCGTCTTCCGCTCACGCCCCAACATCGTGCAGCCCGCCTCCAGTGGTGTCGCGACAGGCGTGAATGGAGGGACGAATGGAGACGTGTCGTCTTCAGCGATGAGAGTCGCTTCTGCCTTGGTGCCAATGATGGTCGTATGCGTGTTTGGCGCCGTGCAGGTGAGCGCCACAATCAGGACTGCATACGACCGAGGCACACAGGGCCAACACCCGGCATCATGGTGTGGGGAGCGATCTCCTACACTGGCCGTACACCACTGGTGATCGTCGAGGGGACACTGAATAGTGCACGGTACATCCAAACCGTCATCGAACCCATCGTTCTACCATTCCTAGACCGGCAAGGGAACTTGCTGTTCCAACAGGACAATGCACGTCCGCATGTATCCCGTGCCACCCAACGTGCTCTAGAAGGTGTAAGTCAACTACCCTGGCCAGCAAGATCTCCGGATCTGTCCCCCATTGAGCATGTTTGGGACTGGATGAAGCGTCGTCTCACGCGGTCTGCACGTCCAGCACGAACGCTGGTCCAACTGAGGCGCCAGGTGGAAATGGCATGGCAAGCCGTTCCACAGGACTACATCCAGCATCTCTACGATCGTCTCCATGGGAGAATAGCAGCCTGCATTGCTGCGAAAGGTGGATATACACTGTACTAGTGCCGACATTGTGCATGCTCTGTTGCCTGTGTCTATGTGCCTGTGGTTCTGTCAGTGTGATCATGTGATGTATCTGACCCCAGGAATGTGTCAATAAAGTTTCCCCTTCCTGGGACAATGAATTCACGGTGTTCTTATTTCAATTTCCAGGAGTGTATTTTAACAAACACAAAACAACCGTATCGGTACAATAGAAGACAAAGAGGGAAAATTTTGTTTGGTGAAGACGTGGTGAAGAGCTGGAAACAATACCTTGAGGAATTGTTTGATGGAATATCTTTATCGGTGGCGTAATAGGAAAAAAGGGGAAGGTTTTGAAAATCACAAAGGAGATGACAGTCCGCAAGAAGAGTTTGAGAAAGCTCTAAAAGAACTACGGGGAACAAAGCAACGGCCATTGATGACACTGTTACAGAATAAATCGAGAATGTTGGCAAAGTACGAAAATGACGCCGCTGACACTGATTGGATCCATCTATAACGTAGGAGAGATACCAGCGAGCTTCCAGGAATGCGTCATGATTCCTCTACCGAAGAAGGCGGCAGCTACAAAATGTGAACAGTGCCGGCCGAACCTTAAACCTAATATCGTACTCCTCAAAAATTCTCAAAGATAGTTCTGAGGAGAATTAAGAGAAAGTGGAAGATATGCTGAATGACTATCGGTTTTGCTTTAGGAGGCAATTAAGAATAAGGGAGGCGACTCTGGCACTGAGGCTGCTTATCGAAAAGCAGTTACAGGGAAAAGTAAACCAATTTATATTGCCTCTGTAGACCTGGAACAGGCATTTCATACTGTTACTTGGCAAGAAATGTTTAGTGCTTAAGAAAGCAGATCTAAATGACAAAGATATGCGTATGATATTCAGCTTCTATCTATTGATTAGGATTGTTCATCAGGAACAAGAAGCAAAAATTAGAAAAAAGGTATGAGGCAAGGACGTATGGTCTCTCCTCTTATATTAAATGCTTATATCCAGGGAGCTATAGACCAAGTTAGCGAAGCAACTGAGATAGGGTTTCAGAATTAATGGGCAGAAGACAGACATACTACCTTATACATATGATATTTGCTATGGTCACGGAGACGTAAGAAGGTTTTCGGCACAACGCAAATGATTTTCTGTAGAATTAGTATGCTATGAGAATAAACAAAAGAAAGTCTAAAGTGATGGTACGCATTGCTGAACAACAAAATGAACCTCTTAAAACAAGAAATGGAAGAGAGGTGTTAGAAGTGATAGAGGAATTTACCTATTTTGGAAGATATCACAAGGAATGGTAGAAGCCGGAAACAAATTGAGAGCAGTATGTAGCAGCCCAAAATTGCGTTTAATTTGAGACAGAACTTACTTATCAGCAAGAACATTAGTTTGGAAATAGGAAAACGGATCATGATCGCATTTGTTTGTAGTGTGGCCGCGTACGGTTGTGAATTTTGGACAATATGAAAACAAGGGAGAAGACGGCTATAGGCCCTGGAAATATGGTGCTACAGTAGGACGTTTAAGATCAGCTGGACAGACAGAGTTAGCGATGAAGAGATGCCGAAAAAAGTCCAGGTAACCAAGTCTCTCTGGAGGCACGTCCAAACACAGACAGACAGACTCTTAACAACAGCACCGGAATAAGGAGAAAGGGGTATTGAAGGAACGAGTCGCCGGGACGACATCGGATGCGCTGCGTATGCGGAAATGATGAAGAAAGTATACAAGAGAGTGGTATGGCGTACCGATGTGAACTATCCTGAGGGTTGAACACAAAAGAAGATGACAGTATCCCGGCCAACTACTGATTAATCCCACTTGCGTAATAACTGCGAGAGCTATCGTGGAATAGCTGTTACAAGCTGTAGCCACGAAAAATCCACAATCTACTTAAAAACATAGCCCACTCACTACTATTTCAAGAGTAAATGGATTTAGGAGGGGAAGGCGTTCCAGTGACAACATTACTGCAGTAAGACGAATCATAAAGAGGGGGAAGTTTAATACGGAAAAACATATTGATCTTACAGATAACGAGAAAGCTTTCTACCGAATCAGCCGATATGTTTTATGGAGTGTTTTAGAAAGTCGAGGGTACTGAAGCACTCGATACAAGTCACAAAGTCTGTCTACAGAAACAAGAATCAAAAATATAGGTAGAGAGGAAATTGGAGCAACAACATTTGACAAACGTGCATCTTATCCACAGTTTTTAGTACCTAAATTGACGACAGTGTTAGATGATGGGGAATCAGTGTCAACTGAAGCGTTAAAATGGTACCAGATAACTAGATGAACTCTATGATCTTCGCTGATGACCAAATAATTTTAGAAGAGTAAGATAGATCTGCAACGGTAATGTTTTCGAACAAATTTCCGATTTTGACTTCTTAGGTTGTGAAGTAAACTGTTGTCGTGGTCTTCAGTCCGAAAATTCGTTTGACGCAGGTCTCCAAGGTACTCTATTCTGTTCGTGCCTCTTCATCTCCGAATAACTACTGCAACATACAACTTTCTGATCTGCTTACTGTAATCATCCCTTGGTTTCTACAAGAGTTTTACCAACCACACTTCCCTCTAATGCTAAATTGGCGATCCATTGATGTCTCAGAATGTGTTCTATTAATCTATCTGTTCGTTTGGTCAAGTTGCGCCACAAATTTCTTGTCTCACCCAATCCTATTAAGAACCTCCTCATTAGTTACATAACATTCTGCTGCAGTACCACATTTCGAAAGCTTCTGTTCTCTTTTGGTCTAAACTGTTTATTGTCCATGTTACGCTTCCATACATGGCTACACTCATTAAAAATACCTTCAGGAAAAGCTTCCTAACAAATTTATATTCGATGTTAACAAACTCTTCTATATAATTAAATTTCGCCCCCCCCCCCCCCCCCCCGTCGCATAAGCAAAGAAACTTTACCTAGGTTTCGGCTATAATAATGTAGCCTTCTTCAGAAATGTCACAATATAAAATTAAAATTAAAACATGCCAGATATTGGCCTTGCCAAACTTAAAATGTTAGTACTACAGAACGTTTTTCCTGCCATTGCCAGTCTGCATCTTATATCCTCTCTGCTTTGACCATCATCAGTTGTTTTGCTGTCCAAAAGCAAAACCCATCTATCATTTTAAGTGCCTTGTTTCCTAATCTAATTCCCTGACCATTACCTGACTTAATTCGACTACATTCCATTATCCTCGTCTTTGTTTTGTTGATGTTCATTTTATATCCTCCTTTCAAGACACAATCTATTCCATTCAGCTGCTCTTCCACGTCCTTTGCTGTCTCTGACAGAATTACAATGTCATCGGCAAACCTCAAAGTTTTTATTTCTTCTCCCTGGACTTTAATCCCCACTCCAACTTTTTCTTTTTTTTCGTTAATGCTTGCTCAGTATACAGGCTGAATAACATCAGGGATAGGCTACAACCCTGTCTCACTCCCTTCTCAACCAGTGCATCCATTTCATGCCCCTCGACTCGTAACTGCCGTCTGGTTTCTGTACAAGTGCCGCTCGGTCTGAGGCGCCTTGTCACGGACGGCGCGGCCCTCCGTCGGAGGTTCGAGTCCTCCCTCGGGCATGGGTGTGTGTTTGTTGTCCTTAGCGTAAGTTAAAGTTAGACTAGATAGTGTGTAAACTTATGGATCGATGACCATAAGATCTTACCACAAATTTCCAAAAATTTCCTACACAAATTGTAAATAGCTTTTCGATCCCTGTATTTTACCGCTGCTACCTTCAGAACGTCAAATAGAGTATTCTATTGAACAATCTCAAAAGTTGTTTCTAAATTTACAAATGTTATAAACGTATGTTTGTCTCTCCTTAACCTGTGTTCTAAGATAAATCATAAGGTCAGTATTGCCTGGAGTGTTCCTACATTTCTCCGGAATCCAAGCTGGTCTTACCCGAGATTAGCTTCTACTAGTTACGCCATTCTTCTGTAAGAAATTCGTGTTAGTATTTTGCAATCATGACGACAGTTTCGTAATTTTCACACCAGCCAGCAACTGCTTTCTTTGCAGTTGGAATTATTGCATTCTTCTTAGTGTCTGAGGGTATTTCCCCTGCCTCATACATTTTGCACGACAGAAGATTTTGTCATGGCTGGCTTTCCTAAGCCTATCGGTAGTTCTAAGGGAATATAGTCTACTCCCAAGGCCTTGTTTCGACTGAGATCTTTCAGAGTTCTGTGAAATTCTTCTCGCAATATCGTATCTCCTGTATCACTTTCATCTACGTCCACTTCATTTTGTATGATATCGCTTTCGAGTTCAACTCCCTTGTATAGTCCCTGTACATACTCCATCAACCTTTCAGCTTTCCCTTCTTTGCTTAGGAATGGTTTTAAGCTACCGGCTAGAAAATGACATGCACGATAAATGAAATATAAGAGGCTTTCAAAAAGAAACGAGCCGGAGTCTGGAATGCGCAAACCGGTGACAGGAGGGCAATATCGTGGCGTGTGTAACGACGTGCGGTTCCGACAAGAGCGTGGAAATTCACAGCCCGTCGCTAAAGGGCACGCGTGCATGTCACGTGACTATACAGAGCTAGCAGCAGCATGCATCAACCGTCGAACGCTGCCAGTCGCATTGCAAACAGTGACATGGAGGCGTCAACCGAAGAGCAAAGAGGCGATGTTCGTTTTCTGACTGCGGAAGGAAGAGGAGGAGGAGGAGGAACGGAAATTCATCGACGAATGTCACAAGTGTACGGCGAACACCGCATGTTCCTTGCAAGGGTCAAGGCGTGGCACAAGCGCTTCAGGGAAGGACGGCGTAGTTAGCCGATGATGCACGGTATGGAGCACCACACTGCATTACCGATGACATCGCCCAGCTGGTGGATGCACTCATTACCCAGGACCGTCGACTGACAGTGAAAGCCATAGCTGCCGTGGTCGGTTTGAGCGTCGGAAGTGTTCATACCTTCATTAAGGAACGACTGCACATACGCCCATGGGTGCCCCACAGTCTACAACTACATCAGGTAGCATGTCAAGTGGCCCATTGTCTTGCTCATGTACAGCGCTATGCTCGGGAAGGGAATGCGCCCTGGCACGAGTGGTGGCTGGAGATTAGTCATCACTTCGAACCAGAATCAAAACGACAAAGTCTCCAGTAAAGCATTCAGGATGACCACCATCAAAAAAAGCCAAGGCCATCCACAGGAAAGGTTATGACGACGTTCTTCTTTGACCAAGATGGCCCTCTTCTGATTTACTTCCTGCACCACGGGACAACAGTGAATGCCCAGTGTTATTCGCAAACCTTGACCACTCTTCGCCAAGCGATCAAATCAAAACGAGCAGGCAATCTCACCTGTGGGGGTCATTCTGCTCCACGACAATGCAAAGCCTCATATGGCCAACACAGTGGGGCACTCCTACACAAATTCAGATGTGAGGTTCTCGGCCACCCTCCATATAGTCCGGACCTCTCTCCCTGTGATTACGCCATCTATGGTCCCCTAAAAAGGCTCTGAGGAGCAAGCGATAAGTAGTGTGTAAGCTTAGGGACTGATGACCTTAGCAGTTAACTCCCATAAGATTTCACACACATTTGAATTTTTTTTTTTTTTTTGCTGTATCTGTTTTCATATACAGCTCATGGTTGCAGACAAGAAAAAGCAAGATGAAACGTTTATACAAGCCCCTGAAATAAAATTGATGAAACACACGAAAGGTTGCTGTCTGAGGGATCAGATAAGTAATGTAGACATCAAAGCTGACTTGAGAGTTTATTCAGTCAATGAATTAATGATATTCCATCTGAACATGCCTTGAAAGACTCAGCGGTACCGACAGACCGCCATATCATCCTCACAGCCTATAGGCGTCACTGGAGGAGCACACTATGACCAGCAGACTGCTCTCCTGACCGTTGTCAATTTTCGTGACCGGAGCCGCTACGTCGCAATCAAGTAGCTCCTCAACTGTCCTCACAAGGGCTGAATGCACACCGCTTGCCGACAGCGCTCGGCAGAGCCGGACGGTCACCTATCCAAGTACTAGCCTAGCCCGACAGCCCTTAACTTCGGTGATCTGACGGGAATCGGTGTTTCCTCTCCGGCAAGACCGTTGGCTGAATTAATAAAACGAAAGACTAAAATGTCTAGAACCCATCGATATGGCGCTAGTAGGAAGAATAACAAAACAAGTATTGAACTACACTCATGCTCATAAATTAAGGATAATTGCAGAATGTGGTGCCACACAACATGGCACTACATAAAACTGGCTCTAATAGCATAGGCACATAGGGAACACAAGCGACACAGATCTGTAACTCCACAGTATTGGTGGTAAGTTGAGAAAACCGTCCCGAATTACATGTGCTACAAAATGCCATTGTTTCCTGCGCATATACCCCGACATCGGTATGGATATGATCACCATGCACACGTATACAGGCCGCACAACGTGTTGGCATACTCTGGATCAGGTGGTCGAGCAGCTGCTGGGGTATAGCCACTCATTCTTGCACTATTGCCTGTCGGAGTTCCCGAAATGTCGTAGGGGTTTGAAGACGTGCAGCGGTACGTCGACCGAGAACATCCCAGACGTGCTTGATGGGGTTTAGGTCTGGAGAACAGGCAGGCCACTCCTTCCGCCTGGTATCTTCTGTTTCAAGGTACTCCTCCACGATGGCAGCTCGGTGGGGCCGTGCGTTATCATCCATCAGGAGGAAGGTGGGACCCACTGCACCCCCGAAAACGCGGACATAGTGGTGCAAAATGACATCCCAATACACCTGACCGGTTACAGTTCCTCTGTCAAAGACATACAGGGGTGTACGTGCACCAGTCATAATCCCACCCCACATCATCAAACCACGACCCCCATACAGGTCCCTTTCAAGGACATTAAGGGGTTGTTATCTGGATTCTGTTTCACACCAGATGAAAACCCGGCGAGAATCACTGTTCAGACTATACCTGGACTCGTCCGTGAACATAACCTTGTAAGTAGGCTGTTTATGTTTTCTTTATGTAAGTAGGCTGTTTATGTTTTCTTATTGGCAACGTTACGTAGCGCTCTATATGAAAATCACTGGCTGTGCTGTGTGCAGTCTGTGGCTAGTGTGCATTGTTGTCTGCCATTGTAGTGTTGGGCAGCGGCAGCTGGATGTGAACCGCGCGTAGCGTTGCGCAGTTGGAGGTGAGCCGCCAGCAGTGGTGGACGTGGGGAGAGAAATGGCGGAGTTTTGATATTTGTAAGAATGGATGTTATGAACTGCTATATATATTATGACTATTAAGGTAAATACAATGTTTGTTCTCTATTAAAATCTTTCATTTGCTAACTATGCCTACTAGTAGTTAGTGCCTTCCGTAGTTTGAATCTGTTATTTAGCTGGCAGTAGTGGCGCTCGCTGTATTGCAGTAGTTCGAGTAACGGAGATTTTTGGTGAGGTAAGTGATTTGTGAAAGGTATAGATTAATGTTAGTCAGGACCATTCTTTTGTAGGGATTTTTGAAAGTCAGATTGCGTTGCGCTAAAAAAAATATTGTGTGTCAGTTTAAGCACAGTCTTCTATAATTTTTCTAAGGGGACGTTTCAACCTGGGACCACTGTCGCAATGACCATGAACTGTGTTCTTGACACCAGGCTTAAAGGGCTTTCCTGTGACCAGGGGTATGCACCTTGCAGGTCTCCGAGTGAATAAACCAGGTCTGTTCAGTGTCTGTAGACTATGTGTCTGGAGACAACTGTTCCAGTGGCTGCGGGAAGGTCCCGAGCAAGGCTATCTGCAGTAGTCCGTGGCCATCTGCGAGCACCGATGGTGAGATATCGGTGAGCACCGATGGTGAGATATCGGTCTCCTTGTGGTGTTTTACACTGTGGACATCCCGTAATGTAGCGTCTGGACACGTTTCCTGTCTGCTGGATTCGTTGCCATAATCTTGAGATCACACTTTGTGGCATACGGAGGGTCCGTGTTTCGACATGCTGTGTCTGACCTTCCTCCTGTCGGCCTAGTATTCTGCCCTCATAACGTCATCAATATGTGGTCTTTGTGCGACTTTCAATACACAGTCTCCATTAGCATGTCTGAAGACGTTTGCACACTTGCTGCAGTGTACTCTGACATGCACCAAGACACCTCTGCGTATGTGGACTGCTGCTAGCGCCACCGTGCGACGACCGCAGGTCAAACGCACCGCACGGTCCTACCCCGAGGTGATTTAAACCCGTCAACCGCCCACCAGAGCGTGTTTTCGCCATGTGTCAGCATTATCCTTATTTTATGAGCATGAGTGTACAAACCAAAAGGGAAACGAGCTCACGGGAGATAAGGCTCGACTGGGATCGGAACAGGCGATTCGCCTATTCCTTGAACTGAAGAAAAAGAGGTAGACGAAGAAGAAGCAAATGTTACTACAATTAAGGAATAACAGAAATTTAGGAATTGTGTTATAAAAAATCTACTGTGTTAGTATACTGTAAAAAGGAGCAGACTACAATTAAAAATGTTAGAATTAAATTTATCCGTGTTTTATGGAATTGGCTGAGGTCAGCGACTAACAAATTTATGAAATAATTTTTACTGTTCAGTAACTTTTTGCTGATGTTTGTTAACAAGACGCGTTTCGGCAACTTGCTGCCTCCATCCGGTGCATTAAAAGTTGCACGTACACTTCAGATTAATGTGTATGTAACTAATGCACTTGATGATGGCTACATGCACCGAATCGCGCCATGCTAATAAATATTAGTAAAAGGTGACTAACAGAGACAAACTACCTGTGTGTGTGTGTGTGTGTGTGTGTGTGTGTGTGTGCGAGTGTGACGAGGGAAGCAAATCGGAAGTAAGAGACGTCAGCTGGAACTTTTTCCCTACGAGGAGAGGAAACGAGCTACTAGTGAATGAGACCGTCGCTCCCTTCCGAGAAACTCTATGAACGAGAAGACTGTGCTGGCGGCGACCTCGCTCCGTCCGAGGCCGTTCTCGGAAGCCGCGTGCAGAGACGAGGGGTCCCGCGTGCAGGTGACGTAACCAGCTGCACCGACAAGTCGCAGTACTGCTCTCTGGACGGGCTACCTGCTGTGTAGCCTACTGCGACCCGTGTGTGTCCAAAGTAGCCCTCTTATCTGAAGGTACACTGTGTCTTAGGCGCCGCACTGAAATTACCCAAAGACTCAACTGAAAACGTTACCTGCAGAACACTTGTACAATACGACACTATGAACGGAGAAAACCTTTCTAAGAGTTACTGGCTATTGCCGAACAGATTACTTTAAGAAATACAGGATCCAGCAAATATTTCGATAACTATTTATTTTAAGACACTTTTCGGATTTTCACCAATCTTCAGTTGGCGTAATACACCTGTATCTCATTATATCGACTGCATTTGAACGCTTTGGCTGCCCTGTACAAAGGGAGTTATATAAAAAGTGGTTGGTTTCTTAAAGCATCAACACAATTGTAGAAAAATTAATGTGGACAAATTATATCCACCTAGGGACCATAATCACGAACTCACACATTCCTGTGCGTTTCGACAGCTGTGTAGATAATACACAACTCATTGATTGCGCGAGATGAAATTGTAACTTTTCTGAAAAAAAAAAAGTTTAATACTGTGAACTATCACTGTACTGGACTGGACTGGTTTCCTATCTTTAACTTCTTGTGTCTGTGTTGTAATCCTGAACAACGCAAGTGGCGTAATTACGGAAACACAATCTGATACGGATGAGTTGCCAAAAATATCTCAAACTGTATAACTGTATCTGAATTAACGTTTATCAAATTAATTAGGAAACGTAAAACTGTATGTTAAATAACCTGTTCTGTGAAATTCAGATTTGTGCAGCGCAGAGAACAGTGCTGTAATACGTGACGTCACAATACGTGACAGGCAGTTCCAACACTTAACGAAAAGAATAAAAATTCTGCATAACATTGCAAATCGAATTTTAAATGAATAAATACCCAAAATGCTTTCATCAGCATTCCCTGTAATTTTGTGTGTGCTAACTGATTAAGTGAAACTCCGGACACGGAATGATACCCATGTGAATGTAAAACTGTACTGTAAGAATGAGAATATTTATTAAGAAATGAGATCTGAACTATACCCAAACTGAACCTGATGTTAATTTGAACTGCAACACCCGGATGATCTTATTGCTTGACTGTCATATTAAAAGGACCTAGGAATGTAGTCGAATTAATCAGCTGATGCTCAGGGAATCAGCTTAGGAAATGGGACACTTAAAGTAGTAGATGAGTTTTACTATTTGGGGACCAAAATAACTGACGATGGTGAAGTCGAGAGGATATGAAATGTATACTGGCTATGGCAAGGAAAGCGTTTCTGAAGAAGAGAAGTTTGTTAACATCGAGTATAGATTTAAGTGCCAGGAAGTATTTTCTGAAAGTATTTGTATGGAGTGTAGCCTTGTATGGAAGTGAAACATGGACGATAAATAGTTTAGACAAGAAGAGAATAGAAGCTTTCGAAATGTAGTAGTATAGAAGAATGCTGAAGATTAGATGGGTAGCTCACATAAATAATGAGGAGGTATTGAATAGAATTGGGGAGAAGAGAAATTTGTGGCACAACTTGAATAGTAGGGATCGGTTGGTAGGAAATGCTCTGAGGCATCAAGGGATCACCAATTTAATACTGGACGGCAGCGTGGAGGGTAAAAATCGTAGAGAGAGACCAAGAGATCAATACACTAAGCAGATTCAGAAAGATGTAGGTTGCAGTAGGTACTTGGAGATAAAGTAGCTTGCACAGTATAGAATAGGATGGAGAGCTGCATCAAACCAGTCTCTGGACTGAAGACAACAACAACGACAAATTTTTATGACTTACATGTGGCAACGGAAACTTCGTACTGATCGAGACTGTTGAACATCAAAATACAGTACAACACCAAACCAACTAGAGAGATAAAAAACCTTGTGCACTGGACTGCAAGAACATGCAGCTATCCTAAGTACATTAAGCTTTACTTTTACTTTTGTGGAATTGTATTCGGTTTAGTGCAGTGTGGCGACACGAAATTGAAAATCCAAGTTTTTGTGAGGAGACTGTGAAGTAAATTGCATTTACTAAATGATTTAAAAGAAACTAGCATCCAAAAAATATACTGAAACTGTTTCACAATAGCAACCAACTTTAAGAAAACCACTGTTTTTATAAGATGTATGAATTTTCGACGAAATGAATTCATAGAATGGTAAAGGAGCGTTAATCTAAAATTTCTGAGTGCAGAGGCCATGTGGCTAGATACCATTACTTATCACGTCTCAATAATCGAACTAAGTAACCCGGACCAATAAAATAAAGTCCTACTAAAACTTTTCGTTTTTCAAACTCATGATAAATTAAGCGCAGGCACGCAATGCAGTAACAACATCAACTGTAAATGTTCACACTTCTCAAATTAATCTGTACCAAATCATATTCTCAAAGCTCAGTATCTTTATACCTATACTCTGGAAGCTGTTTCCAGATCATTCAGTAGTGGGACCAAAACCCGACTCACCCATTGAATTTTCACAGAACGCTACAGAAACGACAGTGCTACTGGAAACCAACGATCATATTGTGTGTACTCAGAATCACTGTGGCGTAATATATCGACTACTGAACAGTAATCTAAACTCCGCCCTAACAGTTCTCGGAAGACCCTACCGGCACTAACTAACCACAGTATCACCTCAGCCTTTAGACGTCACTGGATGCGGATATAGATGGGTGTGAGGACAAAACACTGTTTCCCAGCCATTGTTAGTTTTCGTGACGGGAAACGCTACTTGTTAATCAAGTAGCTCCTCAGCATTCGACAGACCGGACGGTCACCTACCCAAGTGTTTCCAGCCCAACAGTGGTTAACTTCGGTGATCTGACGTGAACCGGTGTTACTACTGCGGCACAGCCGTTGGCCTATCGAAGACCACTGTTCGAAAAATATTCAGAGTACAAATATTAAGTATGACAAATCGAATGAAAGTTTAAAGCTGATATCACGTTCCTTGAATACTAAAAATAAACTAGAAACCTTACAAATTCTGAAATATATTACAGCAGTTGATCATCGCCTTTCAAATTTAATATAACGAATCCCGTGATTAACATTTTATGTAAGCCTTCAATCTTTGGGAAACGCAATGAAGGCACAATTGATATCCATACTCTCCGAAAATTTGTTCCTGCTGATCCTTTTGGGTGGACAAATCTGAATCTTTCTTACTCGACCCACAAAGCAATATTGGTGGGAGGAACACAGGCCAGAGGTGGTAAGTGGATGGAGAGACGCGAAGAACATTCCACTTGTTTGTAGTCAGTGACTTCATATTTGGAATTAGTTTAAATTCTCAAAATAGTGCTTCATTGTAAAGGGATATCCTAATGGGAACATAATATTTATTGGTAGAAAACCTATCCCTCTTGAGCCATGGACCTTGCCGTCGGCGTTATGGCTCGCGTGCTTCAGCTATATAGATAGCTGTATAGTAGGTACAACGACAACAGAGGGGAATGTGTTGAGAGGCCAGACAAACGTGTTGTTCCTGAAGAGGGGCAGCAGCCTTTTCAGTAGCTGCGGTGGCAACAGCCTGGATGACTGACTGATCTGACGTTGTAACATCAACCAAAACAGCCTTTCTGTCCTGTTACTGCGAACGACTGTAAGCAAGTGGAAACCACAGCCGTTACTTTTCCCGAGGACATGCAGCTCTTCTATATGGTTAGTAGTAGTGACAAAATACAGAAAGCGAAATGCTATTTACAACTTGTACAGTAACCAGACGGCAGTTGTGAAAGTTGAGGGGCTTGAAAGAGAAGCAGTGGCTGAAAAGGGAGTGAGTTGGGATTGTAGTTTGTCGCCCATGTTATTCAATACCTATACTGAATAAGCAGCAATGGAAACCAAAGAAAAATCTGGAGTTGGAATTAAGGTTCAGGGACAAAAAACACAAGTTTTGAGGTTTTCCGATGACATCATAATTCCGTCAGAGACAGCAAAGGACTTGGACGAGAAGTTGAACGGAATGGACATTTTCTTGAAAGGAGTATATAAGATGAACACCAACAAAAGCAAACACAATGATAATGGAATGTAGTCGAATTATATCGGGCGATGCTAAGGGAATCAGATTAGGAAACGAGACACTTAAGCTAGTATATGAATTCTCCTATTTGGGCACCAGAATGATGGCTGAAGTAGAGAGGATATAAAATGTAGAATGGCAATTAGAAGAAAAGCATTTCTGAAGAAGAGAAATTTGTTAACGTCGAATATAGATTTAAGTGTCAGGAAGTCTTTTCTGATGGTATCTGGAGTGTAACCATATATGGAAGTGAAACATGGATGGTAAACAGTTTAGATAAAAAGAGAACAGAAGCTTTCGAAATGTGGTGCACAGAAGAATGTTGAAGATTAGATGGGTAGATCACATAACTAATGAGGAAGTAGTGAATACAATTGAGGAAACAAGCAATTTGTGGCACAAATTGACCAAAAGAAGGTATCGATTGTAGAACACGTTCTGGGGCATCAAGGGATCACCAATTTAGTATTGGAGGAAACCAAGAGATGAATACACTAAGCAGATTCAGAAAGATGTAGGTTGCGGTAGTTACTCGGAGATGATGAGGCTCGCACACGATAGAGTAGCATGGAGAGCTGCATCAAACCAATCTTCCGACTGAAAACCACATCAACAGAAAACCTATGACAAAAATAATGACTAGTAGCAGAAATGCGATTGACGATAAACTTTTAAAAACTGTGGACCACACAGAAAACGAGGTGAAAAGATTCTGCTAGCTATGAAGTAAAACAACGTACGGTGGCCGAAGAAAAGAAAATCTGAGTAGCATACCAGAACAGGCTAAGAGAAGTGTGTTAGTACTAAAAAAATAGACATACATCCGGACGTCTGGTGGACATAATCTATCGGAGTGAATCGTGAACTATGAGAAAATCTGAGAAGAGAAACGAAACATTTCAGATGTGGTATCACAGAATGATGCAAAAAAATTAAATGAACTGATAACTGAGGTGGCTCTTCACAGACTCGGAGAGGAAGTATGGGAAACAGAAAAGGAGAGAGGATGGTGGAATACTTGTTAATAAATCAGGGACTAACTTCAGTTGTAGTAGAGGAAACCGTAGAGAGCAAAAACTGTAGGGAAAGACAATGGAACATGCAAAGAATAATCGAAGGTGTTGGATGTAAGTGCAATGCTGAGATGAAGGTGACACAGGAGAGGAAGTCGTAGTGGACTGCATCAAACCAGAACTTACGAAGAACGTCTCATTTGAACGGCTTTCCTATTTAAAACATATTTATCTATTGTTACTGAATTCGGTATTTGAATACGTTCGTCTGCTGTTAGTTCTTCGTTCAAGTCACTGCTGCTTATTACAATTTTTATAAAAGCTATTTCACGGTGGTTCTTCATCATTGAGTGTATGTCTTTTATACCTAAGTAAGGCAGAATATTAAAAGCCTTTAGTTCGAGATAATGCCACATAAATGGTGTTTCCGAACGTTCACATCGTATGATCACAAATGTTCCTATTCGTAACAAATGTGTTGATGCACGCGCTTCTCGAAATTCACAAAATTCTTTTCCGTACGTATCTCTCATATTCACATCTGTACGATGTTAGTTAATATTCGGGAGGAGTAGGATTGAGATCAAAATTAGGTCATTCTTACTCAGGTATTCTAGTGGTTTCTCTAAATCACTTCAAGAAAATTAATAAGTTTCTTTCAAGAGGATGCCTATTTCCGTTTTGCTCAACTTAAACAGTTGCTCAATCTAGAGAGTTTTCTGTCGACTAAAGATAAGAAAAAGAAAGAGAGGCAGAAAGAGAGAGAGAATTCGCAGTTCCCATTGTGATTCGTCACAGTTAAGCGTTTCCTAGCTTCACATGCCGTGTGGAGAACTTCAGCTCTTGGAGTGGGCAGCAGGGTTGCAAAGTCGTCAGATGATCAAAACGACTTTCAAAATGATTTAGATAAGATATGTCTATGGTGCGAAAAGTGGCAATTGACCCTGACTAAGGAAAAGTGTGAAGTTATTCACATGAGTACTAAAATAAATCAGCTAAATTTCGATTACGCGATAAGTCACACAAATCTGAAGGCTGTAAATTCAACTAAATACTTAGGGATTACAATTACAAATCACCTATATTGGAACGATCACATAGATAATATTGTGGGTAGAGCAAACAAAAGACTGCGATTCATTGGCAGAACACTTAGAAGGTGCAACAGGTCTACTAAAGAGACTGCTTACACCACGCTTGTCCGCCCTATTCTGGAGTACTGCTGTGCGGTGTGGGATCCGCATCAGGTGGGACTGACGGATGACATCGAAAAAGTACAAAGAAGGGCACCTCGTTTTGTATTATCGCGAAATAGTGGAGATAGTGTCACAGACATGATACTTCAGTTGGAGTAGCAATCATTAAAACAAAGGCGTTTTTCGTTGCGACGGGATTTTCTCATGAAATTTCAATCACCAGTTTTCTCCTCCGATTGCGAAAACATTCTGTTGGCACCCACCTACATAGAGAGAAATTATAATTACGATAAAATAAGAGAAATCAGGGCTCGCACAGAAAAATTTAAGTGCTCGTTTTTCCCGCGTGACGTTCGAGAGTGGAACGGTAGAGAGACAGCATGAAGGTGGTTCATTGAACCCTCTGCCAGGCACTTTATTGTGAATAGCAGAGTAATCACGTAGATGTAGACGTAGATCATGGCTCTTTAGATATTTCTTCTGTTTTTGAATTGTATACTACTTCGATCATCTGATTTTCTTCGGTTGTAAAACGTTTGTAATTTCCCATAAAATATGGTTTTTGCGTGATGTGTGGTGGACGCAGTTTAGACAGTGCTGCAAATGAAAAATTACGTGCACTGTTGCAGTGGCAATATTGCGTTTCCTAAATCTGGAAAAACTGATACAGAATTTGAGTTGCCAAAGTTGTAAATGAAATATGTTCATGTCGAGTTGTGTCTGACTTCTGTAGTCGGCACATTAAGAGAATTGTTTAGTAATGTCACCTATCGAAGACCTCGGCTGTAGTGGTTCTTCTGTACAAGATGAACTTTTGCATCGAAACCGACATTGAAGCTAATACGTTGAGAAAGTGATGTGTAATGTGATTTTCCTTTCAGTTGTTTCCTGCTAGTTTTTTGGGGCAAATACTGCGTTTATTACATCACTGCTTTGGCCCAGTGGCTCAGTGCCACACTACCGACACAACGCTCTGGCGTTCGATCCCTTGTGTGTAAGTCTGAGGACTGCTGTCTGCCACTTCTTTCTTTCACCACTGGAGTCTTTTACTCATGTGAAATATGGTGACTTGCACCGTGGATCGAAATTTACGATGAGCTTTAGGTCGCCCTACAATGGCCTGGTTAAATTAGCTCGAATGTCCGATTGGAACTTGATCGGTGGCGCAAAATGGTGTTCAAACGAATATTGACACAATTCTCTTTGCTTGAGTCTTGGCTCTCGTAGTTCGCACTGTAGGTAGCGTTATGTTTTGCAACATCTCGAGCAAGTTTTTAGGGAAATTATTTGTTTCGATTGTAAGCTGCTCACTCATAACGTTCTCGTATTCCATAGCGTGCACTAAACTTTCCGACAGAACCAATTTTTACGTTTAAAGGCGTGTCTGCACGACAGTAGGTTCTGAAACCAAGTTCCGAAACCGCACTACCAGCCACTGCGCAAGTGGTTTGCGAAATTATACAGTTTCCGTTTGTTCCAACTGAAGTTGGGTTTTCCCAGCAGGAGTAATTTAGCGCCGCGTACGTAATGTGTCCGGTGTAGTGCGTCGTCCCCTCGACATTGGCAGAATAATTCAAGCGTTTTCCGACTGTGCAATGCGTAGTGCGCCATCGCCTTACGTCAGGCGCTAGAGGCCAACTGATTCTGGACGAATGTAATGCGTTGTTTGCTGCGCTCTAATGAAGCAATTGCTATAAGCCAGGCAAAGTTCGTGTGGCAAATGGCTACAATGTGTGATAAAAAGCTACAAGTGCCTCTCAGCACCGAGGAACATTAACTGTTAACTGACGCAGTGTTTCTTGCATATTCGTGTAGGGACAAGATGAACCAGCAAGTGGTGATCTTCTCGAATATTTAAATGACAAAAACTGCACTTCAAAAACTGTTTGGAAGAGCTGTCGTAACCACCACCTCGTGGCTGTGGTCGTCAAAAAATTTCGACCCGATATCATTACGCAGAGGAAATGGGAGTTTTCCAAACCCTCACAGAGTGGCAGTGTTACACCAACAGCGTCACTGCGTCTCTAGTTCAGCAGCTGTGGATTGTAACGAAAGTAGTTGGTCTTCGCAGAAAACTAGCTCTGAGCACTATGGGACTTAACAGCTGAGGTCATCAGTCCCCTGGAACTTAGAACTACTTAAGCCTAACCAAACTAAGGACATAACACGCATCCATGCCCGAGGCAGGATTCGAACCTGCGACCGTAGCGGTCGCGCGGTTCCAGGCTGAAGCGCCTAGAACAGCTCGGCCACAGCGGCCGGCAGTCTTCGCAGAACTCGTCAGCAATAATACCCAGGTCTACCAATGAGACGCGCACAACACATTGTCGCTCAAGCACTCTGTTTTTCATTAAATGACCACTGCCAATTCAGCAAATAATAGAGAACAAGGCACATTACTGTGTTGTCACTGGGCATACCTCTAACGGAGGGCTCCTCCTTGCAGGCGTGTCCAGGGAAACCGCAACGGTGGTCGCCATAGTGCAACAGACGTTGTCGCACTGTCTGTGTGGAGCCTTCTCTTAGGCCAAAGTGGCCGTTCTCTAACTCAACACACGAACGTGGACGTACCACCAAGCAGAGCAGAGGGAACAATATATCCGCCCTCTCGGGCGGTAATCGCGTGGGGCCGTCGAGTCCTGCATTGTTATGGCCCGAGTTCATCGGTTCCATTTTCGCCTAACAGTCCTGGGATCCTGACCGAATAGAGCAAAAATATCGCGGAAGGGCAAACTGCTGTCTCAATAGGCCAACATCCTGCTGCTATCAAATTCCTTATACGAAACATAACACAATCTTTTGACTAACAACCGACATTCAAATGGGGTTTCTGAAAGAGAAATTCGCTGCGTAATCTGACCTGACTGATACCATACGGAATGTGGATTGATATTAGATTTGAGAATAGGGGATGGGAAAACTCTGGAGAAGGTTGGACTTGGGTGTTCCATCCTTGAGTGGCAAGGCACTGAGCACGTATTAGACAATTTATTTAACACACTTAACAACAATGACGATTTCAACATTCGTACTTGCATAATATTTAAAGAAAAGCTGACACATCATGCACTACAAGACACGAGGTTAACCACACTTAAACAAATAATTATTTGTTCTGTCTAAGCAGACCATAAAGAATTCACGGGCACAGGCCCCGAATACAGAATTATTCCACTATGGAATCCACTGATAGGCGCGAACAATTTTACTAGAACTTCAAAAAATATCCTTCAGCTATTCGTAAATGACACTCCTCACTCGAGCAGTTAAAATTTAAAAGTTATTTTTTAAATAGGAAGAAATAAGCAAAGCTGTTTATATTCAGAACTATAAAAGAAATTATTGCACTTGATTAAACAGCAAAGTATTAAAAAAACAGAAGCATTTGTTAGTTCTATTGAATTACAGTTCGAAGAAGGCAATTTACGCGATGCCAGTTGTTGACACAAAGGCAAAAATAACAACCGGAGTCAAACATTTAAAACACTTTCTTACATGTCACCTAAAGTACTTGACAAATTTTTAACTTTAAAACCTTCAAGACAGAGCAGTCTGCATTCAGAGCCAGTTCAAATTAAAGAGAAGTGCACTGAATCTCAAACTTCAATCATCAGATAAACATCGAAAGACAGTTAATTTGAATTATTCACAACGTGATATAAATGATCACTACGCACTTTCAAAGCAACCAGAATCTTACAGTTTACAGTGGTGAGCACCGCAGTAAGTGAATTTGAACAGTAAAACGTTAATAACAGAATAATAGTTTACGTATCTGACCAGGGCGTCTGTTTTGGTTCGTCAGAGCTGACAGTACTCACCCCGACGTACTAAAAAAATGGGGATGTCTAGGAATACCTGGACACAACAGACTTAAATGAAAGATGACAATTTTCTACAACAGGAAAAAATGCACATGTCAGTAACACACGCAGCACAATTTAACAAATCGCTTAGCAGCACGCAACGTTGCACAGCGATCTCATAATCCCGTTGGACCAATAGGTTTCACGAGCTTCAAAATATAACTGACGAACGTGTCTGAACAGTTCTTTAATTCACAAGCCCATGTCAGTAAACACAGCACAAGTATGACGTTCTCACTACTTTTCTCGAACTCAACATTAGAACAACCAGTAGTAGCGTACTTAACCTCTCCTGACTATTCGCATTAAATCGGATTGCGCGAGCTCACGAAAATCTGTCAAGCAGGAAGGCCAACGCACCACTCGATTGGCTACACATTCCAGTGCAGCAGGCAGCTACGTCCCCACTCGAGCGCGCGGCTGGACCCGTACTTGTCACACCATGGAGCCTTCCACAGCAGAAGACCAACTACGTCGGAAGATTCCGCTCGTACCACACACTGTCGGTCCTTCCGCACTACGAGGTGCGTTCAAGTTCTAAGGTCTCCGATTTTTTTTCTAATTAACTACTCACCTGAAATCGATGAAACTGGCGTTACTTCTCGACGTAATCGCCCTGCAGACGTACACATTTTTCACAACGCTGACGCCATGATTCCATGGCAGCGGCGAAGGCTTCTTTAGGAGTCTGTTTTGACCACTGGAAAATCGCTGAGGCAATAGCAGCACGGCTGGTGAATGTGCGGCCACGGAGAGTGTCTTTCATTGTTGGAAAAAGCCAAAAGTCACTAGGAGCCAGGTCAGGTGAGTAGGGAGCATGAGGAATCACTTCAGAGTTGTTATCACGAAGAAACTGTTGCGTAACGTTAGCTCGATGTGCGGGTGCGTTGTCTTGGTGAAACAGCACACGCGCAGCTCTTCCCGGACGTTTTTGTTGCAGTGCAGGAAGGAATTTGTTCTTCAAAACATTTTCGTAGGATGCACCTGTTACCGTAGTGCCCTTTGGAACGCAATGGGTAAGGATTACGCCCTCGCTGTCCCAGAACATGGACACCATCACTTTTTCAGCACTGGTGGTTACCCGAAATTTTTTTGGTGGCAGTGAATCTGTGTGCTTCCATTGAGCTGACTGGCGCTTTGTTTCTGGATTGAAAAACGACATCCATGTCTCATCCATTGTCACAACCGACGAAAAGAAAGTCCCATTCATGCTGTCGTTGCGCGTCAACATTGGTTGGCAACATGCCACACGGGCAGCCATGTGGTCGTCCGTCAGCATTCGTGGCACCCACCTGGATGACACTTTTCGCATTTTCAGGTCGTCATGCAGGATTGTGTGCACAGAACCCACAGAAATGCCAACTCTGGAGGCGATCTGTTCAACAGTCATTCGGCGATCCCCCAAAACAATTCTCTCCACTTTCTCGATCATGTCGTCAGACCGGCTTGTGCGAGCCCGAGGTTGTTTCGGTTTGTTGTCACACGATGTTCTGCCTTCATTAAACTGTCGCACCCACGAACGCACTTTCGACACATCCATAACTCCATCACCACATGTCTCCTTCAACTGTCGATGAATTTCAATTGGTTTCACACCATGCAAATTCAGAAAACGAATGATTGCACGCTGTTCAAGTAAGGAAAACGTCGCCATTTTAAGTATTTAAAACAGTTCTAATTCTCGCCGCTGGCGGTAAAATTCCATCTGCCGTACGGTGCTGCCATCTCTGGGACGTATTGAAAATGAATTTTAAAACAATGCGCATGTTTCTATCTCTTTCCAGTCCGGAGAAACAAAATCGGAGGCCTTAGAACTTGAATGCACCTTGTATAGCTCACAGAGAATGCGGAGCCGCAAAAGGCCAATGATTACGGTATTGTACAGTCCACGTACTGTCTACTACCATAATATTGGCTGCTAATGGCAATGGGGGGCGGGGATGGAGGTATCCAATGGCGAGCACAGCCTGAGGCTATAGAGTGTAGTAGTTCAACAGCTTAGTTTACTTATTTATGCATTTATTTATACGTCAAATTCCGTAGGACCCAACTGAGGAGCAAATCTCCAAGGTCACGGAACAGGTCAGTACATGAAGTTACAACATGAAAGTAATATCAGATAAAAATAAAATGTTTATGAACCCGAAAAAGTCAATCATAAGTTTAAGTAAACGCCATCAACAATACAACAAGAATCAGTTTAATTTTTCAATAGAAGGTGTGACCCATGAGGAACCTCTTCACTTTCGATTTCAAAGTGCGTGGATTACTGCTAAGATTTTTAAATTCGAGCGCTAGCTTATTGAAAATGGACGCAGTAGTATACTGCACACCTTTCTGCGCGAGAGTTAAGGATGTGCGAGCCAAGTGCAGGTTTGATTTCTGCCAAGTATTAACTGAGTGAAAGTTGCATATTCTTGGGAATAAGACAATATTGTTAACAAGAAATGACAGTAACGAAATATATATATATATATATATATATATATATATTTTGAGGCGAAGGTCAAAATATCCAGACTCGTGAACAGGGGTCGACAAGAGGTCCGTGAACTTACGCCACTTATTGCCCGAACCGCCCGTTTCTGAGCCAAAAATATCCTTTTAGAATTAGGAAGAGTTACCCCAAAATATAATACCATACGACATAAGCGAATGAAAATAATCAAAGTAGATTAATTTTGTGTCGAACGATCACTCACTCCAGATACCGTTCGAATAGTAAAAAGGGCAGCATTAAGTCTGAATAAGATCCTGAACGTGCGCGTTCCACGACAGTTTACTGTCTGAACGCCTACAAATTTGAACTGTTCAGTTTCACTAATCATATGCCCGATCTGTGAAATTAAAACGTCAGGTTTTGTTGAAATGTTTGTTACAAACTGAAAAAACTGAGACTAACTGTGATTTAGCGTTAGTTTATTTTCTACAAGCTATGAACTTAGGTTATGAACTGCACTATTTCAAGCTGGACCAATGTTGCACACAACATCCTTTACTACCAAGCTAGTGTCGTCAGCAAACGGAAATATTTTAGAGTTACCCATAATACTAACGGGGAAACAATTTATATAAATAAGGAACAAGAGTGGCCCCAACACTTATCACTCGGGCAACCCCCACTTGACTGTATCCCACTCAGACCTCACATCACAGCCATTCTCAACATTGTGAATGATGATCTTTTGCTGTCTGTTGCTACAGTAAGAGATGAAACGATTGTGAGCTACTCCCCGTATTCCGTAATAGTCCAACTTCTGGAGCAATATTTTGTGATCAACATAACCAAACGGCTTAGTTAAATCAAAAAATAGCCTAACGTTCGAAAGCTTTTGTTTGTTTTGCTAAATTCTCTTTCCTCCGTGAGGTACTTCACGAAGGAAAGAGAATTTAGCATTTTCAGTTGTTAAACGACTCCTAAAGCCGAACTGTACATTTGACAGCAAATTACGTGATATAAAATGATCAATTATCCTTTCATACACAGCCTTTTCAATTGGTCTAAAATTCTCTACATTATCCTTCTCTCCCTTTTTATAAGCTTTACTACTGAGAACTTTAATCGTTCAGGAAACTGACTATTCCTAAAGGAAAAAATTACAAATGAGGCTAAATACAGGGCTAACATGCGCAGCACAGTACTTTAATATTCTGTTAGACACTCTATCATATCTATGAGAGTCTTTAGTCTTCAGTAATTATTGACTAAATCTCTCCCTTCTCTGTATCACAGAGGGGTATTTCAGACATCAATCTCGGAAAGTCATTTGCCGAGAAATTTATATTATTTCCTGTACAAACTAAATTTTTATTTAATTCACCAGCAATGGTCAGAAAATGATTGTTAAATACTGCACATGTATCTGATTTATTAGTAACAAATATTTTTACTACGAACTGACTTTATATCATCGACCTTGTGCTGCTGACCAGAAACTTCCTTCACAACAGACCATATGGTTTTAATTTTATCCTGTGAGTTAGCTATTCTATTTGTATACCACATACTCTTTGCCTTCCTAGTAACATATTAAGCACCTTACAATACTGTTAGTAATTGGCTACTGTAGCTCGATTGTGACAACTTCTAACGTTTTGATATAATTCCTGCTTTTTTCTACATGATACCCCCATCCCACTAGTCAGGCTAGTGCCTATTAGTGCTAGTACCCCATTTAGAGCGTTCTAATGGAAAGCAACTCTCGAAGAGCATGAAAATGTTTTAAGAAAAGCATTATATTTATCATCTACGTTATCGGCACTATAAACATCCTGTCACTCTTGTACCTTGACAAGGTTTGAAAAATTCTCTATTGTTGTTGGATTAACTTTCCTACACAGTTTGTAATTATATGTGACATTTGTTTGAGTACGAAAGCCTTTTGTATATTGAAGTCACCACATATAATTTCTAGTACTTCCAACAAAGTGAATTAAGAATCCTCTCTAGCTACCCCTGCACAACATTCGAATATCTGTTCAGTACGGGGCTGTGATACATCTATAGACTGAAATGGAATTCAGTGTTTTTTTTTTTTTTTTTTTTACGTATACAGCCACTCCCTCACCCCACAAGGAACTCCTTGAAAAACAGCCAGCTAATCTGTATCCTGGTAAAGGAAACCATTCGAGTCAATAACACAGGGAGAAACACTGAGATTAATGAAAATCCACTAATAGGTTACTTTTACACCAAATATTAACACAAATAAACTTTAAAATAAGTAACTAAAGACTATAACTTTACACACGTGACGTCACACCAAAGACAGTGAGTCAGCGAGTAACTCACAGTAGTGCTACAGCGCTAGTGGTGTTGATACAATGCAGAACAATGGAACGATGAACAAAGCAAACATTGCATTATGAAACGTCCCCTTTGAACAATTTATACATGACTTTACTTAAACTGACACACAATATTTTTAGCGCAACACAATCTGACTTTCAAAAATCCCTACAAAAGAATGGCCCTGACTAACATTAACCTATACCTTTCACAAATCACTTACCTCACCAAAAATCTTCGTTACTCGAACTACTGCAATACAGCGAGCGCCACTACTGCCAGCTAAATAAAAGATTCAAACTACGGAAGGTGCGAAGTACTGATAGGGATAGTTAGCAAATGAAAGATTTTAATAGAGAACAAACAATGTATTTACCTTAATAGTCATAATATATATAGCAGTTCATAATATCCAGTATAACAAATTTCAAAACTCCGCCATCTCTCTCCCCACATCCACCACTGCTGGTGGCTCACCTCCAACTGCGCAACGCTAAGCGCTGTTCACATCCAGCTGCCGCTGCCCAACACTACAATGGCAGACAACAATGCAAACTAGCCACAGACTGCACACAGCACAGCCAGTGATTTTCATATAGAGCGCTACGTAACGTTGCCAATAAGAAAACATAAACAGCCTACTTACATAAAGAAAACATAAACAGCCTACTTACAATTACAACTACAAGAGCAGTTGCCAAAGTCGACATTTCGTCAGAAAGGAACCAAAAGAATTTCGCAGAGTGGGAAAGAGGTAGCGGATGAAATACTAGCGTTTCTGCAAGATAAGATAGTGGAATTAGGGGTGTCGTATATGCTCGACTGTGCGGACAGTGTACATGAGGAGTGGTATGATGAGGATGAGAGCTTAACAAGCATATGTGGTACTGAAACAGGTGTCGAACCAAGTAGCTCATCATCATCCTTGTCGATCAGGGAGCCACAAATCTTGTCTCCAGTGAAACGTAGAAAAGGACAATCGTTGTCCAAGGAACGGGTACTAAACATAATTACGCACGTGGAAGATCATCTGCAGCACAGTAAAAAGACAATTATGAACAGATTTCGAATAAGTCCACAGCTATATGACCATGTGGTGCATCACACACACCCATGCCCGAGGGAGGACTCGAACCTCCACCGGGATTCGTGACATGGCGCCTCTAACCACGCGGCCATAAGAAAAACTACGGATGTTCAAGGAAGGATATGGTGCACTTGTTACAATAACTGGTGTTCGCGCGTTTCAACGCTGCTCGATATAGTTTTGCAGGATGTCCACGATAGTAACCTAATGCCTTATGCACATCAAATTATGCGCTACGTTGATTACACTGATTTCAAGAGAAACAGTGGGTGGTTGCATAACTTCAAACAGTGGTACAGAATTGGAAGACGTAAGGTAACGAAATTTCAGAGAAATCGTCAACTTGACGATGCACAGTGAACTACGGAATCGGTCATAAAATTTGTAGATGAGATAAACAAACTTATCCCGTCGTTCAGTAAAGCATTTTTTTTCAACCCCAACAAATTGGGATTTGGAGAGGAAATTCATTCGAAAGGAAGCCTAGAAATTAGAGGTACGAAAAGAGTTGAGTCAAGAGGAACACCAACGCCTTAAAGCATTCGTATACAATTATGCTGACTGTTAATCTGGATGGTAAATTGGCTGCGAAGTTATTTATTGTGCAGCAAGAAGTTGGAGGTGCTCTGTCCCCAACGATTGTTTCTCGTGTGCGTGATCTTCCAAGGATAGTAGGGAATGTTTAAATCACAGCAAGCAAGGGTGGGAAAATCAGCGTAAGAGAACTACAACTATGGTATGAGCTCTGCTATTGCCCAATAGCTGGCCACAATAATTTTCTTTTGCTTGATTCCTGATGTGTATTTAAAAATAGCACTCCTTTAGTGCAAACTATCCCTCCTAGAACCAATGAACAAATTGAGCCACTTGAAGTTTGTTTTTCCGTGCCTGTTGTTGTTCTGGTCTTCAGTCCCGAGACTGGTTTGATGCAGCTCTCCATGCTACTCTATCCTGTGCAAGCTTCTTCATCTCCCAGTACCTACTGCAGCCTACATCCTTCTGAATCTGCTTAGTGTATTCATCTCTTGGTCTCCCTCTACGAGTTTTACCCAACACGCTGCCGTCCAATATTCAATTGGTGATCCCTTGATGCCTCAGAAAATTTCCTACCAACCGATCCCTTCTATTCAAGTTGTGCCACAAATTTCTCTTCTCCCCAATTCTATTCAATACTTCCTCATTAGTTATGTGAGCTACCAAACTAATCTTCAGCATTCTTCTGTTGCACCACATTTCGAAAGCTTCTATTCTCTTCTTGTCCGAACTATTTATCGTCCACGTTTCACTTCTATACATGGCTACACTCCATACAAATACTTTCAGAAACGACTTCCTCACATTTAAATCTATACTCGATGTTAACAAATTTTTCTTCTTCAGAAACGCTTTCCTTGCCATTGCCAGTCTACATTTTATATCCTCTCTACTTCGACCATCATCAGTTATTTTGCTCCCAAAATAGTAAAACTCATCTACTACTTTAAGTGTCTCATTTCCTAATCTAATTCCCTCAGCATCACCCGACTTAATTCGACTACATTCCATTATCCTCGTTTTGCTTTTGTAGATGTTCATCTTATATCCTCATTTCAAGCCACTGTCCATTCCGTTCAACTGCTCTTCCAAGTCCTTCGCTGTCTCTGACAGAATAGAATGTCATCGGCGAACCTCAGAATTTTTATTTTTCTACATGGATTTTAATACCTACTCCAAATTTTTCTTTTGTTTCCTTTACTGCTTGTTCAATATACAGATTGAATAACATCTGGGACAGGCTACAACCCTGTCTCACTCCCTTCCCAACCACTGCTCCCTTTTCATATCCCTCGACTCTTATAAGTGCCATCTGGTTTCTGTACGAATTGTAAATAGCCTTTCGCTCCCTGTATTTTACCCCTGCCACCTTTGGAATTTGAAAGAGAGTATTCCAGTCAACATTGTCAAAAGCTTTCTCTAAGTCTACAAATGCTAGGAACGTAGGTTTGCTTTTCCTTAATCTTTCTTCTAAGGTGAGTCGTAAGGTCAGTATTGCCTCACGTGTTCCAATATTTCTACGGAATACAAACTGATCTTCCCCGAGGTCGGCTTCTACTAGTTCTTCCATTCGTCTGTAAAGAATTCGCGTTAGTATTTTGCAGCTGTCACTTATTAAACTGATAGTTCAGTAATTTTCGCATCTGTCAACACCCGATTTCTTTGGGATTGGAATTATTATATTCTTCTTGAAGCCTGACGGTATTTCGCCGGTCTCATACATCTTGCTCACCAGATGGTAGAGTTTTGTCAGGACTGGCTACCCCAAGGCTGTCACAAGTTCTAATGGAATGTTGTCTACCCCCGGGGCCTTCTTTCGCCTCAGGTCTTTCAGTGCTCTGTCGAACTCTTTACGCAGTATCATATCTCCCATTTCATCTTCATCTACATTCTCTTCCATTTCCATAATACTGTCCTCAAGTACATCACCCTTGTATAGACCCTCTATATACTCCTTCCACCTTTCTGCTTTCCCTTCTTTACTTAGAACTGGGTTTCCATCTGAGCTCTTGATATTCATACAAGTGGTTCTCTTTTCTCCAAAGGTCTCTTTAATTTTCCTGTAGGCAGTATCTATCTTACCCCTCGTGAGATAAGCCTCTACATCCTTACAGTTGTCCTCTAGCCATCCCTGCTTAGCCATTTTGCACTTCCTGTCGATCTCATTTGTGAGACGTTTGTATTCGTTTTTGCCTGCTTCATTTATTGCATTTTTATATTTTCTCCCTTCATCAATTAAATTCAATATTTCTACTGTTACCCAAGGATTCCTACCAGCCCTCGTCTTTTTACCTACGTGATACTCTGCTGCCTTCACTACATCTCTCAAAGCTACCCATTCTTCTTCTACTGTATTTCTTTCCCCCATTCCTGTCAGTTGTTCCCTTATACTCTCCCAGAAACTCTGTACAACCTCTGGTTCTTTCAGTTTATCCAGGTCCCATCTCCTTAAATTCCCACCTTTTTGCAGTTTCTTCAGTTTTAATCTACAGTTCATAACCAATTGATTGCGGTCAGAGTCCACATCTGCCCCTGGAAATGTCTTACAATTTAAAACCTGGTTCCTAAATCTCTGTCTTACCATTATATAATCTATCTGAAACCTGTCAGTATCTCCAGGCTTCTTCCATGTATACAACCTTCTTTTGTGATCCTTGAACCAAGTGTTAGCTCTGATTAAGTTATGCTCTGTGCAAAATTCTACCAGACGGCTTCCTCTTTCATTTCTTCCCCCCAATCCATAGTCACCTACTACGTTTCCTTCTCTTCCTTTTCCTACTACCGAATTTTAGTCACCCATGACTATTAAATTTTCGTCTCCCTTCACTATTGTAATAATATCTTTTATCTCCTCATACATTTCTTCAATTTCTTCGTTCAATGCAGAGCTAGTTGGCATATAAACTTGTACTACTGTAGTAGGCGTGGGCTTCGTGTCTATCTTGGCGCCAATAATGCGTTCACTATGCTGTTTGTAGTAGCTTACCCGCACTCCTATTTTTTTATTCATTATTAAACCTACTCCTGCATTACCCCTATTTGATTTTGTATTTATAACCCTGTATTCACCTGACCAAAAGTCTTGTTCCTCCTGCCACCGAACTTCACTAATTCCCACTATATCTAACTTTAACCTATCCATTTCCCTTTTTAAATTTTCTAACCTACCTGCCCGATTAAGGGATCTGACATTCCACGCTCCGATCCGTAGAACGCTCGTTTTCTTTCTCCTGATAACGACGTCCTCTTGAGTAGTCCCCGCCCGGAGATCCGAATGGGGGACTATTTTACCTGCGGAATATTTTACCCAAGAGGACGCCATCATCATTTAATCATACAGTAAAGCTGCATGCCCTCGGGAAAAATTACGCCTGTAGTTTCCCCTTGCTTTCAGCCGTTCGCAGTACCAGCCCAGCAAGGCCGTTTTGGTTAATGTTGCAAGGCCAGGTCAGTCAATCATCCAGACTGTTGCCCCTGGAACTACTGAAAAGGCTGCTGCCCCTCTTCAGGTCCATGGTTCACGAGGGGGGGGATACCTATAAAATACATTATTGCTCTATCTGCAACTACGCCTTAAAGGATAGCGTTTCACTATAAGCTCCACGACGAACTGCTTTGCATTCGGTTTCTTGCCATCACATTCCATTAGTTCTTATCGCCGCGTTGCTCCAATATAATTATATATGCATCTTAAGAGTGGATTCCTAACTGAGCGTCCTGCACGTTTGTGACTCCAAAGGAGTTCGACTTCGATCTTGATGGAGCAAACTTTTGTGACCACTGTGGCTCGCCATGTTTCATTCGATGTTCATAGTGCAAGTTAATGGTTTGTTTTGACCATTCCTTGAGAGTCGGCGATGTCGATTTTGTAAAGGGTAATACATACATTTCATAGAAGGTTGATCTCTGCACCTCCCGGACACTCATTTTCTGTCGCCCTTTTGATGCACACAGTGAGTCGTTAGCAGCTAATATTTCTCCAGTCATAATTTTTAACACACTAATTTCAAAAGAACCTTACTAAAGATTGAACTTGCGACGTCGTACTCAAGGGGTTCCTTGTGAGACTCTGCTGTCGGTTTCGCAGCTCGCGCGCCGCTATTTGAACACTGCCGAAGCCAGCGGCCGTGCACGGCCAGGAAGCCACGCGGAACATCTCTGAGGCAGCGATGGTAGAGCAGAATCGATGTGGACGTATCCTGCTACTTACTGCGTGCGGCTGCGCTGAAGTGCTCATCATTTGCGTAGCCAAGCAAGTAGCACAGTTCCTGCATGCCGTGCTCGTGATGTTGCTACTTTAATGGCCATCAGTTATTTCCGTTTACTTTCCTCCATATCGTGTTCTAACCCTGCTATTTCTCAGTCTTCTGCGGACCTGTTATCATCTCCAGATTTGATTCTTGTTGCTTTATATTTTTCTGAGATATATTTACATCCGACAAGAAAGTAACTAGAAAATTACTTAATACAATGTTAATTAGTTCGACATTTCCGAAATACCATATATTTATTAGTAAATTGTACCACGATGAAAAAGACCGCTTCAGCTGTATGATAAATCTTTACTAATGATCAGATTAGTTTTGCACTGTTAGAGCCACATCTTCAGGAATACATATTTATTTCTTAATTTATTTCAAATGATAACCAGTAGATGACCGAACATTCTTTGTCCAGTTGTGATAAAAATGTTAAGCCGTCAATCAGAATTATCACAACTGGACAAAGAATTTTGAGTCATCAACTGATTATCGTTTTAAATGAATTATGAAACAAATATGTATCCGTAAAGACGTGGCTCTAACGCCGGGAAACTACTTGGACCAAAAATAGAAATTTATCACACAACTGAAGGTCTTTTCATCAGGGTACAATTCTATAGCTATGGATGTAACTAAATTCCCTTCATTGACTTTGAGGACTTTTAGTGTGGACCAACACGGCCACCTTTAGCAAGGGCCTCATGTCCGGAAATGTACTTTTTCCCCACACACGCAGAATACCACACCACACGTAGCTCTCCGAGTCCTGTTGGCTGCTGTCTGGGTCCAATTTAAGTAGGGCTCAATGTGGCGAGTACCGGCGTCAACACGATACGGTACCAGATACGTTACCTTCGTACCATGTACCGGTACACACGATCCCCAATTCTTGGACCTCCAGCATCTATCGCAGTCATAATCTGCGGCAATAGGACTTCCCCGGATATCCAAGGGGTCTCGTAAATCAAGAATTTTGTGTGCTGCTGCTTAACCTTTCGGGGCATAAGATCGTGGTTCACGAAACTCTTCTGTTCATAAAGTTTCGTACAGAACTGCTCTGGGTATCTTCAGAGGCACTGATCCGCTGCTGAGTCTTGCCGACTAACTGGTCGGACTTCTGAGAGCGACCAAACAATGGAAGGCTGAAAGACAAGCATCAGAAACAATGATGGAAGAATACAATTTCTCTACCTTTTTTTAAAAAAATGTTACAGATCAGATCAGAAAGGTTTTAAAGAAACACGACATTTGACCGGTGTTTAGACCAACGAAGAAAACAGGTAAGGCACTCCGATCTGTAAAGGATAAACGTCGACCTCTGTCAGCATGTGGCAATATAATATTCCGTGTACGTATGGTAAAGTTTGTATTGAAACAACCAAGAGAAATGTGAATTCAGGGCTACAGGAACACAAAACTCTTTGTCGATTAGAGAAAATAGGCAAATCGGTTGTAGGAAAGCATACTCTTCAGCCAGGAGGACACAAAGGAAAGTTTTCCCAAGCAAAAGTTTTATCTTCAACGACGAACTATTATCCGCAGCTATCTAGCAAAACCATTGATATATATACATAACATGGGGATAATTGTAATAGGAAAGAAGAGACCATGAAACTTAGCGATTTGTAGACAGTAGCGCTGTAGAATTGCTAAATAGTTTTTCATCTTTGATAAGAAGACAATCGATAGTTAAATTTTATCTCTGGTTATAACGTGTAGCACCGGCCACACCCCCTTTTCTACAGTGCAGTATATATGTCACTGAGACGTCCGACCCGTCAGTCGGCAAGACTCAGTGGAGAAGCAACGCCTCCGAAGATATCAGCGCAGTTCTGTACGAAACTTTAACAACAGAAGAGTCTCGTGGACCACGACTTTATACCTCGAAAGGTTTACCAGCAGCAATATCGAGACTCTACTGTACTTTCTTTGACCTTGTCATCAGTTTCCAAATCCATTGACTCATTTTCTTGTATTGCAAGACTGAAATTCCCGTTCGCTTGTATTTATAGAAAATATGTTCCAAATCTCCAACAACTGTTGCCTGGGTCACTTGGTCATCCGCAAAAAGTAATGTACAACAACGTTGCTGCTCACCCACTTAGCTCTGTAAAATGTCACACTCATCACGCACTATCTGGAGTGCTCTGAACATTTCAGTTGATCTGCGTGCGGCTGCGCGGTGTGACGTCTGGAGAGCTCTCTCAGGTTTCAGAGCCCGCCAGTACACTCGAGCGACACGACAGCCGATACGACCTTGGCCACCGCGGACGCCGGAGACCTTGGGCTTAGATGGAGCAGTATCGATTTCTGGCGGCCCGCGCCGCCACACCTGATGCGTCTGGCTTGTCTATAAATAACCTCAAAGACCCGCACGCGAGTGAGGGTGAACGGCTGTTCGCGTTCTGCTATACGGCTCAGCGTAGTATGTCACTAACTTCACGACTTTTAGTTCCTTTTCCTAAAATTTGCGCCCACTCTACACTGGCGTGCCAAAAGTCATGGGATGCATCCAACAACGCGTCGGACCTCCTTTAGCCCGGCGTAGTGCAACAACTCGACGTGGACGTCCTCTGCACCAAATACTGAGCCACGCTTCCTCTACAGCCGTCCGTTATTGCAAATGTGTTGCCAGTGTAGGATTTTGTGCACGAATTGATTTGTCCATTATGTCCCACAAATATTCAATGAGATTCATGTCGGGCGATCTCGGTGGGGTTTGGCCCACACTGGAACTCTGCCATCAGCTCTTAGGCCGGTATTACACTATCAAATTTCTTTGTCAAAGATTTGATCAAAGATGTGATCCAATATTCCGTCCAATATATTTGACAAAGATCTTTGACGTAGCGCTAGAAGGGGTATTACACTGTCATCAAATTTTTCGTCAAAGTTCAAGATGGCTGACAACAACTTGTTATTAACCGCAGCAGTTGTACGTACCCCAATTGCATTGTGTGCACATGCGGAAAAGAAGTGGGGGAAAAATGGAACCATACATACGAGGTTGACAGTCTTAAAGTCCTGGGATTACAACTTGATAATAAATTCAGTTGGGAGGAGCACACCACAGAACTGCAGAAAGGCCTTAACAAATCTGTATTTGCAATACGAGTGTTAGCAGACATAGGCAACATAAAAATGAAAAAGCTTGCATACTTTGCCTACTTTCATTCCATAATGTCATATGGGATATTATTTTGGGGTAAATCTTGAAGTCAAACAAAAGTTTTCAGAGTCCAAAAGCGTGTAATACGTATTATTTGTGGAGTAAATTCACGGACGTCCTACAGAAACCTCTTCAAAGAACTGGATATACTAACTACTGCCTCGCAGTATATTTACTTCTTAATGAAATTTGTCGTAAATAATATATCTCTTTTTCCAACAAACAACTCAGTTCAAACATGATCTGCACAAGGACTTAAAAGCACTTACTATAGTTCAAAAAGGGGTCCACTACTCAGGAACACTCATCTTCAATAATTTGCCAGGAAACATAAAAAATTTAGTTAGAAATAAATATCAGTTCAAAAGGAGCCTGAAAAACTTACTACTAGCCAACTCCTTCTACTCCATTGGCGAAATTTTTAATAGAAACAAACGGTGTATTGTATTTATTCATACTATTAGTATTGTTATTTCAGCTTTAAAAAAATCGACATGTTCCACATCCACGAGGATCTCCTCAGCACGGATCTATGGAACGAGAAACTAATCTAATCTGGGTGAAGCCGTGGGTTTTACGACGACACAATAAAAGCATTCAACAAAACTTGTTACGTGAGCTTACAGTGGAAGACGTCAAGTCGTACATCAATTACTTAAGAATGGATGAGCATACATTTCTGTATGTGCTCAATGAAGTGTATCCTCATATCACAAAGCACAATATTCACTTAAGAACTGCTACATCTTCAGAAGACAGGCTCGCTGTAACACTCTGATTCCTTGCTACAGGAGAGGGCTATGTTATGTTATGTTATGTTAGGTTAGGTCAGGTCAGGTCAGGTCAGTTCTGGTCAGGTCTCCAATCTTCTTAATCTATTTTTGTATTCAGGGTGCCTCACGTTGTAAAGCGCCTCATCAGCTTCAGACATCTTTATTAATTTTGTAGTTGTCGGCACACACCAATTGTATTTACCGGCAATGGTTATAAAAACACTACAGACGACAGAACGCTGCAGCGATGCTAGCGCTCCATATGGTAACATGTCACATTACAGTGAACAAAAGACAAGCGGTTTCTTTGATCAAATATACAGCGAGGCCCTAGATTTGATCAAATATTGGACGACATTTGACAAAGTCCCTATTACAAGTGTAATACCGGCCTTACCAACTGAAACAGGATCTTATCTGACCAGGCCACGGTTTTCCAGTTGCCTACGGTCCAACCAACGTGCTCACGCACCCAGGAATGGGGCTGCAGGCTATGTCGTCCCCGTATCAAAGACACTCGCGTCAGTCGCCTGCTGCCATAGCAAAATTTCGCCGCACTGTCCTAACGGAGACGTTCTTTGTACGTCCTACATTGATTCCTCAGGTTATTTCACGCAGTGTTGCTTGTCTGTTAGCACTGACAACTATACGCAAACGCTGGTGCCTTCGAACGTTAAGTAAAGGCCGTCGGCCACTGCGTTGTCGTTGGTGGGAGATAATGCCTGAAATCTGGTATTGTCGGCACACTCTTGACAATGTGGATCGCGGAATATTCAGTTCCCTAACTATTTGCGACTTGGAATGTCCCACGCATGTAGCTCCAACTACCACTCCGCATTCAAAGTCTGGTGATTGCCGTCGTGCGGCCATAATCACATTGGAAACCTTTGCATATGATTCACCTGAGTACAAATGACAGCTCCACGAATGCACTGCCCTTCTGTACTTTGTGTGCGTCGTAGTAACGCCATCAGTACACGAGCATACCGCCACCCCATGATTTTGTCACTTCAGTGCATTTCAAGTTCGTTACAGGTGACTCCGAACAAATTGTAGGTTTTTGTCGCCATTATCACTGTGTGACTGGACCGCTTCATATCCCTCTTTGATCTTCCTCACCAAAACTCGTTTCGACTCTTCTGCTGGTATCTTCGCTGTCTTCAGGTGCCATCCGAGGGACACCAGAAGACTTCTGAGGAAGATCCCAACAGACGAGCCGTAACGTGGATGTCTGGAGTCGAAGACGTTTGAAGGCCGATATGGTGCGACCCAGTCATCGATAGTATTTTGCCTTTCATCAACAAGTTATTTCGCATGTTCAGTGTCCCAACGAGTCAATGGTGTCGAGAAATTTATGCGTTGCGGAGGAAGTTTTAAAATGAAAGCGCATCATTGCAAGGAATCATTCAAGAAAATGCAGAATACCTAACCACACTGATTCGTTTAAATGATGTATCCAGGAAAAGTATGTATGGTGTTTGTCTAAGCGATGTTGAAACGTTTCCGCATCTAGGAACGAAATGCGTGTTACTGTATTCAGAAAGTCAGGCAGCCATCGTTCTGAATTTAAATTTGAAAACCGAAGTTCCTTAGTAGATAGTGACCTGCTTAAGACATTATGCTCTTAGCCCCCTGTTGTTTACTCAGTACTACAAGTGAAATGTCAAGCACGATTCAACTTTTTGTTCCTCAAATGCACAAAGTATTGTGAGAAGCGAAAGTTATGTTACGTTTCAGAAAACTGCCCTCTGGCCATGCAGAGACCAAAGACAGGATTTTTGCATTTTTAGTCCGGCAGATTCAAGTCACAGAATATTCTCTCTCTCTCTCTCTCTCTCTCTCTCTCTCTCTCTCTCTCTCTCTCTCTCTGTGTGTGTGTGTGTGTGTGTGTGTGTGTGTGTGTGTGTGTGTGTGTGTTTAAGTCACTACTTTGAAGATTAACTTTCTAGCTGCCCCGTGCTGCCTTATTTTGTCAGTCTAGCCCGGTATTTTCTAACGGAGATGGACCACTTGTTTCCACACATCCGGGCTATGAACTCTCAGTTTCTTGGTGGATGAAGCACTAACCTGAACCCTTCTACCTGGCTGGCACGCAGTGTGCGAGGCAAGATGTGTACTGGCATACACATGGCAGCCCATAGTTCAAGCACCGATCGTGAAATGGGTGGTGGAATACTGACTGAACAGATTTACATTAATTCTTCACAGAAAGAGATCGTTAATAAATATTACAAAAATTACGATTGGAGTGCCAGTGCCATTATCAGGAAGAGGAGCAGAATTAATTATATAGATTGGTGCTCGACACACTCTTGTAATGCATGTTCATCTCAGCATCTTGCAAAGATAACAATGCCAGTTCTACAAAGTGGCCAAAGCTGGGCGTCGCTGGCAAGGTAGAAGCTTTGCAGAGCGCTGTGCATACAGTACGGACTAGTCACGCAAATAATTTCACAGAAGAAACTATTAAATAAAGAAACCGAACCATCGTAGCCGCATCATCAAAAAAATGTATTTCAAATGACTAGTTTTGGTGCGACACTGACGCCACCTTTAGGTCCACTATAAACCGAAAGATTACTTCCACGCCTTGGCCAAAGTGCTGTGCAACCCACATAACACTACACTCATGCTCATAAATTAAGGATAACTTCAGAATGTGGTGCCACACAACGTGACACTACACAAAACTGGCGCTGATAGCATGGGCACATGGGGAACACACATGACACAGATCTCCAAGTCCACAGTATTGGTGGCAATTTGAGAATACCGTCCCGAAATGCATGTGCTACAAAACGCCCCTGTTTCCTGCGCATGTACCCCGATATCTACATGGGATATGATCACCATGCACACCTACACAGGCCGCACAACGGGTTGGCATACTCCGGATCAGGTGGTCGAGCAGCTGCTGAAGTATATCCTCCTATTCTTGCACCAGTGCCTGTCGGAGCTCCTGAAGTGTCCTTGGGGTTTGCAGACGTGCAGCGATACGTCGACTCAGAGCATCCCAGACGTGCTCGATGGGGTTTAGGTCCGGAGAACAGCCAGGCCACTCCCTTCGCCTGGTATCTTTTGTTTCAAGGTACTCCTCCACGATGGCAGCTCGGTGGGGACGTGCATTATCATCCTTCAGGAGGAAGGTGGGACCCACTGCACCCCTGAAAAGGCCGACATACTGGGGCAAAATGACGTCCCGATACAGCTGACCTGTTACAGTTCCTCTGTCAAAGATATGCAGGAGTGTACATGCACTTATCATAATCCCACCCCACATCATCAAACCACGATCTCCATACAGGTCCCTTTCAAGGACATTAAGGGGTTGGTAACTGGTTCCTGGTTCACACCAGATGAAAACCCGGCGAGAATCACTGTTCAGACTATACCTGGACTCGTCCGTGAACATAACGTGGGACCACTGTTCCAGTGACCATGAACTGTGTTCTTGACACGAGGCTTTAAGGGCTCTCCTGTGACCAGGGGTCAGTGGAATGCATTAGCACGTCTGAAAACGTCTGCAAACTTACTCGCTGCACCGTTCTCTGACATGAACCAACACACGTCTGCGTGTGTGGACTGCTGCTGGCGTCACCGTGCGACGACCGCAGGTCAAATGCGACGACCGCAGGTCAAATGCACCGCATTGTCCGCAGCTCGTGGTCTTGCGGTAGCGTTCTCGCTTCCCGCACCAGGGTTCCCGGGTTCGATTCCCGGCGGGGTCAGGGATTTTCTCTGCCTCGTGATGACTGGGTGTTGTGTGATGTCCTTAGGTTAGTTAGGTTTAAGTAGTTCTAAGTTCTAGGGGACTGATGACCATAGATGTTAAGTCCCATAGTGCTCAGAGCCATTTGAGCACCGCATGGTCATACCCCGAGGTGATTTAAATCCGGAAACCGCCCAAAAGAGTGTTTTTTCACCATGTATCAGCATTATCCCTAATTTATGAGCATGAGTGTATTTGTCATGTACTCTACAACGTGTTGTCGTCATGACTATTGAGTCTACGATTCGTGGGACAGGAAGTGAAAGTAATCGATTCGTGGTGTGCCTGAAGATGGCATTAGTATTGCGCCGAAACCAGTAGTCTGAAACAAATTTTTTTGATGATACGGCTGTGGTGGTTGGTTCCCTTTATTTATATCATCAGCCGCTGTCCTAGGTCCGCGAGAACGAAGGACTGCCACAAGCGGGACAAAATACTGGTCAACGCCTTAGAAGAGCGCTCTCGCCGCACTGGAGCATCGCAGACGGGTAGAACTAGTGCACTGTAGTCAGGTGACCCTTCGCCGATGACGATAAGTCATAGCGGTGAAGAGGTGTGGTGCCAGTAGGTTACGTGGAACGACGCAGCAAGGTGAGTCGACGTGGAGATTTAACACAATACCAGAAAGGAGCTATCGCGTTTGGGAGCGCCCGTCACCACCCAGTGAATGAAGGTGCCCCATTTGCTGGTGTATCGGCGCGTACTCTCCAGTGTACCTGCAAGGAACGATCTTCCACTCGCAGCTGTACACAAAGGAGCACGAAGAGTGGTCGTAAAAAGATCCTAACCAACAGGTCCAGGCGATGAGCGTAGCCTTGCCAACGACAGTTGGTTGCAAACCACGCAGGAATTGCTAGTGTTAGTGAATGCAGGTTCAATTTCCGAGCGACTCCTGCAAAATAAACTGCATGCAGAGGCAATCTGAAGTCAGGTACCCCGCAAAAAGACATTGTTCACAGCAGAAGTAGAGCTACTTCTGTTACATGGGCCATACAACAAAGGAAGTTGTGAGTCGGTGACGGGAGGCGCGCAGTATGGCCCGACGAATCGCAATAAACCCACTAAATGTTGAAGATTATGTTCAGGTCATAGGCTGTTCTGCGTTTTGTTTTTCGTACCATGACTAGGGCCAACATTCAGTTTACCAAGAACATGAACCTCAATTTTTCAACATTCTCGGTGACCCAAGTGTTGTCCTTTGTTCAACACCTTCATGATGAGTATGCTGTCAATATTCAGTTCTGTCAACAAGACAACAGCCTCGTTCACAGGGATGCAAACCTACGTTCCTGATTTGATGAACATACAGGCGTCCTCTCGCACCGCATCTAGCTCGCTACATCACCAGTTTTCGATGCCTTAGAAAATTTGTAGGACTGTTTGGAACAGCAGGTTGAAACTCGGCAACCACAATCCACGCAGTCTGGTAGCTCTGTAGGATATAAGCATCAATGAGTGGTTTCATACAGATATGGTATACCTGAAGAAATTTATACACTTCTTTCCTCATCGAATTAAGGCTGCTATCAAGGCTACACGTGGAGTTTCACTGTGTTGGTGTGAGTTCTCCTGGAGGATGATTGATCTTTTTGCCTGCTATGCTTACTTGTTTTCAGTAAGTTAGAGATGTAGCTAAGTCAAAACGTAGGAGCGTTTTATTTGTGTGTGCTTCAAGTGTAATAAAACAGCCAAAATGAACCTAATGCGTATTGTTATCATTATGCAATAATGGACTGTCTTGAAAGAAAGACATAAAATGAAAGAAAACCAAAACAAGCATAACAGAATGTAGTCAAATTAAATCAAGTGATGCTGAGGGAACTACGTTACGAAACGAGACACTAAAAGTAGTAGATGAATTTCGCTATTTGCGCCGCATAACAACTTCTGATGGCCGCAGTAGAGAGGATATAAAATGTAGACTGGTAATGGTAAGAAAACCGTTTCTGAAAATGAGAAATTTACCAACATTGAATATATATTTAAGTATTTGGGAGTTTTCCTGAATGATTTGTATGGAGCGAAGAGTCGCATAGAAGTGACACATGAACGATAAACAGTTCGGACAAGACGAGAATGGAAGCTTTTAAAATGTGGTGCTGCAGAAGAATGCTGAAGATTATATGGGTAGATCACATAACTAATGAGGAGATACTGAATAAAATTGGGGCAAAAATAAGTCTGTGGCACCACCTGAACAGAAGAAGGGATCGATTGACAGGACATATTCTGAGAAATGAAGGGATCACCACTTTAGTATTGTGGGGGTGAGGGCTAAAAGTCGTAGGAGGACACCAACAGATGAATACAATAAGAAGATTCAGAAAGGTATTGGTTGCAGAAGTTATTTGGAGATGAAGAGTCTTCCACAGGATAGAGTAACATAGAGACCTGCATCAAATCAGACTTCGAACAGAAGAGCGCAACAACAGTAATTTCTAATTTCGCCCCCGTGCGCTTTATTTAAACTAGATGTAATCTGGTTTCGCAGGATAGTGCGGATTAGGTTATGGTTGTGGAAATGGACCAAAATGAGTTACCCTCAGTTGGACAAAACACACAAACTTTATTTCCCTAAAAACACTTAATCACACATGCCCTTGAAAGGATTCAAAACAATACGGCTGAAAGCCCGAACGCAACTTATTATAATTGCTTTAAGGTATAAACGCTGCTGAAGGCCTTACTTAAAATATTTCACGTAAACGTTCGGCTGAAGGCCACATATTGAACATAGAACAACTCAAGGATTAAGGCCTGGATAATAATGATTTTCAATAGAGCAAAATCCTCCCCTTTTTTTAAAAAATTAATTTAAGCAAGAATCTTCAAAGTTTTAATTCAAGTGGCCTGAAGGCCCTATCTAAAATTGAAACACACTAAATTAATAGACGGATGAAGGCCTCGCACTGTACTTGAGACTAAAAGAAAATCACAATCTAAAAACAACAGAACAATGGTTCAAAATGGTTCAAATGGCTCTGAGCACTATGGGACTTAACATCTGAGGTCATCAGGCCCTAGAACTTAGAACTACTTAAACTTAACTAACCTAAGGACATCACACACATCCATGCCCGAGGCAGGATTCGAACCTGCGACCGTAGCAGTCGCGCGGTTCCGGACTGAAGCGCCTAGATCCGCTCGGCCACCGCGGCCGGCTAACAGAACAATGGTGCTCAGAAGTATTCCAAGGGTCGGCCTGAGGAGGTAGCTCTAAAATAAGTTTCAAAAAATGGTTCAAACGGCTCTGAGCACTAGGGGACTTAACTTCTGAGGTCATCAGTCCCCTAGAACTTAGAACTACTTAAACCTAACCAACCTAAGGACATTACACACATCCATGCCCGAGGCAGGATTCGAACCTGCGACCGTAGCAGTCACGCGGTTCCAAACTGAAGCGCTTAGAACCGCACGGCCACACCGGCCGGCCTAAAATAAGTTTACGTGAGACAGGCAGCCAAGAGTAAGACTAAATAATCGGATGGCAAACCGACCCAGGGACGGCTGAAGGACCGACCAAAAACCTAATCAATTCCCTTCCCTCAGACCAACGGCACGACAGCGGAAAATATCAGCGAGGACGAAGATAGCAGCCGTACGACCTTTTGAAATTTGGCGTCTGAAAACAGCCCAGGAACTAACAACCTGCAAATGAACGAAGAGATGTCACAATAATTTAGGTTCCACAACAGGTTAACAGATGACTCAGCTTCAGCGTCCAAGTTCGGTGGGCAATGAACTTTGTCGGTCCCACGATCCGACAGTGCGTACACGCCGCCTGCGATCCCGGCCTGCCCTAGCGCACCGGAGACTTCCTCGCTGCTCCGTCCCAACCGACTGACCGCCTGCAGCACGCAGACAGCATTAAAAAAGCTGCTCAGTCAAATCACACAAGCTACACAAAGTTCCACGAAACACAAGTCGACACACGGAGAACCCAGAAGCGGTCGGCGACCAAATATATGTCGTCCGAGGTGACGATGAACCGAACGACCGAACAATGTCCTGCCCACTCAAGTCGTGTGTCGGCAACTGTCGGACGAATCATGGCTGTCCGGACCTCACTGCAGCTCCGTCACGACTCCCTTGATGTCCGTTCGCAACTCGGACACACGACGACCCGGAGACACTGGCTCGGACCCAACCATGCAGAGGGAACACCGGCCCTTTGGCCACCCGACATCTCTGCACAAGGAAGAAAGGAAGGGAGGGAGGAAGGGAGGAACAGAGCCAAGTCGCGCAAGATGACCAACTGAAGGGGCCCAGAAGCGGTCAGAAGACGAAACACACATCGCCCGATGGGGCGACCGACCGAACGACCAACCAACCAACGGTCGTCCCCGCTCAAGTTTCCTTCCGCCGAACAGCGCATGTGTGTCGCCAGCGGTCGGCGAGTACTGGCTGTGCAGACCTTTCTGGAGCTCCATCCCGACTGAACTCCCGACACACGATGACCCGGAAATACTGGCGGTCACTCCAAAGACAGTACGACAGTGCTCTTATCGATAAGCCACTCTCGGGCAGGCAAGCCAGCAACTTAGTGACGCCAGTAAACCGAATAAGAAACGGGACGGCAGTGCCGCAAAGACAAGATGTCAGGTTTAAACGGCACGAACACGGGCCGCGCACGGCTCACTAGAGTCTAGGTGGCGTTTGCGCAGGAAAACAGGAAGTATGCTAGTGAACTGCTCGACTGGAAATATCGAGGGCGACAGCTAATTTTCCCCTCTGCGACGGCCACTCTCGAAAGCCGTTCCATACGTGCATGACCTTCACCGAGTATCCAATGTTTGTATTCAACCATCTTAAATACAGGGTGTTACAAAAAGGTACGGCCAAACTTTCAGGAAACATTGCTCACACACGAAGAAAGAAAATATGTTATGTGGACATGTGTCCGGAAACGCTTACTTTCCATGTTAGAGCTCATTTTATTACTTCTCTTCAAATCACATTAATCATGGAATGGAAACACACAGCAACAGAACGTACCAGCATGACTTCAAACACTTTGTTACAGGAAATGTTCAAAATGTCCTCCGTTAGCGAGGGTACATGCATCCACCCTCCGTCGCATGGAATCCCTGCTGCGCTGATGCAGCCCTGGAGAATGGCGTATTGTATCACAGCCGTCCACAATACGAGCACGAAGAGTTTCTACATTTGGTACCGGGGTTGCGTAGACAAGAGCTTTCAAATGCCCCTATAAATGTAAGTCAAGAGGGTTGAGGTCAGGAGAGCGTGGAGGCCATGGAATTGGTCCGCCTCTACCAATCCATCGGTCACCGAATCGGTTGTTGAGAAGCGTACGAACACTTCGACTGAAATGCGCAGGAGCTCCATCGTGCATGAACCGCATGTTGTGTCGAACTTGTAAAGGCACATGTTCTAGCAGCACAGGTAGAGTATCCCGTATGAAATCATGATAACGTGCTCCATTGAGCGTAGGTGGACGAAACTAAAATGAGCTCTAACATGGAAATTAAGCGATTCCGGACACATGTCCACATAACATCTTTTCTTTATTTGTATGTGAGGAATGTTTCGTGAAAGTTTGGCCGTACCTTTTTGTAACACCCTGTATAAAATCTTACCAACCGGTACTATTATGCCATTGTCAAATTGAATTGCTTTTTTTCAATGTGTTCGTTACAGTTTATTTTAGTGTTATTGTAGTGGATTTTGAAACCTGGTGTGTCTGTTAACTCCTTATCTCCCTTGTTAAAGTTTGTCTGTGCTGAAGGAAAACGGCACAAAATGGTTCAAATGGCTCTGAGCACTATGCCACTTAACATCTGAGGTCATCAGTCCCCTATAACTTAGAACTACTTAAACCTAACTAACCTAAGGACATCACACACATCCATGTCCGAGGCAGGATTCGAACCGGCGACCGTAGTAGTCGCGCGGTTCCGGACTGAAGCGCCTAGAACAGGAAAACGGTACAATGCCATTAACAAAAGACTAGGTAGTTTAGATGCGTCCCATTAAACAAGTATTCATTCTTTTTCTCTCCAATATGAGGACCTCAAAACTCACTGCTATTTTTCGGGTAAATGTCGTTCGATAAGAGCTCATTAATCACATGCACTTATATTTGTAACTAAGAGTCTTTGATTGCCCTGAAGTGGATTTCTTACCTCTTCTGTGTAAATACACTAATTTCTAGAAACTGACTGTACTTTTCAGGCGAGTAATGGTTATTATGAAGTGCGTCTCCCTCCAAAGGAAAGTTTATTGCTGTCGGGAATTTCTTCTCCCAGCATATTGCATGAGCTGGAAGGTCAAACGAAATGAGGGAGAAATTGACGTCATCTGTAGGAAACACAGTTTTGCTGACTGCTGTGAAGGTCAAACGCGTTGCTTCGTCCCAGTGGGAATTCCTTTCGCAGAATTGTTTCTGACGAGCGAACTGTTCTGTAATGCTTAAACACGCAATAACGAGCCCTACAGAAGCCTGTTACTAAGGAAATACTTGTGTTCATATTACAATGAAGAATCTGAGCAAAGTTATTGTAAAAATAACAGTGGATATAGAATGAACTTGATGATAGCCACCTCAGGTGCTTTTCTACTGAATGCTTTGTTGCCCCTGTGTGTTACTTTCTTAGAATACCGACAGTTGATATGCAGTTCAACAAGTGAAACAAAAGTTACGTTCTGGTATCAAAATTGACAGAACACCGGAAAAGTTATGTTGACAAACTCATCTGTCTTGATTGAGTCATTACAGAGGGCTTTCAAACGTATCTGGAACATTTGTAAGGACATTTATCTCTAATCATAGCATCACGGTAGGTAACTGCGTAGTATGTGCATTTTAAGCAATCATATTATCAAGTTGCTCGTTAATGTGTTACAATTTGAAACCACTTTAGACTCACACGTTGGTTACACGTTTATTTGTCTACGTATCTTTTCAGGTTGTCGCTCAATTTCTATAACAGTATATACTCTGGCGAAATTATTGATTTACTTATTAACGACATCTCGATTGTCGATGTGCTAAGGAAGTAATCGATAGTGTAACAAAGTACTCTAAAAAACACTAGATGAGGTGAGTATTTACGAGTTTATGCTGTATTCCGTTTGGTGGTTTTTCAACATTATACTTAACGCGAAAAAATTATTTAATGACGGTGATTTTTATACGCTATCATATTAAGCAAGATGACTTGAAATGGATAAGAGACTCGTATTATAAGAAATTGTGTATCTGAATGGAGGTAACACCGAGGAAACTACACCACAGTGTGTTGGTTTTCTACTCGGAAGATAAGAGTTTCTGATTTTTTCCATAAATCGTCTAGCATTTTCTTCATCTCACGACATCCTCCTGTGTGTGACATTCATACCTACCAACAAAGTGACAATGTCCTGTGAATGTGCAGCTGTGGGTTACGGAACGAAGAAGTTTTTGAATCAAGCAAGGGTTTATTTATCTACGCTAATGGTCGCTAAAACTGTAACATCAGAAAAGACTGAAAAGAAATGTAAGTAGTTTATCTTGTCACGAAATTGAAATAGATATTTTCTGTGAGTTAGTATGGACAGATGTCGTTCTTGGAAACCGGAATAAAATAATAATTGGATCCTTTTACCGATCTTCCAATTCGGATGATACAGTTGCTAAAAGGTGCAGAAATAACCTGAGTTTAATTTCAAACACGTATCCGACTCATACAATTATAGTCGGCGGTGACTTTAATTTTCCCTCGATATGTTGGCGAAAATACTTTTTTAATTCCGGGGGTATGCATAAATCATCATCCGAAACTGTGCTAAACGTATTCTCTGAAAATTACTTCAAGCATCAGTTCGTGAGCCCACGCGAATAGTAAACGGTTGTGAACACACACTTGACCTCTGGCCACCACATAATCCTGAGAAATAACGAGCATCAAAACGGATACAGAGATTACTGCACACAGGCTTGATGTAGCGAGATTGTAACCCCCAAATCCTCCAAAAATACACCTATTCAGAAAAGCAGATGAAAATTCGCATGATGCCTTCCTGACAGACGATCTCTGCTCGTTCCAAATTAACAATGCAAGTGTATACTAGATGTGGCTTGAGTTCAAAGAAATAGTATCGACAGTAACTGGGTGGTTTATACCAAATAAATTAACAAACGACGGAGATGATCCTCATTGGTACACAAAACAGACCAGAACACTGATATAGAAAAAACGAAAAAAGCATGCCGAATTTAAACGACTGCAAAATCTCCAAGATTGGCGATCTTTTACAGAAGCTCGAAATTTAGCGCGGACATCAATGCGAGATCCTTATAATAACCACCACGGCAAGGCCATATCACATCGTATGGAAAAAAATCGACTTTTAATTTTCCTGAGGCCAAAAACCGCATAAAAAGCATCAATAAAAATCAAATCGGATTATTAATTTTCGTGTGACTGGCGCAAAACATGTTTCAATATTCTGTCCACCGTTTCCGCAACAAGTTGAAATCGAGAAACAGCAAGTTCCGTAACTGAATGAAGTGTTTCCGGGACCACGTTCAGAATGTGTTGCGCAATGCGTGCCTTCAATTCAGGTAAGTTTGCAATCGGAACACTGAACACGACATCTTTCAGACAGCCCCACAGCCAGAAGTCACACGGATTAATATCAGGTGATCGGGACGGCCAGGCTGTAGGGAAATGGCGGGATTTGTAACGTGCGGAGGTGCGCCATCTAGGATCAGGCTGTTGGAGAGCTGGAATGAGGTGGTCGCGCTAAAGACACTCATAGCACTTAGCAGTGACGGTACAGGGAACAGGACCGGAAGCACGTGTCTCTTCGAAAAAATATTTCCCTATGATAAATGATGGCGTAAACCTGCACCACACAGTGACATTTTCAGGATGAACTGGCACTGGTTGATTTGCATGTGGGTTTTACGTTGCCTATATTCGACAATTCTGTGTATTGACATATCCTGTCAGATGGAAGTGGGCTTCGTCTGTCCACAAAATCTTCCACGGTCAATCATTGTCCACTTCCATGAAAGCAATAAATTCTAAAACAAAGGTATCTCTTGCTGGCAAGTCAACAGGAAGCAACTTGTGCACATGGGTAATTTTGAATGGATAGCAAAGAAGGATGTTTCGTAGGATTTTACGCACCGTGCTCACGGGTCTGTCCAATGTTCGGCCAATTCTCCGTGCACTACACGTTTGTGCACCAGCACTCGTGTACTCCTGCATTGCTGTGGCTACTGCTTCCACTGACGCCGAATCAATTCGTTTCCTCCCTCTACCAGTTTGCACACTAAAAGAACTCGTCTTTTCGAATTTCCGAATCATTTTCTCCAGAGCCACGGCAGGCATCGGACCAACGCCCTTTTGTAAGTAGGCTATGTAAGTCGGCTGTTTAGGTTCTTATATTGGTAACGCCGCCGCCACGTAGCGCTCTCTGTATGAAAATCACTGGCTGTGCTGTGTGCAGTCTGTGGCTAGTTTGCATTGTTGTCTGCCATTGTAGTGTTGGGCAGCGGCAGCTGGATGTGAACAGCGCGTAGCGTTGCGCAGTTGGAGGTGAGCCGCCAGCAGTGGTGGATGTGGGGAGAGAAATGGCGGAGACTTGAAATTTGTAAGACTGGAAAATTCAGATTGTTCGAAATGTTTCATCATTATGATGCTATGTTTTACTCGGTCTTGTGTAGCTTGAGACTAATATGCTGAGAGGAACGCATGGTAAAATTCTCCTTCACTGTGACAATCGTGAATGACCGATCGCATTCTTACAGCTGGTTCATTCTCCAAGTAGCCACACATAAATTCTAACCTGTGCTCCAATGACCAGTTGGGAGGAAAACAATGAGAGAATTGATGGAGCCACACTTGTGGATGAATGTCGTTGGCAGAATTCTTAAACGTTTTGAATTTACTTGTAGTAATGAACAGCTTATAGTCAAAATCATCGTGTCGGCGAGTAGCATATCGGTCATTGTTACGTCGTTTCGGCGGTTCCATTTCAAAATTCGGTGTACCTTACCAATTTCTTTCATAATTTCCGAAGTGCCCTGAGTTATTATTTTGTGGCTGTTCCGTATTTCTATGTCCCTCTTCCCGTATTGGAGCGCGAGTGGCCTCTGAAATACGTAATTCTTGTATTACCTGTGTCAGCTGATCTTGTACTTCCCGGATTTCTCTTTGGTGTTGCGTATTAATTTGATTCTGATTTTGTTTGAATTTCCTAATTTGTTCGCACTCTTCTGTGTCAGTGATGGCTACAGGTCTTGTGTCATTCAGATCATCATCTACCTTTGCAGATAAGTTAGTGAACTGATCCGAAAGTTCGGCTACCTTCTCCGATAGTGTACTTATTTCCTCAGTGTGTTTTTCTGAACCAAATTTCAGAGTGTCCATTTGTGTTGAAATCATATCTACTGTGTCCTTTAAGATTTCCTGAGTTTTTGCAAGTTGCGTAACCGAATCGGCAGATGCAACTGAGTTAATTTTAGCTTGCAAGGTGTCGTGATTTTCATGAACAATAGTTTGGAGTTCTTTTATGGCTGCTTCGTGATTCTGTAATGCATTTTCATGCCGCGAAAAAATAGGTTGAAAATGCTCACAAATTTGTGTTTTTACATCATTACAGACTTTTTGACATTTCGATTCAATGTTATGTAACTCATTAGTTAAATCTTCACGTGTTTGTTCTAGCTCATGTTCCACTGAGTCTAACTTTTGAAGCTTTTGTTCCATTGTGCCTAACTTTTGAAGATTTTGTTCCATTGTGTCTAACTGTTGCTGTGTTTGTCTCTGATTTTGTTCCATTGTGTCTAACTTTTGAAGCTTTTCTCCCATTTGTTGCATTAATTGTAATGGAGGTGAGCCGTCAGCAGTGGTGGATGTGGGGAGAGAAATGGCGGAGACTTGAAATTTGTAAGACTGGATGGCATATATATTATGATTATTAAGGTAAATACATTGTATGTTCTCTACTAAAATCTTTCATTTGCTAACTATGCCTATCAGTAGTTAATGCCTTCAGTAGTTTGAATCTTTTATTTAGCTGGCAGTAGTGGCGCTCGCTGTATTGCAGTAGTTCGAGTAACGAAGATTTTTGGTGAGGTAAGTGATTTGTGAAAGGTACAGGTTAATGTTAGTCAGGGCCATTCCTTTGTAGGGATTTCTGAAAGTCAGATTGCGTTGCGCTATAAAAAATATTGTATGTCAGTTTAAGCACAGACCCGTATAAATTTTTCAAAGGGGACGTTTCACTTTTTAAAACTCTTCAGTGTCCGGGAATTTCGCTGAGCGCGGTGTGCACAGTCGTCATTCTTGTAATACAGCTCTACACGCAGAGCGCTATCCTGCATTGAGGCAGTGGTGGTGAACGTCGCAGACGCGAAAGGAGGAAAAGCCGTGTACTCGGCGTGTTTCTACAAACTTCAGTGGGTCGTGCGCATGACAGGTGTTTTCATTTACGTATTCTGACACACAGAGTGCCATCTACTGATCAATTTTCACACAATTTTTTTCTTCTACCATGCGTTTTCCCCCCTTCTCCGATCGATAATATTCCGTTGCAAGATGACGTTTTTCTGACCGGTGGTGTTATTTCTACAGCGGTTTGAAAGTTTACTTATAACCACCTTGTACATGCCTCAGCACTCCGAGCATTGCCTGTTCCGTCGCAAATGTCCAACAGCACAGACAACACTCAGTTGAATTTACATAATCGAGCGCTGTGTTATTAATTATGTTCCGTTGCAGATGCACAATTATCGTTCGAAACACTACGGGAATTGAGAATTCGAGTAAGAGGTGTAATGGGCGAGGACGCTGCACCGCGGCGTGCCGTTAGTTGAGAATTTGGGTCTACAATTGCATCTACATCTACGTCTACATGTCTACTCTGCAAACCACACTTATGGGCCTGGTAGAGGGTTCATTGAACCACCTTCACAAAAATTCTGTCATTCCACTCACGAAAAGCACGCAGAAATAATGAAGACCTATACCTTTCCGCGCGAGCTCTGATTTCCCTTATTTTAGTATGAACGATCGTTTCTCCCATTGTAGATCGGCGTCAACAAAATAGTTCCGCATTCAGAGGAGAAAGTTGGTGATTTAATTTTCGTGAGAATATACCGCCGCAACGAAAAATGCTTTTGTTTTAATGATGTCCACCCCAAATCCTGTATAGTATCAGTGACACTCTCTCCCCTGTTTCGCGATAATGCGAAACCTGCTGCCCTTCTTTGATTCACATAGTACCTCCTCCGAAAACGATCACAAGTAGTGAGCTATCTTAACAGTTTGGCTACTACCCGGTCAGGGCGCGCCTGTGACTGGTCAGTAGTTTTCACCAACGACTATCAACATTAATTGGAATTTGTATTTAGTTTTTATGTAGATTGAAAGTTATTGAAGTAATTATGAAGAAGCTATTAGTGCAAGTAACGTTCGAAGCATGGTTCGGGGTGCATGTTAATATTAAAGCAGTAAATTTAATGATGTCAATTACACTCCTTCTCGGGAATCCTCGCAGGTGAATCTCTGTTATCAGTATAGGTTCCAGCACGACACGGCTCCTAGCCATCCCACCATTGTCAAGCTCTCTGTCGCGAGATGTTATGTGTACGCTTCTCGCTACCTTATAGCAACATGAACCTTCCTATAGTGAATGTGAGAACGTAGCAATAAAAATGTAACGAAATGTGAACAACACAAGGCGACAGTGAAGCAATATATCGAGGTAGCTCAGGACAGCACGGGAAACATGTGGTCCTGCGTTATCTTGTTGGAAGATAACTTCACAGAGATCACATAGACAGGGCAGAACGATAGGCTATAAGACACGTCAGAACTGTAATGCCCGCTGTCCAAATTACTGGCTATGTGAACCAAATGGTTCAAATGGCTCTGAGCACTATGGGACTTAAAATCTGACGTCATCAGTCCCCTAGAACTTAGAACTACTTAAACCTAACTAACCTAAGGATATCACACACATCCATGCCCGAGGCAGGATTCGAACCTGCGACCGTAGCGGTCGCGCGGTTCCAGACTGAAGCGCCTAGAAAAGCTCGGCCACCAGCGGTCGGCGCTATGTGAAGCAGATGTTACCGTGTTGTGGATGCAGTGACACCCAGTACAATCTCACCAGGTGCTGAGCTTTTATGACAATTTCGTTCAACTCTGAGCTTCCACACAAGGATATCCATCGTGATACTACCCACAAAACCCAGACTCGTCTGAAGGGACAACATGGTACCACTACTGTATGCAGTGTTGTCTTTGGGAGCACCACTGTCGGTACGCCTCTCTTTCTGCTGCCATCTTGAGGGAAACTGTTGAAGTTCCGTGCTGCTCCAAATGTCGTCATACTGTCTGTGTTTGTGTCTTACTGCACACAAGCCCATTTCTTGACCCAGGTGCATGAAGTCCCTGTACGATCCATCCTGTGCAGCCGAGCGAAAGTACGTCTTCTCTGGCGCTAGTCGCATGGAGCTGTTGAGGACCAGCATGGCGTCGAGTATGGCCCTTATGAACCCATCGGTTACAACTATACGCTACAATCATAAGTCCTGACCACAGTGAGCAGCAGTACTCTGGAACGGTAAATCTACAATCCTGCCGCTGTCGAATTTCGACACAGCTTAGAAGACGTTTCTCCTCCTTACACGAGACATGGCGCAGTCTTCTCCTAGACATCATCCAAAAGCAGTTGCTGAATAGGAAACCTGCTGCGTAATGTATAGAATATGGATGATGTTACCCCTACGTACTTCGCGCAGTGACAGCTGAAATGCTAATAATTTTCATATCGAAGAATGTATTACTTTATGCTATTTCACATTTGCTGCTTGCTGCCTTTATTTTGTTCGTATTGCCCTTACTGTCATTAATATGAAGCTGTTAATTATGTGCCTGTGTATTGGTGTATACCACTGTAAAATTACTACGTAGTCGTGTAATTTTGATCATCTGTGTGCGGATTGACTCTCTGCTACAGAATGCGCGAGTAGTATATACATTTGATGTCCTATCCACACACTACTACACTACAATCACACTACCACTGCTCTCAAAACCGTATGTCGTAAACCGCTTTCACAATAGCGTTTCTGATTCCTCATGTCAGCCGCGCGGGATTAGCCGAGCAGTCTATGGCGCTGCAGTCATGGACTGTGAGGCTGGTCCCAGCGGAGGTTCGAGTCCTCCTTCGGGCGTGTGTGTGTGTGTGTGTGTGTGTGTGTGTGTGTGTGTGTGTGTGTGTGTGTGTGTGTGTCCTTAGGATAATTTAGGTTAAGCAGTGTGTAAGCTTAGGGAGTGATGACCTTAGCAGGTAAGTCCCATAAGATTTCACATACATTTGTACTTTTTTTTCCTCATGTCAACACTCCAACATCGATTCTGGAAACCAGTCTATAGCTGTAAGTTTTCCGTCTACAGCTTCCACAATCGATTTCCACTGCCATGTAAGCGCACAACCATTTTGGGTACGTGTTTGGATTGTCAGGTTAGGTCGTATTTTTAAAACATTCGGTTAATATGGACGGAGTGATTTGGGGACTGAAGGAGAAGCAGAAATATTAGACTGAACTTGAAGCTGTCTACCTCTAATATTAAACTGAAGAGAAATAACGATTGTGTTGAATAAATCAGAACCTGGAACAGCTGTTTTCCGGGCACCATATTTAACTGGGCTAGAAAATCCGCTTGAGATCTTAACACGTAAACACGACAGCGAGAAACAATTTCCGAAATTCTGTTTTCGTCTTTTGGTTCAAAAATGGCTCTGAGCACTATGGGACTCAACATCTGAGGTCATCGGTCCCCTAGAACTTAGAACGACTTAAACCTAAGTAACCTAAGGACATCACACATATCCATGCCCGAGGTAGGATTCGAACCTGCGACCGTAGCGGTCACGCGGTTCCAGACTGAAGCGCCTAGAACCGCACGGTCAAACCGGCCGGCTCGTCTTTTGTAAAATGTGTCACTTGTGAAGGTTGTGAGACATAGTCCGCTTTATCTAAATACATACTTAAGATTTCTTCACAAAATAAATTTCACAATGTTGTCTTTAATTTCTATCGTGACTGTTATAACAATAAAGCATATTTCAGCAAAGTAACCTTTAGGAGGTTAATTAAACTTGAAAGGTCTCTGTTGGATTCCTTTCATGTTTAATTTCTTAAATCTGTTGCCATTTATGGAATAAATTCCTCTTCTAAATGTACTGTGGCGTTTCTGACTATCTGGGAGGAGACTGAGCAGTGGAACGTGTTACTTTTACACATAAACAAGAACGATCTGTCACACTACTACACTTTAAAGCACAGTTTATATGTAATTCTTATATGTAATTCAGGTCACACAGTCTCATACGGAACCTACATCCGCTTTCTTTTATATACTGTATATGATAAGATACTGTCATCCCCCTTCCCTTTTGTGTGAGAGGATGAATGAGCATATGTATTTCTAGCTGCATGCTTGAGGGTAGCAGACAAGGCTGTCTGCTAGAGAACAGTAGGACCAACGTCGGAACAGGTAGCTACGCTTCCTAAAAGCAAAGAGGTTTCTATCCTTAGTATGGTCCTGTCCGTCCGTTGTCATGTTGGTATAGGAAGCTGCCCCTCTGGCCACTTCCGTTGGTCTTTGTGAGCGACCCCTCAGGAAGCACGCTCGGAAGTAGAGTAGTTGCTGTGTGGCCGTGGCGAGCGTCTGAAGTGGTAAGATCTCCGGCTAAGCGCGTGTCTGTTAAGTCCGTAGGACAATGGATTTCTTAAGTTCAGCCTAACTGAAAATTTAATCACTTTTATTTCGGGTTTAGGTCTAAAATATCCGATGTTATTTTAAATTGCAGCGCAGTGTAATTATCGTGTGAAGTTCAGATTATTTTTCGGTAGTTGCTTTGTTACTACTTTGTGAGTAAAGTGGAACCACGTGTTGATCAGTAACTCTAACTAAGTTCATCAATCTTAAATCCGAATGTGCGTGAGATTATAACGTCTCGTCTTGAGAATATTTTTTTAATATAGCAACTTTTCTTTGTGCTTTTCTTTATGTTCAGCCCACGTGGGGTGTGTTTTGCGAGACCGGTGCCACGTGCTTGTATAGCTGTTTGGCCCATCAGGTTGATGGTGGGACGTTGGTGGCCAGTTCAGGGTTTTTCTTTTGCAATTGCTTTTCGATCGAATTTGTTTTGATTGTCGGAATTGTTGTGGAGTTGTGCGCTTTGTGTAGACCAGGTTGACCGCGTGGAGCGTGTGGTGTGGTCATCAAAGTGGCCCTCAACTATTCTTTTTGCGAAGACTTCACAAAGAGTTAATATGAATTTAGTATACCAGTGTGTGGTAATTACATGACGGACAGGATTGTGGTATGAACGTAATTTCTTTGGGTAAAAACTGAATCTGTTGGTTGTGGTTAATTTCTTCTTGCTTATGTTTCAATGTTCTTCGTGTGTTATTTTATGAATGGAGTGTTGTATGCAGTTTTCCAAATCTTGGCTCCATATTTTATGTGTTCCGTAAGATTACAATCTCACATTCTTTTCAATCGTAAATAAGGCACCAGCTCAGTTATAACTCACGTATAATATGCTGATGTGTAATATTGCAGCTTTAATTTTGGTATACTGAAATCGGTGCTAATTGACAATGAAAGTGGGTTAAAAGCCGTGATCTGTCTGGGGACATTAACCATGGATTACTGGGCAACTGTTTCATCAGATATTTAGCAGACTAACACTAATGATAATCTTTTAATAGTCATACAAAACCGGTAAAATATATATATATATATAAAAAGGAGAATTTAAATAAAAAGAAAGAAATCAGTTTATACTTGGAAATTTATTTTAAGATTGTTCATTGAAATTTCAGCATATTATACGTGAGTTATAACTGAGCTGGTGCCTTATTTACGATTGAAAAGAATGTGAGATTGTAATCTTACGGAACACATAAAATATGGAGCCAAGATTTGGAAAACTGCATACAACACTCCATTCATAAAATAACACACGAAGAACATTGAAACATAAGCAAGAAGAAATTAACCACAACCAACAGATTCAGTTTTTACCCAAAGAAATTACGTTCATACCACAATCCTGTCCGTCATGTAATTACCACACACTGGTATACTAAATTCATATTAACTCTTTGTGAAGTCTTCGCAAAAAGAATAGCTGAGGGCCACTTTGATGACCACACCACACGCTCCACGCGGTCAACCTGGTCTACACAAAGCGCACAACTCCACAACAATTCCGACAATCAAAACAAATTCGATCGAAAAGCAATTGCAAAAGAAAAACCCTGAACTGGCCACCAACGTCCCACCATCAACCTGATGGGCCAAACAGCTATACAAGCACGTGGCACCGGTCTCGCAAAACACACCCCACGTGGGCTGAACATAAAGAAAAGCACAAAGAAAAGTTGCTATATTAAAAAAATATTCTCAAGACGAGACGTTATAATCTCACGCACATTCGGATTTAAGATTGATGAACTTAGTTAGAGTTACTGATCAACACGTGGTTCCACTTTACTCACAAAGTAGTAACAAAGCAACTACCGAAAAATAATCTGAACTTCACACGATAATTACACTGCGCTGCAATTTAAAATAACATCGGATATTTTAGACCTAAACCCGAAATAAAAGTGATTAAATTTTCAGTTAGGCTGAACTTAAGAAATCCATTGTCCTACGGACTTAACAGACACGCGCTTAGCCGGAGATCTTACCACTTCAGACGCTCGCCACGGCCACACAGCAACTACTCTACTTCCGAGCGTGCTTCCTGAGGGGTCGCTCACAAAGACCAACGGAAGTGGCCAGAGGGGCAGCTTCCTATACCAACATGACAACGGACGGACAGGACCATACTAAGGATAGAAACCTCTTTGCTTTTAGGAAGCGTAGCTACCTGTTCCGACGTTGGTCCTACTGTTCTCTAGCAGACAGCCTTGTCTGCTACCCTCAAGCATGCAGCTAGAAATACATATGCTCATTCATCCTCTCACACAAAAGGGAAGGGGGATGACAGTATCTTATCATATACAGTATATAAAAGAAAGCGGATGTAGGTTCCGTATGAGACTGTGTGACCTGAATTACATATAAGAATTACATATAAACTGTGCTTTAAAGTGTAGTAGTGTGACAGATCGTTCTTGTTTATGTGTAAAAGTAACACGTTCCACTGCTCAGTCTCCTCCCAGATAGTCAGAAACGCCACAGTACATTTAGAAGAGGAATTTATTCCATAAATGGCAACAGATTTAAGAAATTAAACATGAAAGGAATCCAACAGAGACCTTTCAAACTGTATAGATTCAATTATCGCTACACACCAGTAAGTACACATTCACTTCCGAGGTTTCATCATTAAGAAAGTCATCATTCTGAATAAGTAATCTGATTGTCGCACATTCGTGTACACAAACCGACAGCGACTTACTTGTGGTAGATCAATCAGCTTACCTCTCTGAAACTTTGGTGATTCCTGTAATGTTCTATTATTTCTTTTCTTTTATTGTAATTATTCATAAGGCGTGCATGAAACTGCGGGGATCCTTGTAGTGCAATGACGAACTGCTACAGCATGCAGGCATTTGATTGTGGCGGAGGCGATTGAACGGAAAACTCTTACAAACTTTCTAACCGAACATGTAACTTCTGCCCGCGTAATTATTTGCAGTCTCTTCCGCCTAACCAAAACACATCACAACTGTGTTCCTGCCGTAAAATCATAGTATCTAGTACAATCAGGAGAAATGGACAAAATAATTATTTTTATGAGCCTTTTTTGGTTGAATGTAATTTCAGTCTTCATTTAATGATGCAGAAACCGCATACACCGACTTCAAGTCGACAATGTCTTAGCAATTACATCAAATTAGCAGTTCTTTTCTAACGGCGCCCAACAATGCACTTAAATCTCTAGAAATTCAGTACACCTTCTATTACACAGGTTCACATTATCGTTATTAAAAATTAATAATACAGTACACACATAAATTCAATTCAAAAGAATTAATTGTCTTGTCAGAGAATTCATTGCTCTGATGAGCGCCTACCTCGTCGTATTATCTCTGACTGTTCGAGGAGTGCTGCACTTTCATCTGCCCGTCGCGCTCGCTCGCTGGTTGTATCAAATCCGACGCGTCCCTATCTCGCCAATTCTCTACATTTCAACAGATCACGGTATCATACGTAAACATTCATAAGAGTTGCAAAACTTTCGTACAAAATTGGTTTAAATGGCTCTGAGCACTATGGGACTTAATATCTGAGATCATCAGTCCCCTAGAACTTAGAACTACTTAAACCTACATAAGGGCATCACACACATCCATGCCTGAGGCAGGATTCGAACCTGCGACCGTAGCAGTCGCGCGGTTCCGGACTGAAGCGCCTAGAAGCGCTCGGCCACCGCGGTCAACAAACATCCTTACACGATACAGTTCATGTTGCAGTTTCAATGGATAGATATTTAAAAAATAACAGAGCGCACAGGGACATTTAAGCGGTAATTATCCTGGTGCTCCTCAAGCGAATGTTACGAGAATAAGCTAATACCTCGTACAATGTGAAGTACCCCTCAGCAAACCACTGACAAGTGCGTAACACAGTATGCATTTAACAATGAAATTCACAAAACAGCCCTGCAATTGATATGGCAGTTGCAGCCAAGTCTTCGAAGGAAGCATCTGCGCTACGAATTCACAACAGCCAGGAACATATGGCCCCAGTATGCCAATATCGATTATTTTTTAGAGCTGCATATGGGGCCTTAAAATAGCATAATGAATTGCCGAAACTGGTGGCGAAAATAAAATAAAATTTCGAATGCATGGCTGTTTGGCATATTTCATCTTTAAGTATTTGACCAGCCGCTGCCCCATTGTCCACCACAGATCAACAGATAGTATGCATTTGGATGTTTGCAAACAACGAAACTTATTTTTAGCTGTCAAATTGGAACTAGAGTAGGGTGACCAAACGTCCCGGAAAACCAGGATTGTCCCGGTTTTCATCCCCGTGTTCCGGTGTCCCGAAAATTTGTTTAGGGACGCTCAAAATTCCCGGAATTCAGTTTTTAAATACATTTCGTGAAACTTTCTCAAATTTTTGGGATTTCGCTATATTAAAGGAAATACAACACAAGAAATTAATATATTTTAGCTTATTTGTCTAAAACCTCCTTTGCCCCATACTAGTAATCACAGTATCAGTATTGATACACTCAGGCAAAAATTTACTTTGAGCGGTACTTTGGCCAACAAGTAGTAAGTTGTATTATTGTAACAGAGCTATGAAACCGATTGTCGCGCCACTTACACACTCATTGTCAGAACAGTGTAGTAGTTGATGTTTTGTCAATAGTTTTTTCTCATATTAGTGTTATTATTGCTGCAGTACTGTGAAACGCAATGCCGAAACGTGCCTGCAAGTTCAGTGACTGTTATTCCAAGGAATGGAATTTCATTAAGTAAGGTCGTTTTGATTACGAAGCAGAGTGTTCCGTATGTAACTGTTTTATTAGTATAAGTCATGGTGGACGTTCCGACATAGTTGATCACATCAGGTCAAAGAAACACATTAACAGATACAGTGCACCGAGCTGCAGTAAAATTCTACAAAATTATTTTGTGAAACATCAGTCAAGTGAAGAGACGAAAGTTCGAGCAGCCGAGCTTACACTAGCCTACCACACGGTAAAACATCACCAAACGTATAGATCTAGTGATTGTACTAATAAGCTTAACAGAATTATGTTTGATGATTCTTCCATTGCAAAAAAGTTTAGTTCAGCAAGAACTAAAGTGTCAGCCTTAGTGAAAGGAGTTATTGCTCCCCAGAGTGTAAAGGAAAGCCTTGAATACATCAAAAAGTCTTCTTTCTACAGGATATCCACTGATGCCAGCAATCATAAGGCCACTAAAATATTTCCGTTTGTTGTTCAGTTTTTCGATATTAATCAGGGAATTCAGACCAAACTTTTGAAGATGAGTTCTCTACCTAATGAAATATCTGACGAAATTTCAAGATTTTGTATGAATACTATCGAAATGTTTGAACTTGAGAAAAATAAATGTGTGGCATTTTGTGGAGACAACACCAACACAAACTTTGGTGGTTTAAAAAGACAAGGCAAATGCAACGTATTTATCAAATTAAAGGCAACATTGCATGAAAACATTGAAAGCATAGGGTGCCCTTCACATATTTTTACACAATAGCGTGCAGACATCTGCTGACAGTTTAAGCTGTGGTGTTGAAACTATCGTCATAAAGGTATACTTACAGTTTTACGTATATGCTGTTAGAACAGAGAGGCTTAAGGAGCTCTGTGATTATGTGGGAACTGAATATATGAATGTAATGTGTCACTCGAAAACTCGCTGGTTATCACTGTTTCCAGGAGTTGAAAGAGTAATCCGCCTATTTGAACCGTTAAAAGATTTTTTTCCTAAATGAAGACAAAGCCTCCAAAATATTGGTTCAGTTTTTCAGTAACCCATTAAGTGAAGCCTACTTATGGTTCATTCACAGTCAGCTTAGCACTTTGCAGCATGGGATAAAGGAAATTGAGGGGAGCACGAAAAGTGTAATAGAGGTAAATGATTTGAAAAATACTCTGGAAACTGTTACTAAGAGGAGACAACAGCAGTTCATTTCTTTTAATGTTAAATCTGTCCTTAAAAGAGCAGAAGTATCAGAAGCAGCGGAAAGGAGTTTTAGAGAAGAAGTTAACAAGTTTTATGACACTTGTGTAGAATATCTCAGCAAGTGGAGCGCCTCATATTTACCCTCATCGCCGGTGTTTGATTGCATGTTACTGAAGAGAGTGCCAAAATGGGAAAGTGTTGAAGAGACAGTTTCTTATTTGAAGAGTAAAGAGATTGAAATCGATGATTCCATTCTCTTTGATCAGTTCGGCATACTGACAAATTTTGTTGAAGAAAGTCTTCACAAGTGGAATGATGAAAAAAAAAAAACACCATTGGAATGTCATGAGAAGTGGGTGAGTTTTTTTAAAAGCTGACTGTCTTCAGCATTACTCTGAGTTGGTAATAATTGCAAGATATTTATTTGCAATCCCAGCCCATAATGCCAATGTGGAAAGAATATTTTCGTTCTTGAATATCCAGTGGACTGATGATAGAAACAGAATGGAGGTGGACTCTCTTGAAGCAATCCTGCAGATCCTGTACAACTACAAAATGGATTGTGCCGAGTTTTATCACTGTGTCTCAAAGAACAAAGACATGATCAAGAAGGTTGGAGGCACTGAAAATACCCTTTTCTCCAAGGACAGTCAATTCCATCTACAAGTGCTCAGTAATATTAAAGCTCATGTTAATACTACGTGATTAAAAGTTGAATGGCTGTAAAATTTTGTAAAATCGTAATACATTTCCGTATTACTGTATACGTTTATTAAATGTCATTAATTATACAGATAATCTAGATTATATCAACTTTTGTATCCTCTTATTAGTTATAATAATCGGGTTAACAAAATGTATCAACAAAACATTAATATTTAAAATTAAGAAACCTGGGTACATGTGGAATGAGATGTCCATCGGCACCCGGGTGAATGTGTCCCGGTTTTCACAGAAAATAATTTGGTCACCCTAAACTAGAGGGGCAGAGTGGAGACCGAAACCACAGTCGAGCAACAGCACTATTGATCTCTTGTCTGGCAACAGGTGAGTGCTTGGCGGCTGGAGACGGATCGTTACGAGCTGCCGGAAGGACTCGCTGCGCTCCAGCGACCTTGCGAGTTGCATCACAACACTGCTGGAAGCCAACGGTTGCGCAATGCTCTGTCAGCTGGAGGCACACTGTACGGGCTCGCCGTCCGGCCATGTGCACTCGTAAAGTAAGTTTCCACAAATCATGTTTCCACACGGTAGCTCCCTCTCTCTCCAGAACAAAACTCCTTGTATATGCCACGACATGGCAGTACCTGTGTTTTTCAGAAGTACCGTGGAATATTCAAAGGAACGTTGCATCGTACTTCTGAGAAAGACACTGCAATAGCGTATTTATCCGTCGACACCGGGCAAGCGACTTTCACTTAAAATGTTCGGCAATATACATAATGAATGAACGAGCGCAGGTTGCAGACACATACGGTTGACGACATATGGAAGTTTCGGTCGGGCCGGGAGTCATGCTCGGATAGCCTAATGGTAAGGTGACCGCTCGCGGTGATGGGAAATCCGGGTTCGAAACCTGGTCGGGCACGAATTGTCATTGTCATCAACCCATTATTCAGCTGACGGCCATCCATATTCGCAACTGCAAATACATTTAAGGTAAAACTCATTGCGCCTGTGCTTCGACTCTCAAGTATAGGCACTGTATCTGTAAATACTGACATTTGCGCGTAACTTAAATACGCCTATTTTAATTCAAATGGCTTAGGTTCAGGACTCATGCAATCAAGTACACATCACAGAAAATTAATAAAAAAAAGTCTTTTTAAAATTCAGTCTTGATCGCACCACGTATGCTACAAGAAAGAAATTATTACAATTAATATACGTGATGCGATCAAGACTGAATTTCAAAAAGAAAAATTTTTAAAAATTTTTTGATCGCTGTTCCAAAAACGTTTATTAAAACAGAAAATGAAGTTGTGGTCTTTTTTGTTTTTCGGCTTCTTTTTTCCACAGCTGCAGGTATATAAGTTGTATTGGTTAAAATCGTCTTATGCAACTATAATGAAAGTGTTATTAAGACCAAAAGCATTCCCCTTTGTTCTAAAGCATCTTCAGTGGTCCGGTTTTCTGCTGTTTACGCCATTCTTGCTGTTCTTCCACGTACCCACTTATGTGTTAAAATGTAGCGCACAGCATTTTTACTAACAATGAAGATATACACGTTTTTGTGCTGTGAAGAGCCACTCTCATCTCACCGTTTCGTGTCAAACGCGTTTGGTCTTACTAAGAATTTCATTGCTGTTGCAAAAGATAGTATTCAATCTACACAAATTGTATAAAGAAATTATTACATTTAATATTTGTACACCTTGTTTTCATGAATAAAAAAGCAGTGTACACTGTGTCATTCAGAATGAAGCATTTCATAAAGTAATAAAAAAACTGAAGACTGACAGGATTATATCCAACAAATAATAGAGGACATTCGATGCAAGCGCTACTCTGAACTGAAGAGGTTGGCACACGAGAGGAATTCGTGACGGCTGCATCGAAACAGTCAGAAGCTAGAAAATTAGGGAACCAATGACATGACAATAATTACCACTGTTAAAGGCCCCTTTCTTTGACTGCAATAAATTTATATATCAATTTCCAGGTTTTCCACTACAAAGAATATACAAGTTTACTGAGAATTAATTAACAATTTTGCGTGTTGTCTATTATAGTCTTCTCGCTCCTTTGTTGTATATCTTACACACTAAAACAAAAAATTAGGATACCATCCTTACATTTACAGTGATCAGTTTAGAGACGGTATTAAAACAGGCGATTCTTTTTGTTGGTAGTCATGTAACCTGCCCTCAATCTATTAATGGTGGCAATTTACTTTCGCTTATTGCCACAAATCGGTCTGAAGTCCACGGCAAACGTCACCTAGAACATTACCGCAGCGCTCTGAATATTTCTGACAGGTTATTCCCAAGATGATGCGGAATTCCAAGTCTGATCTTCGTGGGCCACTAGCAACGCTCGCTTCCAGAACCCTCCTAACATGATCCAAAACCAAACGACAGTCTCCTCCTGTCTCTCTCTCTGCGTCAATGACCCAGTTTCGAAACCCGGATTTAATTCTCGTTAACGTTCGTTTCATTTCATTCCATTCATTCTATACTCCACTGTAGCGCAAATGTTTTACGCTATGACTGCGCAATCCTCCATCTTGCCAGTGCAGATATTCTCATTCTGGAGACGGATCCTATGAACTCATACAAAATACTTCCAGAAATGGCAAAGTTTAAGAGCAGTGTCTTCCTTGACATTTATCGAGAAGATTAGAGATTCTCTATGGATAGTGTATCTAAGAAGGTAAGTAGGCCTGCTTTTCGGAAAGGAGGGAGACACTCATTTGGAAGTAGTGCTTTCCGTCGATTTACGAGTGGCTGTAGGAAGAGTCCCGGTACAGCATCGTCTCCTTCTGGTAAGGATTCAGGTGCGTAGACCGACACAACGCATTTTTTAAATGCCAGGAAACATCACGTCAGCACTTATTCCGCTGCAAAATATTACAGTATAGCGAATATAACAGGTCGTTATTGTCGATGTTACAAGCCAGCCGCCGTTCTATGGTAATGGACTGCACATGACAATAAACGGCTCTCACGTTCGGCATTTAATATAATCAGGTAACTACCCTACATTGCTTTGTGGAGGTGTTGTGTACATTTGTAGCACTTCACGCCCCATAGTTAACAGCAGTACTTCGTTCTTGTATTTCTACCTATTTTGACATATCAGGTAAATTAAAAAATATGTATTTTCTTTGTAGGTGTGGAATTTCAATGAGGCACGAAAAAGAATACGTAACAACATACAGATCTGCCGGTAGCCACGTTTTCATAGCTTAATGTCATCCTCTCGTTTGAACAGCCCCGTACAAAAAGCCATACCAATAAAGCTTTTGTGAGTTAACGGGCATTTCGCTCTCATTTAAGTATATGGCCGAAAGAGTCAGCCTTCAGGAATTGTGAAATGAACCCTGTCGTCCAGTACTGTGTCCCACAAAGAGCGCAGATTCGCCACGAGATGGGGAAATTCACAGACGTCTATTGTGCTGAGTGAGACCTAAGCGCTGTAGTGTGCGAGTGAGACATCATTGGGAAACCCAGTAGAAGCCGTTTGTGGCCAAGGAGACACAGCAGTGTTAAATATGGCGGACCTAAGTCTGGCCATTAAGGGAATCATTTATTAAAACTATTTAATTCTGTAGTAATTGAGAGAATGAAGCCACTGTAATTTTAATCTACCATCCTTCATAAATTTTTATGGTGATCCCAATAAAACTTTAATATTCATCATATCTATAATAGTTTAGGATTTACTGTTAAAGTGAAATTAACAAGTTTTGTAACAAAGACCTGGATGCTAAAATCTGAACGCTTTAGTCGATCTTAACGATCGACATTTCATACAGAAGCGCATCATTAAAATGACAAATGTTGTAAATATCAACTCTGTAATTTTATTTGTTTAAAATATATAGTGAATTTAAATTATCAGTATTTTCAGTTAAGGCTAGATCATTATTTCCTCCACGCAAAACACACTGAATGATGACAGCATGACACCTTACTGAATCATTAAGTAATAGAATATTTGTTGTAAAGTTTAGTGCATAGTAGTTACTTTTATTCTTTATTTATTTATCAGAAAGCACATTGGTACAAGGCTACTGGCCGTGACATTCAAAGTTAAGAAGTGTTAGTTTATGTAAAGGAATTTAACGTTTGTTATGTAATGGATATTATTGTTACCTTACTTAGAACGTGAAAGTGGTCAAGCTTTGATTATTTAAATATGTAGAATAAGCTGTAGCCAATCAAACGGACGGCTTCATGAAAGCGAATTGCGGTAGCCAGTTGAGCGACGATGTTTGGCCAGCCGGGGACGCGGCCGGAGACGGGCAAAGGATAGAGTTCGGGTCTAGACACCAAAGGGTACAGTTCTGACCGAGACGCGAAAGCGGACAGTCGGTCTTGAGGCAGCTAAGAAGTGAAACGACTTAGAAAATTTCGCGTTGTGTGGTATCGCGGGACTTAGTCTCTGAGCGGTGAGCAGCCGCGCGCATGGTGTAAATTCTAACTTTTCGCGTAGATAACTTCTATTTCGCGAAGAGATTGTGAATGATCGAACTGTGTCAAATGGATATGCGCTCGAGTGTAACAGTAACTTTAAACACGGCCAGTTTCGCTATTACTTTGCTTTCTGAATAAACATTATTCTAACCGAACCTCAACTGTGTGGCCTACAACATTAATGGGTCGTTAATTTGGTTCAAATGGCTCTGAGCACTATGGGACTTAAAATCTGATGTCATCAGTCCCCTAGAACTTAGAACTACTTAAACCTAACCAACCTAAGGACATCACACACATCCATGCCCGAGGCAGGATTCGAACCTGCGACCGTAGCGGTCGCGCGGTTCCAGGCTGTAGCGCCTAGAACCGCTCGGCCACTCCGGCCGGCCGGTCGTTAATTTAGTTCCAGATATTATTGTTACTGTTATCATATGTTACGTGAACTTTGTACTTCGCAAACTTGCCATCAGCCAGACAATTTAACCAAAGGGTCACAAGTGTCTCATTTATTGTGTGTAATGCGACACGTGCGGTTCAACCCCTAGACGAGTTTGAGCCAAGACATTTCGACGAAGAGGAACCGTGTGTGAGCCCAACCATCTTTGTGATGTAAGCTCGCACTTTGAAAGATACAAGGATAGGACAAACATATGGAACACCGCGAAAAATTCACACTTGAAGGAAGATTATTGCTTTATGTCCCGTCGACATCGAGGTCATTAGAGGTGGCACACTTGAACATAAAAGCAAATGTTAGCCAAGCCTGCAGCTTGTGCTGTTGTATTTGACCACGAACTGCAGTTGTGCAGTCCTCAGTACGTTGGAAGTGCTAGGCGTAGCCAGTGTGGCGTTGAGAGCATTATGTCGGAGCTAAATGAACGGGGGAAAATAGTCGGTGCTCGTGTGGTATTTCCGTAGCCAAAATAGTTGAAATGTTTGGTGTTCCAGGAGGCACCGTATCGAAGACGTATACTGCAGACAGGGAAAGCAAGAAAACATCATCTGCTGAGTTCGCAACGCTGAGGAAAGCGTGTCTTGAATGACTATGACAGACGGTGAGTGAAGAGATTTGTGAGGAAGAGTGGGGGCACGACAGCTGCGAAAGTTACTGCAGAACTGAATGTCGCTCTCGAGCTCCATGAACAGAGAATTGCAGGACGCGCTGCAATTCCAAATCCACTCGCCAGTGACGCAATTACCCGTAACAGGAAAACCTGGAATATTGGGCAACGGAGGAAAGTCATTTGGTCGGATGAGGCTTTTTCACACTGTTTACAACTTCTGGCCGAGTTTACATTCCAGTCGTGAAAAATGGCTGGGAGGAAGGATGGGAGGGGGGGGGGGCGGGGGAGAGGGGTCGGTGACAATTTGAGGACCGATGTCGTGGTGATCCATGGCCCTACGGTTACTCTGCAAGGTCGCATCACTGCCAAGGGTCACGTGACCATTTTGGCTGATCAGGCCCATCCCATGATACAGTGTTTGTTCGCCAACGGTGAGTCTGTGCTCCAGGGCGACAGAGCGTCTGCTCACACAGCTCGTACAGTCTAGGACTTGTTTTGTGAGTACGAGGATGAATTATGGCATATTCCCTAGTCATCGCAGTCACCTTACTGAGACTTTGTGGTCTTCTTTGGAGAGAAGGGAGAATGATCGCTGTCCTTTTCCATCATCTTTAGCTGAATTTGCCAGCATTTCGCAGGAAGAACCGTATAAGCTTTCCATGAAAACCAACCTGGACCTGTACTTATCCACTCTGAGATGATTGGGAGCCATTTTGAATGGACACGCTTTTTCTAAACCGTATTATGCATGGTAATGTGCTGCGATTCTTTTTGTCCACGCCCTGTAGTATTTGAACACCAATAAAAATGAGCAAAGAAGTGGGATGTGGAAGAACTAAGGAAAGAAAAGATACGTTTGAAGTCCTCTGATACCGTAGATACTGCGATAATGAATAGCTCAGTAGACAGTTCAGTTGAACAGGAATGAACATCTCTAAAAAGGGCAATCACAGAAGTTGCAAAGAAAAACAGAAGTACGAATTAGGTAATTGCAGAGGAAGCATGGGTGACAGAAAAATACTTCAGTTGATGGGTGAAAGAAGAAAGTACAAAAATGTTCAGGGAAATTTAGGAGTTCAGTTCAGTCACGTAACTCAAAATGGTTCAAATGGCTCTGAGCACTATGGGACTTAATTTCTGAGGTCATCAGTCCCCTAGACTTAGAACTACTTAAACCTAACTAACCTAAGGACATCACACACATGCGTGCCCAAAGCAGGATTAGAACCTGCGACCGTAGCAGTTGCGCGGTTCCGGACTGAAGCGCCTAGAGCCGCTCGGCCACAGCGGCCGGCTAGTCACGTAACAATGGAATGAATAGACGTAAGTAGATTGTTTGTATGTTGGCAGTGCTATAGGCTGTGTTAATATCGCTGACAGCGCTCTGCGCCCTCGGCAAGAGATTCTGTGGTTAGACAGACTAGCGGTTAGCGAGTGCAGAGGGAAGTGTATGGACATGATTTTCTTAGTGGATACTCTGTGTTCGTAGGAGACGCAATGTAAAGTTAGATGAAATGATGTGTTTATAAGAAAATATGCAAGGAAATGTATGGTGATGGAAGTTATTGATAATGTTTGGATAGTGGAATTATTGACAACTATATAATTTTTGGAACTGGATGTTACATGAATAAATTCTCTAAATACATTGTTTGCTCTTCGACAAGATCTTTCTTTTACTAACCATATGCCTCCTAGTAGTTAGTGTATAAAAGTTACAATCTTATTATTTAGCTGGCGCCTGCCTGGGTGGCCGAGTGGTTCTAGGCGCTACAGTCTGGAACCGCACGACCGATACGGTCGCAGGTTCGAATCCTGCCTCGGGTATGGGTGTGTGTGATGTCCTTAGGTTAGTTAGGTTTAAGTAGTTCTAAGTCTAGGGGACTGATGACCTCAGAAATTAAGTCCCATAGTGCTCAGAGCAATTTGAACCATTTAGCTGACCGTTGTTGGTACTTGCTGTAACTACTATAGTTCGTGTCATGAAGATTTTCTGTGAAGTAAGTGGCTTATAAAAAGAATGCGATTTCCAATATCGGGATTCTTGATTGAAAAGAGTTTTGGCAATTAACTGAGTTGGAGGTAGTTTCATATTTCTTTAATTTCATATTTTTTGGATTTGTATTTTTATTAGGATTTCTTGCAATTCAGGGCTATTCTTTTGTGTTAGTTAGTGGAAGTCATGTTGGCGATGTATAGCAGTCAGATTGCGTTGGGCTTGTATGTTGTGGGTAATAAATGAATACGTTAAGTTTGAGTTATCTTTGTCAGGCAAAATACAGTAGGTCAGCGTTTACTACAAAAAAAATAATTAAAGAGGTAGTTTTATAGGAAGTGCAGGAAAGCTAAGGAGAAATGTCTTCGTCAAAAATGTGAAGAACTCGAAAAAGCAATGATTGTCAGAAGGACTGTTCAGCATATAAAAAAGTCAAAACAATCTTCGGTGAAATTAAAAGAAAATATGATAACATTAAAGGTGCAATGAGAATTCCACCATTAAATACAGAGGAGAGAGCGGATAGGTGGAAGGAGTACTTTGAAGGCGTCTACCGGGTACCGGGGAGGGGGGGGGGGGGGCGGACTTGCCTGATGACGTTACAAGAAGAAGAGGAAGAGGAAGAAGCAGAAGCAGCAAGAGTCGACAGGGAAAAGATAAGGGATCCAGTATTAGAGTCAGAATTTAAAAGGGCTTTGGATGAGTTTAAATCAAATAAGACGAAACGGAGGAAAGAAAATATTCCATCGCAATTTCTAAAATAAGTGGGGGAAGTGGTAACCAAACGATTATTCACGCTGGTGTGTAGAACATACCATCTGGATTTCGGAACATCACTGTCCACACATTGCGAACATTGCAAGAGCCGACAAGTGCGATAATTATCGTACAGTCAGCTCAACAGCACATGCATCGAAGTTGCTGACAAGAATAATATACAGAAGAATGGAAAAGAAAATGGACGTTTTAGATGACAATGAATTTTTCTTCGGGGAAGGTAAAGGCACCACAGAGTCCGTTCTGACGTTGCGGTTGATAATGGAAGCAAGAGTGAAGACAAATCAAAACACTTTTATTGGATATGTTGATCTGGATAAAGCACTCAACAACATCAAATGGTGCAAGATGTTAGAAATTCTGAGAAAAATAGGGGCAAACTATAGAGAAAGAAGGATGTTATGGAATATGTGCAAGAGCCAAGACGGAACAGTAAGTGTGGAATACCAAGAAAGATGTGCTTGGAATAAAAGGGGTGTCTACAGTGAGGAAGTATTTCGCTCCTATTGTTCAGTCTATACAATGAAGACGACATGGCGGAAATAAAAGAAAGGTTTAAGGCTGGAATTAAAATTCGGTGTGAGAGGATGTCAATGATAAGATTCGCTGATAACCTCGCGATCCTCAATGAAATTGTTGAATTACAAGATATGCTCAATGGAATGAACAGTCTGTTCAGTACAGAATACGGATTGAGACTAAATAAGACCAAAGTAATGAGAAGCAGCAGAAATGAGAACACGGAACAACTGAACATCAAGATTGTTGATCACGAAGTAGATGAAGTTGAGAAATTATGCTACCTAGGCAGCAAAACAAGCCGTGACGGACGTAGGAAGGAGGACGTAGACAGCACATCAGTACTGGCAAAAATGACATTCCTGGACAAGAGAAGTTTGTTAGTATCAAACATAGGTCTTAACTGGAGGAAGAAATTTCTGAGGATGCACTTTTGGAGCACAAAGTTTGTAAGGTGTCAGGCAAATCCAACACCTTCCATGAAAACCCTGACATGTTAAGCAAATCCAGCAGTATGTCACATAGCTCCGAATAAATCGTGACATTAAGTTAACCAAAGTAATACGATTAACGAGTGAGCAAATGGAATACCACAGACTAACACAAGAATGCCTAAATGCATGTCATACCTTCCCACCGTGAAACAGACGCAGTTCTGAGGGGAGAAACGAGAACAAAAGCCGAGAGCAGAACCGTGTTAAGCTAGAAGGCCCTACGATAAGGGACGGACACGAACGTCGCCAGCCAACCGCCAGGACCACCCACCAGCCCATGTTAAAAGATAGAGCCCTCCAGAAGAACAGTATAGGTCTTACGATAACACTAAAAGGGCCACACCAGCTGCAAGTTTTAGCGTGAGACTTTTTCGCGTCTCTGTTACGTTGCAAACGTTAAAAACATTGCCCCACCACGAAAAGTATAACGTTTCTCATTGGACAGACAGAATTTTTGTAGGTGGAGCTTAAGGTTAACATTGAGACCCTGATTGGTCAGATGAAAACACAGCCAGATAGTTTTTTTTAACCAACTTCGGTAAATTGTAGCAAGGAGAAGTTAGGAGAGAGTTGCTTCCGAGACGGCGAGCTGTATGGAGCTGCGCCACCCGCCGCCCCCTGACGCTGCCTAACCAACGACAAGGTAATGAACGCATGCAATGCCGCATAACAGCGCATAAAGCTTCACTCAGAACTGCAGAAGTCTCATCTGTTACACCCCCTTTTTACGTAATACTAGTGTCAATCGTCAATTAAATCTCATGGTGTTCACATTTGCTAGTTGAAGTAAAAATCTGAAACGCGATGATTTTTCTGTTATATAATTATTGAGAAGCCACATCAGCCACTGTAATTTACGACAAGTTAGATAAGTAATTAAAGATAATTGAGGGTCACTGTAGACCATTTTGATAGTTTTCTCTTTTGTGAAACTTAATTTAAACCTAGATTATAGATGTGATATGGCATAGGTCATCCTTCGATCCATTGTAGAACTTGGAAACCCGTTCAGGGAATATTGGTTCACATTTTTGTTGAACACAGTTGGTTTTTATCATCCTGTATTAAAACATTTCCTTTTATCAATAGTGCACTTTATAAACAATGTTTTGTGAGTAGAATAAAATTTCCTATTGTAAACTTAACTGCTTTTTCGACGTTATTTTACCAGCTAACTAAAAATAGGAAAGCCTAGAACCCCTTCCACTAAATTTAGTTAGTATTAAGATTCTTTTACAGGGAGTGCAGTGGAGCTGACGCTGAAATTATTAAGTATTTGGTTATATCATCGCTAGTCTCACTGAACTCTTCTGAACTCTACATGTCATGTGTGCTCTGGCGTCTCCTTACCAGCAACAGGTCCCAGGTTCAAACTAGTCAATTCCCTAAAAAACACAGAGCGTCGTTGCGCGAAAGTGGTAGGGAGACACGACTTAGAACAAAGAGACACCACGCAGATTGTTAGAAGCTGCGTGGTAGTGAAACATGGACTGTGGGAAAACAGCAAAAGAGGAGACTCTAAGCATTTGACATGTGGCGCTATAGAAGAATGTTGAAAATTAGGTGGACTGATATGGTAACAAATGAGGTGGTCCTCTGGATATCGGCGAGGAAGGGAATATACACGGAAAACACTGACAAGAAGGGCAGCTTGTTAGGATATCTGTTAAGACATTACGATATAACTTGAATGGTATCCGCGGGAGTTGTAGAGTGTGAAAACTTTAAAGGAAGACAGAGACTGGAATACATCCAGCAAATAACTGAGCACGAATGTTGCAAGTGCTACTCCGAGATGATGATGTTGGCGCAGGAAACGAATTTGTGCAGTCTGCATCAAACCAGTCAGAAGACTGACGATTCAAAAAACAAAAAAGTTGTTTTTAGACATATTGGACAAAAACTTTTACCTCGATCCAGATGGTTAACTGTAAAGAACTGTAAAGTATGTGTGTAGAACTGAAACGGATTCTAGCCAAGGCTCGACATACGTTACGTACCAAGAATAATGGAGATGTAACCCTTGTGCGCAATTTCTGGTTAAGCCACCTCACAAGGACAATTATAAATTTAAAAATTACAAGGTCGCCACCAGCCCAAGCCCTTTCTAATAATTAAGAAATACACTAACAAGATGAACAGCATTGTACGTCGTATATCAATGAGCTTGTTTAATTAAATAGATTTTTCCTCCCATTTTTGTTCATCACAAGCAAGCAGATTTACTTAAATAAGTCAGGGAATAAAAAATTAATTTGAAAACTGGCATAAATGAGAAAGATAGAGGACGCAGAGTTTATCTTTACGTAGCACATTTATTTCATTACTGAATTTGATTCACATCCTATGAATACATATGATTGGCGCCTGAATGAAAAATTTAACTACGTAATTCGCCAAAATGGTAGAATAGCGCAATTAAAAAAGGAAAAACACACAGAAGGGAAGTGGAACAGAATAATTCAATCATTCCATCTACATACCTACGACAGAAATAGTTCAGAGAGATACCTTTCATCATTATGCTCATGCACTAGCTTGGAAAGACGTTTATCCGATTCGCAAGCTTTGTATAGTAGGTATACGACATGGAATCCGCGCCTGCCGCTTGTGAATGGCCGAACTTCAGCACGTGGTAAACTTGATTGCGAGTTAACTGTTCAGAAATTAGAAATTAAACCAGGCACAAATGTAAGAAATTTTAAGGGTGCAATAGCAGAATCATTTTATCGTCACGAAATAAAATTAACTCGGAAAGGCAGAAACCTCTCTAGGAGCTACGAACTGTATTCACCAACCGCTAGTTCCAGAGTGTCCTATCTCCACTGAGCTTTGATAACTACCGGTGCAACGGAAGCTACCAGATGGTAGGCTTCCGCCACCAACCTCTGACTAAAAGGGGTAAACCTCTCTGCCCAGGTACTGGGGTCCTAAGTTGGTCATCCTGTGCTGCCCTCCAAACGAGAAGCAAACATCACCTGCTCCTAGCAGACGACAACCAACTCAGCGTTCCCCACAGAAGAAACCCGAAACCACTCGTAAAAACACTCATTCAGTCACATTTACGCACACATAGGGTAGGGTGAAGGGAAAAACGTAATAAATACAGGTCATGATTTCCTATGGACACAAAAAAATCGAACATAATATCATTTAATAAGCCTTAGTTTGATTGCTCAGTCTTTCTGGGAGAGTTAATAAATTAAACCGCAATCAGGCGGTGGACAGCATACGATGCACAGAATCCAGTGAGACAAGCGTCTATGAAACGGCTCCACAGAGACGTTTTCAAACTAACGTAATGTGACAAATTTGTAACTTTGTTAAAATTAAAAAATAGAGATGAAGTAAATGATTCTTCAGTTTACAGTGACGAATGAAGTACCACTAAATATGTAGACAATGCGTCTGTCTTGGCTGCCAGCAACCTGAGCGCGACACATTGTCCGAAAATTGTGACTTAAAAGTTGTAACCTCCCCACAAAAATTTTTAAAAGAAATGACAATATTTAATAAAAATGGAGCCAAGTGTAACCTTCCCACAAAAATGTAGAAAGACTATAATTTGAATGTTAACAAGAATACAACCTAACGTAACCTCCCAGCAAATAAATTCAATGACAATGACCATTAGACAAAAATTAGCAATCTGACTCTGGCGTATGCTCCCACAAAAATAATCAAAAACAATTCAGTACTAATGAAACTTCAGTGACAATGAAAATTCAATTAAACCGAAATATCGGTCTTTGGCCCTGTGCAAATCAGAATTAAATTCTTACCTCATTGTAACTGCTAGTCACATTTCTGCTCTTATTCTTGGAGGAACTGCATTGCAAATAATAATATTCTGTTTTTTTTTTTTTTTTGCTTTGAAATCAAAATTATTATTGGGGCACTTGTTGAAAATTAATTACAATAAATAAACTTTACATTATCTGATAATTACCTTAATTAACAATATACCTCATTCAGCATCTTGACCAGAATGCCATGTCGACGTTCCCGACTGCGTCCTGCTCGCGACCGTGACCGGACCAGACCGCTACTGAACTGCACGACGACTACTACTGTACTGCTCTCAACGACTACTCACAGAGTACTGCCCGCAACTAGACAGAGCTACAGACTCGCAACGACTGACTGACAGACTGAGAACCGCTCGCAACACTCGCGCGGTCAAGCGCATACTCTCTGGTCACAGATGCTACAATGCCTCGCCATCGCTGCTATGTTACATACGTGTTTCATAACCCTCCACTGGGGGGGCAAAAATTTGGCAGCGATGGTGAGTCATTTGGACTTGCCAAGCGCGGCAAAATTTTTCTTTAATTAACAAATTTCTACAACTTACAGAATATTTAGATGTAGTACATGAATTAAATGTTGTGCACACGCACTAAGTACAAAATATATCAGACAAAGACAAAATGTGAGTACAAAACATAGTAGCAAATCAGAAAAATGTATATACAAATTATTTGACAGATAACAAAGTGCACAGGCACTGAAAAAATTCTTTAGCATATTCAGAACAAATAAACAGACTGGCAAAAAATATTATGTTGACAAGTGACATGAGTGCACATGCACTGCAGTTGAGAACATATCAGTAAATGATGAAATGTATATACAATTAGTAACAAATGACATAAGTGCATACGCATTGAAGTATTGAATATACAGAATAGTACAAATCATATTGAAAAATGAGAAAAGTGCACAGGCACTGAAGTTCAGTAGAAAACATATTAACACCTAACATAAGTGCACATGCACTGTAGTTCAGAACATATCATTAAAATAAAAATACAAAAAAATGTATATACAATATAAAAGACAAGAATGTACATATACTGTACTTGAGAACAAATCGAAAAAATGTCTTAGTATTTTTGCAATAAATAAACATAATGGCAAAAAATCATATCGACAAGTGACATAAGTGTACTCGCACTGGAGTTCAGCGAATCAAAAAAAATGTATAGTCATGAACATAAATAATGTTAGCAAAAATTATTTTCACTATGTGACAAGAATTAGGATAGGAAAGGGAAGGATTGCATCATGGTTGTAGCACTTTAGATTGCACACAGCTGTTCTGAAAGTCCATATCTTTCCACAGAAGTACAACACCAAGTGACACAATTTGCAGTTCTTTTCCCATCAGAATCCATCAGTGTAGCCAAGACACTGAACTCTCGTAGTAATATTTCATGTTCTCATTTTGGCAGTACATTAGGTACACCAAACAGTGGGACCATAATAATGTCTTCATCGCTCATGGTGGTGGACAGCATGTCGTGTCAACACCACGCTTTTACAAGGCACACCAACGTAGAAGTAGTGCAAACCCAAAGGTAGTGCTCCATGATCACTAGGATAGACAGGACAAATGGACATTGCAGTAATTCAGGGTGGTTAGCTCATGAGGTGAAGGACATTAAGTCACATAATATTGACAATTACAGTTTTCATTTGCGGCATTCATAGCCCAGTGTTGAACATTTCTGTACCATGAATGTAGTATTACAGAAAATGTTCATTAATTGTTTTACATAGAATCAGTAACCTTCTTTTCCTAGTTACAAAGCATTATTAAATAATCGCATTCTTTTCCAGTTACAAAGTATAGCATAGTTAATTATGTGTCATTCCAATATGGTAATAATCATTAGCCTTCTCCTAATTACAAAGCATTATGAAACAATCATATTCTTTTCCAATTATAAAGCATAGTTAATCATTTGTCATTTCAATATAGTAAGAATCATATTCTTTTCCAGTTACAAAGTATGGCATAGTTAATTAATCATTTGTCATTTCAATATAGTAAGAATAATTAGCCTTTTCCTAATTACAAAACATTATGAAACAATCATATTCTTTTCCTGTTACAAAGTATCAACATTGAAAACAAGAGCTAATTAATGGCATAATTAATAACCTAATTCATTGATTGTCATTAATTATTGGCACTCAGTGGCCATCAAGTATTGAATAGAATAAAACATTGTTCATCATTCAGTATTATTCAGATCATTAAGAAGTAATAACAATCCATTGAGTCACATTCAGATCATTACGAAGTCATTATTAAAAATCAGCTAATTACAGTCATAGCATTAATAATCATACACATTATAAGTAGTCTCATTACAATAAACAGTGGCAGTTATTAGCCAGTTACAAAGCATTATTTTATACATATATTTATTTTTTATCTTTACGAAGTCATTACTGAAGTGACATACTATTCAGAGTTGATCAGTATTATTCAGAACTTTCTCAAACTGGTATCACTATTTGGGACTGGTAATACATTTTTTGTTAGCAATGCATTGCGTTTGGTAATTATAAGAGAAAGCAAGAAGAGAAAAAGAAAGAAAAAAATTGGTTCTGGGTTGCTACTGTAAATAAAAAAATGTGTAACGTCATTCGTCATGAGTCAGCTGTAGCAAGGTTATGTAACAAGGCAGTATATGTGATCACATTTATAAATGACAAACACAAATGGGTTAAAAAAATGCAAGTACTAGAACAGGTATAATAAGTAACAGGTTTAGTATGTATCATGAAAAACTTCTCCTGGAAAAAATACAAAATGGATTATTGACCTGAAAGAAGAAACGCACACTATGCTGAAAAGTAGTGAACTTCGAATTAACAAGTAGTGAAATGTGTATAAAATGTGTTCCATAGCTGTCCTTTCCAAAACTTTCCGTCATCCTACTATGCAACATAACACCTGCTGTCAAAGCAAACTGCAACAAATACTTAAATAACTACGTAGCATAAATACATAACTTCAACATTATCCTCATCTGTAAAGAAAAAACTTCATTATTCATAACAGCATTATCCATATTATCATAACTTCATTATTATCATCACCTGTAAAGAAAAACTTCATTATTCATAACAGCATATCCTTCATCATTATTCATCAGTATTCATTATCATCTGCAAAAATATCACTTCATTACTCATTATACAACTATTCCTTATCTCTAGCATATTTCATCACTAAAACTAAGACGTGTAGTTCTGTCTGACAGCCTGCATCAATCACTTCGTATTCTGAAAGAAAAAATTAGTTAAGACTGCTATTCTACGATGAGTATAGTATATTCTTGTTAATGCTTGTTAATCCTGATCCATTTACTCTTCCTCATAAAGTTATTGCATCTTCTATCGTTTATTCCGTAGGTGAAATTCCCATTTCTGTTTAATTTATTTCCTTTACACGTTATTTCTTTCTGAAAATGATGAACAAAGATTAATGTCTTGCATTTACATTATATACCCACTAAGTAATTACTGATTAACGGTAATAGAATCAAGCATACAGCATAACGTGACAGAAAACGTAATATGTCAAAAGCATAGACAGTGTTCAAAGGCAAAAAATGTACACGGAATATCACAATGCAGCAGCAAAAAAATTAAAGTACTCACGATGTTGAGATATCACAAAGCAAAATGTCAAAGTCAACTGGTGTTTGCTATATCTTAACTAATTCATAGTGTATACAAACAAAACAGGAAAATAATCATATATACATAAAAAATGGAAAATGTGCACGGTCTGATGTGTAACGACAAGTAAAGCGACCTGCTAACCTTACCTTGCCGGGCACTTGCCAAGAAAAAATACGACAGTCATCAGTAGGTAATCATATAATTGCATAAGTGGTTATAAAATGTGTAAGTTCGTCTGGAAAAAATATGCACGGTCTGATGTGTAATCGACAAGAAGAGCGACCTGCTAACCTTACCTTGCCAGGCACTTGCCAAGAAAAAATACGATATTCATCAGTAAGTGTTCATGTGCGTATAATTGCAAAAGTAATCATAAAAAATTAGGAAATGGCATTACTGTGCGATAAATCATAAAGTATGTTTATTGAATAAAGGGTTTGATGTTGGAGACGTGGTGATTGCCTTTACTTTTTTTTGTTCTCAAAGTTTCGACGTGTACAACATTGGGGTGAGGGATGCTGCGAATCCGATATGGACCTGCGTATAGAAGTTCAAATTTACTGCACTTACCTTTTAATTTGCTGGATAAATGGTGTGTACGTACTAATATTTTCTGTCCAACGTGAAAGTCGCGGCGTGTACAAACCTGTTTTTGCTGTCTTCTCCGGCGCTCTGCGGCACGTTTGATGTTGTTCAGTGCAATGTCAATTATTTCGTGGTGTCTTAGTCGACGATGTCTCGGAAAATTTATAAATTCTTTAATTTTGTTTGGTGGTTCAACGTTTTTCAGTATAACAGACGGAGATAGCATAGTGGATTCATTTGGAATGGAATTAATTACATCTTGGAATGAGAGTATATGTGTATCCCAATCAATATGTCTTTTGTGGCAGTATATTCTACACAGTTTACCAATTTCTTTCATTAACCGTTCACAGGGGTTCGAAGAAGCGTGGTACTTGGATATATAGATCGGAGAAATGTTTCTGGCTCGTAACATGCGTGTCCATACGCTACTACGAAATTGAGATCCATTGTCAGAAATTACTTTCATCACATGCCCTACATGAAATAGAAAATGTTTTACAAATGCTTTCGAAACAGTTTTAGCAGTAGCTTTGCGTAACGGAGTGAAGGTAACAAATTTCGAAGTGAGCTCAACAGCGACAAAGATGTAGCAAAAACCTCTGTTAGTTCTCGGAATCGGACCAAAAATATCTACTGCGGCCATGTGTCTTAATTTAACAGGTACAATGGGATATAAAGGAGGAATATGTGAAGTGGTGTCTGATTTAGCTTTCTGGCAAATTTTACAAGACGCTAAAACTCGTCGTATACGTTTCTCCATGTTGTTAAAATAACAGTTCTGTCTCAGTATAAGAAAACATTTTCGTGCTCCGTAATGTGCGTAGCTTAAATGAGTATACCAGATTAGTTTGTTAACCAGTTCGTCGGGAATGCATAATAACCAATTGTTGCTGTCTGGATGAGAACGGCGAAACAGAATGTCATTGCATACAGTGTAGTGGTTCCTAATCGTAACATTTTTCCTATCTTGCCAAAGGTGTTTAATTTCTTTCCACACATTGTCTTTATTTTGTTCTTGTGCTATGTCCTGTAATGACGATGAAATAAAATTTTCAAATGCTACTTGCTGAATGTACATGACACTGAAATTTGTTTTGCAGAAGTTGGTTGCGATGTCTTGCTGATTGTTGCAAAGAGAACGGGATAATGCGTCTGCTACAACATTTTGTGTGCCGGGAATGTGAACAATTGTGAAATTAAATTCCTGCAAGTAAAGTTTCCATCTGCTTAACCTGTCGTGAGTGAATTTAGCTGAAAGTAAAAATTGTATTGCTCTGTGGTCTGTGTAAACAGTAGTGTGTCTTCCATAAAGAAAGTGCCGAAATCTCGTAAAAGCCCAAACAACACATAATGTTTCAAGTTCAGTAACGGAATAATTTCGTTCAGCAGGTGACAAAATGCGACTTGCAAATGCGATGTTTTTAATTACTATTGAACCATCTTCTTCAATTTACTGGAAAATGTGTACGCCTAAAGCGGTGTTGGAACTGTCGGTGGCAATGGAAAAATTTCTGGTAAGATCTGGGTGCGATAAAAGTGGAGCATTCAACAAAGCATGTTTCAGGTTCACAAATTCAGAATGTGCTTGCTTATCCCAAGACCAAATACTGTTTTTACCTGTCAGTTGACATAATCTAGGTGTGTCTAAAGCAGAGTGATGAATAAATTTTCGAAAAAAGTTAATTAAACCCAAAAAGCTGCGTAATTGTTTCTTCGTCGTAGGAACAGTAATGTCACGTAGAGCTTGAAGTTTTTCCGGATCAGGTGCAATGCCTTCCGCTGAAATTACGTGTCCAAGAAATTTTATAGAAGTTTTGCCAAAGTGCGATTTACTAAGATTAACTGTGAGTCCTTGTGCATGGAAAGTTTGTAACAGTTGTTCAAGAATCAGATTGTGTTCCGACCAGTTAGCTTCTGCGATAAGAATGTCGTCTACATATGTCGTAATTCTGTCCTTAAGTTCTGTCGGAAGTATTGTGTTCAAACCGCGAATAAAAGCCGCAGAAGAAATAGTTAAGCCGAATGGTAATTTACAAAATTGATAACAGTCGCCAAAACAAAGAAAAGCTGTATACTTTCTGCAATTTGGATGAAGTTGAATTTGCCAAAATCCCGATTTCAAATCTAATGTAGAATAAATAGCAGTACCGTGAAATTTCTGTAGCAGTTCCTCTAATGTCTGTGGTCGATCTGTTTCATTAATAATTATGTCATTAATGTGACGTGAATCAAGTACGAGTCGAAGTGAGCCATCTTTTTTCTTAACAATATGTAGCGGGTTTATGTACGGACTAACTGCTGGTTCTATAATTCCTTGATCAAGCATATCCTGCAATTCTTTTTTAACTTGTTCTCTGTGAATATATGGAATGGGATAATGCTTTGCTTTAAATGTGTCGTGCTGTTTCACTTGAAATTCATACATAAATCCGGACATAGTACCAGGAATGTTGTCAAAAACTGGAGCTTGCTGTAAAAGAATTTTGTGTAATTGCGTACGTTCGTCGTCTGTAGTTGCACTGCTTTGTCTAACTTTATCGGAAATCATTTGCATCACGTCGTAGTCAGCTTCGTCTGGAGTATTACCGTTGTGTACGTACGTATCCGTGAACAATGTGGGATTACAGTCTATGCCACGTGATACGGAAATGACCTCTGTGCGATTAATTGTTTGTTCTTCCGCAGATAGTGAGTACTGAAATTCTAAAGCCAATTGTGCATCCTCATCCTTTAACATTAAAAAGGAATTTTGAAAATCAATAATAGCGTCGTGTTGTACCAGAAAATTATTACCTAAAATTACGTCTGTTGTCAGTAAAGGAACAATCCAAAAATTTGAGTGAAAAGTGTAACCTCCCCACAAAAATTTTTAAAAGAAATGACAATATTTAATAAAAATGGAGCCAAGTGTAACCTTCCCACAAAAATGTAGAAAGACTATAATTTGAATGTTAACAAGAATACAACCTAACGTAACCTCCCAGCAAATAAATTCAATGACAATGACCATTAGACAAAAATTAGCAATCTGACGCTCTTATTCTTGGAGGAACTGCATTGCAAATAATAATATTCTGTTTTTTTTTTTTTTTTTTTGCTTTGAAATCAAAATTATTATTGGGGCACTTGTTGAAAATTAATTACAATAAATAAACTTTACATTATCTGATAATTACCTTAATTAACAATATACCTCATTCAGCATCTTGACCAGAATGCCATGTCGACGCTCCCGACTGCGTCCTGCTCGCGACCGTGACCGGACCAGACCGCTACTGAACTGCACGACGACTACTACTGTACTGCTCTCAACGACTACTCACAGAGTACTGCCCGCAACTAGACAGAGCTACAGACTCGCAACGACTGACTGACAGACTGAGAACCGCTCGCAACACTCGCGCGGTCAAGCGCATACTCTCTGGTCACAGATGCTACAATGCCTCGCCATCGCTGCTATGTTACATACGTGTTTCAAAGTGTGGTTCTAGTGGCTTTACAATGAATCCCCAGAGTGATAGGCTCAACTCTTTGCTTTAGAACAGTATTCTCCGTTAATATCATAGTGCAAAATTTCCGTGGTTGACATAGCCACACATAACGCTGAATCTATAGACGTACCACTTATATAGTGGAAGAAAAAAACCGAAGATAGTAGTCATTAACAATTTTTTATTGCGACAGTGAATAAGTACCGTTTCAGTATAAGCAGTAATCACGATTTCCCCAAAATAATTTCTCTTGGTCCACTGCTGTACGATATCTGATCAAAAGTGTCCGGTCACCCTTAGGTACGTGACGCGGAACTGACTGGGATTACAGCTTGATAATAAATTCAACTGGGAGGAGCACACCACAGAACTGCTGAAGCGTCTTAACGAATCTCTGTTTACAATGCGAATTGTGTCAGACATAGGCGATATAAAAATGAAAAAGCTGGCATACTATGCTTACTTTCATTCCATAATCTCATATGAGATTATTTTTTGGGGCAATTCATCAAGCCAAGCTGAAGTTTTCCGGGAACAAAAACGTGCAGTAAGAGTTATATGTGGTGTGAACGCAAGAACATCATGCAGATGCCTGTTTAGGGAACTAGGGATACTAACTACTGCTTCCCAATATATTTATTCGTTAATGAAATTTGTCATTAAAAATGTATCACTTTTTCAAACCAACAGCTCAATTCATGGAATCTATACTAGAAATACGAATAATCTTCACAAGGATTTAAAGTCACTTAGTCTTGTACAAAAAGGTGTGCATTATTCAGGAACACACATTTTTAATAACTTGCCAGCAGCCATAAAAAGCTTAACAACCAATGAAATTCAGTTTAAGAGAAGCCTAAAGGATTTATTGGTGGCCAACTCTTCTACTCCATTTGAAAGTAGGCTGTTTATGTTTTCTTATTGGCAACGTTACGTAGCGCTCTGTATGAAAATCACTGGCTGTGCTGTGTGCAGTCTATGGCTAGTTTGCATTGTTGTCTGCCATTGTAGTGTTGCGCAGCGGCAGCTGGATGTTAACAGCGCATAGCGTTGGGCAGTTGGAGGTGAGCCGCCAGCAGTGGTGGATGTGAGGAGAGAGATGGCGGAGTTTTGAAATTACATATATTATGACTAGTGATGATATTAAGGTAAATACATTGTTTGTTCTCCATTAAAATCTTTCATTTGCTAACTATCCCTATCAGTAGTTAGTGCCTTCCGTAGTTTGAATCTTTTATTTAGCTGGCAGTAGTGGCGCTCGCTGTATTGCAGTAGTTCGAGTAAGGAAGATTTTTGGTGAGGTAAGTGATTTGTGAAACGTATAGTTTAATGTTTGTCTGGGCCATTCTTTTGTAGGGATTTTTGATAGTCAGATTGCGTTGCGCTAAAAATATTGTGTGTCACTTTAGTGAATGTTTGAGTACGTTCAGTTTGCTCAGCTGTTTGAAAAGCAAATAGTGTAAGAGGTTTATCAGCACAGTCATGTATAAATTGTTCTAAGGGGACGTTTCACATTGATGAATTTCTCACTAGAACCAACTGATTTGTGTGTGTGTGTGTATATATATATAAGTACAATATAACTTTTGCACAATTTCAGTGCAGTGATGTGTTCATTGTAAATAAGTATTTAGTAGTTGTATTAGACGTTTATTGCCTTATAAATAAATAAAAAACTTTTTATTTTAAATTCAGTGCATTAGTATTTGTAACATGATTGTTTCATATGGCGTTCATTAAAAAATGACGACCATGCCACTTGGGACCTGTGGAATGGTACATTAGCTTATTTGTTTGAATTGTAAATATTTGTCATGTATTATTGTTTTTCTGACATGTTCTACATCCTGGAGGACCTCCTCACTATGGATCAATTGGAATGAAAGTAAATCTAATCTAATCTGTTAGATGTCACGAGCAGACAGACCCGCCAGTATGAAAGGAGGTTGGGTGTATTTTGTTGTCAGTAGAGAAGCAATAGCAACTGAATGGCTCGGTCAGTAGAGATTAGGGACTTCGACTGTTTACTAATAATTAAGTCACTTGGGTAACAAATCCATCAGGGAGATATCAGCCCTTCTAAAACTGCCCAAGTCGACTGTTGGTGACATTGTGAAGTGGAAACTCAAAGCAACAACCCCAGCTAAGCCAAGACAAGCAGTTCAACTAGCACAATGACTGTGCTTAGGGAGTTGAAAATTATGAATTAAAATGGCCGAGCAGTTACTCAGGAGCTGTACATTTCTTTAGTCAATGCTAAGCATTGGCGGGCCGCATCAAATCAGTTAGAAGACTGATGACTCAAAAAACGAGCGATTTTGTGTGATGTGAAAATATGATGGAAGGGTTCGGGTTTAATGAATGCCTGGAGAACGTTAAGGCAGATACGTACTGGACCAACGAAGGCCAACAAATGACAACCAACCACTTCGTTGGCCGAAATATACCTAGTGTGTTCGGTGGCAAATCGGAGCCAACGAAGCGGTTGGCCTCAGTTGCGGTTTGACAGCTGGCGGTAACTTCAAAGCGTTGGTGGTGATTTGAGTCTGGCACACACCTGCTCTTGTCGTGGGGAGGTAGACAGGTTGATAGCTCTCAGATCAGCCAACAGGGCACACAATGAGAGAATATAGGTTGTAGTGAGGTAACTAACACGGCCGCATTGAGGGAAGTCAGCTTGATGCAAAAGGAACTCGAGTGTAAGTGTGGAGTGGCCGACACGCAGATGGTACAGTGCAATGGCATCTTTCCGAGAGGCCTTGATGTCGCATTTGCAACTGTAGGTCTGTGTCCGGCAATGCGGAATCCATGTGTAGGCCTACTGCATACAGTAGAAGAACAGCTGGGAGACGAAGACTGTTTGTATCGGCATGAAATACATCTTGTTATAAAGCAGCATCTGTGAGGTAGTGTTTTGTGGTCAATAACAATACTGAAACGGAATGGCCTGCCCAGATCCCAGACCTGTAATCAATGGTACACTTTTGAGATGAACCAGAACACTGACTTAGCTCCAGCTCCCTGCGTCGAACGTCACTACCCTCTCTGGCTCCGGTCCTTAACTTTTGGCTGCCATTCCTCTGTTGACGTTCAGACTACTCATTGAAACAGTCTTCGGCAAAGGTGAACGCACTATAAAGGCTTAATGTGGACACTCCCCAAGTTAATGTCAACTAATAGATGTCAGATAATGTATATATTAACCAAAGAGTAACATTAGACAACGCTTCATATGCTCTTACCCCATTTCGCTAATGCTACTTGCTGTCGAATGGATGTTTCGCGCATTTGCTGTCTTATTTTTTTTTTTTTGAGCTTTTGAGCAAAAACCTGTGAAGTGTGGTAATCCATCTGACCTTATTGATGTATATACAGGGCGATTCACGAAGATAAGGTCTGCAAATGTTTAGTTACGTAGTTACGGCTAATAAAAGATTTTGCCTGAAGTTTAGCAACTTTGCTAATATGAAGCCATCAGAAAACTGAAGGAGGTTAAAGTAAATCACGATTTCCATTGATTTAATTGTTTTTGATCTGGTGAATCTAATAAAACATGTTCCAGACGTCTATCGGCAGTAATTTGGCAGAACATTCGAAATACTCCACTAATAGTTCGTGGCCGGACGGGATTAGCCGAGCGGTCTAAGGGGCTGCAGTCATGGACTGTGCGGCTGGTCCCGGCGGAGGTTCGAGTCCCCCCTCGGGCATGGGTGTGTGTGTGTTTGTCCTTAGGATAATTTAGGTTAAGTAGTGTGTAAGCTTAGGGACTGATGACCTTAGCAGTTAAGTCCCATAAGATTTCACACACATTTGAACATTATGAATGGTTCGTGCATTCGGAATCCTCCGAGTTGGATAACCTACGCGATATTCGTTAACTGCAGCCGTAGCATTAGCATCACATTTGCCATAAATAAACACCATATCGGCGTATTCCTCTGTCGTAAATTTGAAAGGCATCCCTATTTCATAAATAATTTACAAACTACAACAGTTACTATGTGCTTTCACTTAAATACACTGTTGTTCTTATGGTTTCCACTGAACAATACAGAAAACCAACTCGTTTCAAGGTTAAGAAGCGACTGAAACAACTCACTAACGGTTGCTAACAATGACAAACGTTTCTACATTCTTAATGGAAAGTAAACAAATTTACTTGTGTAATAATCTTTGCTTCTCTGGATGTTCTGGAAAACTACTGCAGATACACGTCTGGGACATGTTTTATTAGATTCGCCAGACCAATAACAACAAAATAAATGGAAATCGTGCTTTACTTTAACCTCGTACAGTTCTGCAATGGCTTCATATTAGCGAAGTTGCTAAATTTCAGGCAAAATCTTTTACTAGCCGTAACTCCGTAGCTAAAAATTTGCGGACCGATGTTTATAAGAACTTTTTTTTCTTTAGTTTTACTTGTAGAGTAACATATTAAAATATATATATATCTTCGTGAATCACCCTGTATAGACTGCAAAACAGCAGCTTCGGTTCTCTCTCCTCTGTGAGGATATTGACAGCAAAATTCCTTAATTGAAAAGGCGTTGGTCGCGATTTCACATATGCCATTTGTGTATGTTATTAAATAACTTTCTACTTTCATAACGTAGGAAAAATATAACGTAACTTCAACAGGGAATGTGTGCGCCACAAAGGGAACGGGCTCCGGGTTGAAACAAGCATTAAAAAGAAAGATTTTATTTAACGAAATAGTAACTCCTAGTAGCAGTGGTTCTCAGTATTTGAGATACCCATCCACTGCCGTGTCTGCCTGCAGCGGCGCCTCTTGAATCTGACGCAGACATTCTGCTACACTACTAAGTAGCTTTGTGCGTCGGTCCGTCCGTTACAAACAGACGCACATTATGAAGCAGCTGCAGGCTGTTTGCATCGAAGAGCCTGGATGTTTCTATACAGTCGAGTACGTCAGCAACTCCCACGAAACTTTGTAGGGCACGTCCTTCCGGTGAAAACAGGAAACAGTACCCACATTAACACAAAGGTGATTGAATGTGTGTTCCTGACACAAATGCGAGTTTCGTCATAGCCTGCACGAGTTAGGTTGCCTTAGAGAGTTTCTCATTAGTTAGTTTTCTTGGATCGCGCATTTTTATTTGTAACAGTCACTAATTAAATGCAATTAGCTAATTTCGCCCTTGCGCATTTGCAAGTAAACTAATAGGAAAAGCAATAACGAACGTTGCATGCGGCGTCATATTGCACATGCCGACATTCAAACACACATACACACAGATAAGGAGCAACAAGCAAAAAGCCACAGATACTTTCATTACACCAAAGGGAAGATAAGGATAAATTTATCAGACGCATATCATGGTCCACACAGAGGTGTTGAATATTTCAACATCTAACGGCGTCCATTGTTATCAAACCATGTCATAAACTCTTACGTTCACAGATGGCGAATTCCACGAACTAAAAGAGTAAGCTAAGCCAACCCATATTCGGGTCTTGTTACAGTACCAGTGCACAAAGGATTACATCAAAATAATAGTAATGCTGACGTCATCGATCTTAGCAGTTCTTGAAAAATAAATGGTGGCACAATATTTTCATCAACGCTCTGGATTCTTACACAAGTGACTTCTAGGACTCATTCGTAACAAGTTATAGAGGCTTCGTACTCCAAATTCGCGTCGCGCGGTTCCAGACTGTAGCGCCTAGAACCGCTAGGCCACTCCGGCCGGCGGTGGAGTAGAGACGGTGCGTTGTTGTCAGGATTATGACCAGCGGTTGCAAAAGGTAACACCTCTGTTAGTCATATATTTTATTGGAGAACAAACTAAAAACTGGTAGCGACACTCTGTGGCGGCAACGCCCCTCTGGGCACGTGACGGGAACAGTTGAGTGTGGAGGTGCTGGTGCAGGCAGGCGACCAGCGGCCAGTTGTGACGCTCACGGAGGCGTTGCGGAGTCTGGGCATGGCTCGGCAGCCCAAGACAGGGTGCGCTGAGATTCGCCAAGATCTTGTAGGGGAGACGCTAGATTCACCTCGGAAACACTTCTCCCTGTCGTCAGTGTGGCCTGTACAGTGGCTAACGATAAATACAGGCCTGTGTGACGTCAGCAATGTAGTGTCCGATACATACTTATGAAAGCCCTTTGGTCAAATCTTTGACACTGTAATAGGGAAGCTTTGATGAAAGTTAGAGCGAGGGCCGTTGTTTACATGTCACCTCGCTTACTTTAGTGCATTTAAGCTATAAAATGACGAAGTACGAGGGTAGTTCAATAAGTAATGCAACACATTTTTTTTCTGATACAGGGGTTGTTTTATTCAGCATTGAAATACACCAGGTTATTCCCCAATCTTTTAGCTACACAACACTATTTTTCAACGTAATCTCCATTCAATGCTACGGCCTTACGCCACCTTGAAATGAGGGCCTGTATGCCTGCACGGTACCATTCCACTGGTCGATGTCGGAGCCAACGTCGTACTGCATCAATAACTTCTTCATCATCCGCGTAGTGCCTCCCACGGATTGCGTCCTTCATTGGGCCAAACATATGGAAATCCGACGGTGCGAGATCGGGGCTGTAGGGTGCATGAGGAAGAACAGTCCACTTAAGTTTTGTGAAATCCTCTCGGGTGCGAAGACTCGTGTGAGGTCTTGCGTTGTCATGAAGAAGGAGAAGTTCGTTCAGATTTTTGTGCCTACGAACACGCTGAAGTCGTTTCTTCAATTTCTGAAGAGTAGCACAATACACTTCAGAGTTGATCGTTTGACCATGGGGAAGGACATCGAACAGAATAACCCCTTCAGCGTCCCAGAAGACTGTAACCATGACTTTACCGGCTGAGGGTATGGCTTTAAACTTTTTCTTGGTAGGGGAGTGGGTGTGGCGCCACTCCATTGATTGCCGTTTTGTTTCAGGTTCGAAGTGATGAACCCATGTTTCATCGCCTGTAACAATCTTTGACAAGAAATTGTCACCCTCAGCCACATGACGAGGAAGCAATTCCGCACAGATGGTTCTCCTTTGCTCTATATGGTGTTTGGTTAGACAACGAGGGACCCGGCGGGAACAAACCTTTGAATATCCCAACTGGTGAACAATTGTGACAGCACTACCAACAGAGATGTCAAGTTGAGCACTGAGTTGTTTGATGGTGATCCGTCGATCATCTCGAACGAGTGTGTTCGCACGCTCCGCCATTGCAGGAGTCACAGCTGTGCACGGCCGGCCCGCACGCGGGAGATCAGACAGTCTTGCTTGACCTTGCGGCGATGATGACACACGCTTTGCCCAACGACTCACCGTGCTTTTGTCCACTGCCAGACCACCGTAGACATTCTGCAAGCGCCTATGAATATCTGAGATGCCCTGGTTTTCCGCCAAAAGAAACTCGATCACTGCCCGTTGTTTGCAACGCACATCCGTTACAGACGCCATTTTAACAGCTCCGTACAGCGCTGCCACCTGTCGGAAGTCAATGAAACTATACGAGACGAAGCGGGAATGTTTGAAAATATTCCACAAGAAATTTCCGGTTTTTTCAACCAAAATTGGCCGAGAAAAAAAATGTGTTGCATTACTTATTGAACTGCCCTCGTATATTTGGTGCTTCACTACCACCACAGTGATCATCGCAAAGCATGAAGAATACGAAATTCTTCATAACACAAAGCACGATGACTACAGAAACCGTGATAAGCAGATGGAATCTTACAAAAAAGTAGCCGCAGCAATCTGCTGCATTCGCAGTTGCTGCATTGTGGCTGAAGTTAAGATTATATGTACATAAGTGGAATAAATGTATTTATCTGTACTCTCAATAACCTACTTAGCCTTCATAAATTACTCCTTAGGTGATTTACACATTGGTTCATGTGTGTCTGGAATGATACGTAAAATGGCGCACTCAGTGATTCGAGTACTATATTGCAAGCTAGAATAGCTTTCGCCTGTTGCTAAAAATCTTAACTTTCATGATTTAAATAATGAAGCACTGCACCAGTTACGTATTTTTTCACTATTTGCACGATTCTTTGCGAGCATTTATTCTCACGATCAAGTACAAATATTTATATAGATATTTTATGTCATGTTTCGAAAAATCGGACAAAAGACGTCTGTCCGACTGCAGTGTATCACAAAAATACAACTGCAAGGCAAGAGAGCAGAGCAACACACATACAAACACCACGCAAAATACCTATATACATTCATATCAGCGCACACTCCGCTGCAGAGTGAAAATCTCATTCTGGTACCTATATACATATTTCAGCTTCATAACGATAATGAATTCCCAAAAGGCTTCAAATTTGTAACTAGTGCGGTGTTTCATTATTTAAATCGTTATAGACAGAGCCACAGGCTATCCAAAAGCATCGATTATGATGAATGAAATTATGAAATACCTTTCCTTAAATGCGTATTGTGAGTGCAAATATGAGAGACTACATTCATGAGGGAAAATTAAAATAATTTTGGTTGTTATTTATGTCCTCGCAGTGTAGCTCACGAACCAAATTCTTGTGAATACTTCGGGCCTTTTCTTCTCGCTAAGCACAGTTTCACCCACAACAGTTTTCATTTCTGTTTCTATTCAAGTAATGCGTTCGCTACCAACGAATGGTATTGTACAGGCGATCAACTGTTCGAATTCCATTCCCAAACAACTACAGCAAAAATTTTACTATCGTGTAACAGCTTCAGTGAAGTAATTTGGTCAAAGAAGATAAAAAAAATGGCTCTGAGCACTATGGGACTTAACATCTGAGGTCATCAGTTCCCTAGAACCACTTAAACCTGACTAACCTAAGGACATCACACACATCTATGCCAAAAAAAGAGGCAGGATTCGAACCTGCGACCGTAGCAGTCGCGCGGTTCTAGACTGAAGCGCCTAGAACCGCGGTATGAAATGACGTAATTGGTTGCTGTTTCCGGTAACTAATCAATTCCAAGCTTAGAAGTAGTGCGTGGGTAACTAAATTATGCCCTTTACAGAAATGGTCTCCAAATACCCGATCATTGTGTGTGCGTCATAAGTATTAAAAAACTGAAATGGATTTACTGGCTGCGTAACAATATATAAGACACATCTTACCTCATTTTAATCGATTTAGCCTGTTTATAGACTTCGTTTTAACTGATCTGTTCATTTCTTTGAAGACCATATTAGTAACTTACATACACAAAATTATACGAATTAAAAAGCTCGTAAATACGGATTATTGTGACTGTGTTAACCATTCTTGTTTACGAATTGAAGAACAACTGTTACCTTCAGTTGATACATTTGCTGCTAGTTCGGAAACTATTCTTGCTTTTTGTCTCTTTGAAAGGAAGAACCTGCTAACTTGATACTCGTTATTTACTTACCGTAACTGTGTATTACGAAAGTACTTAACAATGAGCTTTCCCAGTGGCAAAAGAGTGGTGACTGTGTGAAATATGTTCCAATTTATGCGAAAAATTACAACACACTGACGGTCGAAACTGGGCATGTACACGCCCGTGGTCTACGATAAATACAGGCCTGAGCGCGCATTTCTGTGACGTCAGCAACGTAGTGTTACCGCCGGCTGACACAAACAAGTGAGGCCCGTATTACTCTGTAAAGGGTCTTATATTCCATGACTTTCCTCTCTTTCTTTAAAATCCTGCAGTCTGGCGAGCTAGGTGAATGATGCTCTCTGCAGTTGACACAGATGGGAGGCGGGCCACACGGAGTATTGGGAAGTGATGGATGTCCACAATCTCGACATGTGATGCTGGAAGCACAGTGGGAAGACATATGCCTGAACTTCCAGCACTTACAGTACCACATTGGAGGAGGGATATATGGCTTAATGTCGCAGCGCTAGACCATCACCTTGACGTTCTCGAGCAATGTGTCACCTTCGAAGGGCAAGATGAAGGCACTGGTGGCAACCTGATTATCCCTCGGACCCCGATGGACGCGCCAGACGAAATGAACACCTTGCCGCTGTAAGTTGGCGCGCAGCACGTCGTCAGGCCGCAAAAGAAGGTCCCTGTGGAATGTAATACCCTGGATCATATTGAAGCTCTTGTGGGGCGTGATGATAACAGAAACATCCCCAACTAGTCACAATTGAGTACTACACGTGACCAAGCAGAGGATGCTGTTTCCATCAAGACTGAACCACAACTCATTTTGAACAAACCCTCCATCTCCCCGAACTTGTCCTCTAAATGCTCCACAAAAAACTGAGGCTTCATGGACATGAAAGATTCCCCACCAACTCACGTACATACGAGGTATCAGGGTGAATAAGCTTCACTGCCATCCTTAGCCTGGCGTCCCTCCCATGGTGTGGCGAGGGAGGGGAACGATTTTGGGGTCGTATTTACTAGCATTGAAGTTATACTTTGCCCACTTAGAGACTGCTGGGGGCGAACCACCAGCAAGAGATGACGTACCACGCTTCATGGCATGTCATCTGCCTTGTTGCCACCCACTCCGACCAGGGGTCCTGCCCACAGGCGCACCCAATCTCAACAAGAGCCACCTGGCAGGATGGCCATTGCTGTGATCCCGATGCCCCAGGGAGACGGGTATCTATTCCATGGCATACGTGGGGAGTTAACGGAGCAGGCTTCAGCAGAGTGATCCCTGTGTTGTCAGGGGGCTTCGACCAACAGGGTACGTGGCAGCCCCACCACAACGGACTGGCTACCGTGCTGGATATGAGGTGCAAAGAATTCCATGGTCCTCGTCGGCGCAGAAAACGACACAGCATAGTGGATGGAGAAAAATGCACCCAAGAAGGTGTCCTCGCTCAAGAGTTGGAGGGTGAGCGAGACTGCAATGCCACGACGAGAAAGTGGGCTGAAGATCTCAATGCACGATGGACACAAAGCACCATGTAAGGCACCCTTCCCAAATTGGCTCGCTCTTCTGGAAAATTTAGAAAAATGGAGGTCAAACCCTACAGGGGACCATCACATAAGGGCCGAAAGGTTTGAGACTTCTTTTAGTCGCCTCTTACGACAGGCAGGAATAGCTCGGGCCTGTTCTAATTCCTAGGCCCGCAGGGGGACAGTGAGGAAGTCCGCAGAGAAGAGGAGAGAAAAACTGGAAAATGGACTTAAAGGAGGAGTGGGGGGGGGGGGGGGACAAACAATGACGAAGGTTTTGGTTCACAACCTGATCGAGGAAGCTGGAAACGAATATCTAAGGAGGAGAGAACGTCATTGTAGTACATACAAGTCAGCTTAATGCTACAATAATGCGTAACTGACAGTAAGTTAGGAAACGTACACATGTACTGTAAAACGAGAACATGTAATTACAAAAATTGCCTCTGGGAGCAATTCCACACTCAGGACAGATCGCTCATAAGCGCTCTTGTGGTAGCTGAAACGATTCAAGTTTTCAGGTGCATAAATTGAATAGGCAAGGCCAACTACATATAGTATCCCCAGAAGCCGAGTAAGCTGACTCTGGTTGAGTCTCCATCAAACTGATAACTGAACTGTCGTTTCTTGCATTGTCCGTGGAGTACAATCGCCAAGTAAATTACAGGGCACAAACTGCAACTGAATCGATGAAGGCGGTGAAGTGCAGGAAGAGAAAGGCCACAAGAGGACAAAATTATGTCAATGTCTCAATATGCTGATGATGTCTAATGGAAGCTGTAGCGTAGACATACGTATTTTACGGTTAATATACGTTGAATTAATTCCTTGTTTCTTAAAGGCTGACAGTACATTATTTTTAAGTCGAGTCAAATGCTCTCTCATCGTCTATGAATCTAATCCTGCAGACTGTAATGACATTCAAGACTTACAGATCGTTCATTGATCTATATCCTCTTCTAAAGTAATCTTTTTTTCTGTCTGTTCTTTTTTATGCGCGTAGTCATAATTTTAATGAACATGATTTACGTTACAGAGAGGAGGCTGATATGTCAATTTTTTTACACCTCGCCTTCCTACATCTTGAGAAGGAGAATAATTGCAGTGTTGTTCCATTTTGGGTTGTCATTGTCATTCTCTGCTTACGACCTTCTAAACAGTCTTACGAGTCCTATTTGTGTAACACTGGCTCTACTGAAACTTCATATCTAGCAGCCTTTCCCTTCTACATAGCTCAATGACTATACGTCTGATTTAGTATTTCCTGTTTTATACAATCTAATTTTTGTGGGCTCTTACAATTTTTCCTCTCCTGTTTTTTTTTGAGTACTTAGTTACATAGTTCTGGACGCCTTAACACTTGCTTTACTAATCTGTACCTTGTTTGAGTACGAGTGTCTCTCTTCAGCTATCAAATTGGTATTAATACTAAAAGTTGATGCATACAGGTGACGTTTTCTTTTCCAGCAGTTTCAAGAGATAAAGGAAACTCCAAACCAATGCAACAAAATAGTCGTACGCGTGTTTAACGAGAAGGTCTGTAAAATGGTCAGTCGTTTGGTGGCGTCCAAAATGAGTGAAAACTTAAGTACATAGAAAGGCAATTCTCAGTTCCACAGGAAGGATGATTATAATTGAACGTCTCGTCGACTATCAAGTGATTAGAGGCAATTTTCCTTCGTAGTGGACCACAGTCATAAAGAATTTTGATTGTTAATTGTTCATTTACTTTACACAATCATGATTTCGACTTCATAGCCATTCACAAGTGTATGTAGAAATGTTAAAATTTGTGTGACCTGTCTGTGATATCTCAGCGTTGAAAAAACATGTTTCTGGTCTTATAGATCAGTTGTCGTATCGCAGAATACGAGTACATACCGCAAATCCATAATATGGCTAATATGGTGCACAGCGCAAAACCATCAACAAACGGTATGCGTATTGAAAGTATGTTAATACTAGTTGATGAACAGAAGTGACGAATGAAGGTCACAGGAATACATTAGCTGTTAAATACGCCAAACTGTGAGTTAATGGTTTTTCGGTGTGCAAATGTTCACCCACATTATGGATCTTCGATATGTACTCTTATCTTGTAATACGAGTTGTATCTTATAAATACGAAAAAAAAGGTTTTTACGACGATGACATGTCACAGACAGGTCAGAGATATTTTAACATTTCAACATGCACTTAAGAACGTCTACAAAGCTATGATTGTCATGATCATGATAGTGTAAAGCAAACGAACCACTACCAATCAAATGGCAGAAATTTCTTTCAAAAAACAGTAAATAACGGAACACTATCACAAACAGGGGAAATATGATAAAAAAATCGGTCCTTTTCGGAGGAACCATCTCTGAATTCGTCAAAATCTGTGTAAAGGAACCACAAAAACCTTTTTTTGAATAGCTGGACAGGGATGTGAATCCCACTACTCCAGATCGTGAATCCAAAATATCAACTATTGTACCACGGTGTTCGGTGTAGTCTGCAAAACATAAGAATGGGAAGGAAATTCGTTGACTATCTCTTTCACAAATGCCGGAAACAGCAAAGTGAAAGGTACGAAGAGAGCTCAAAATGTGATCTAGATTGACAGAGCTGGTCAAGACGTCAACAGAAATTAAACGAAAACACACGAATATAACATAACAGCACGAGTTTCCTAGAGGTTTGGCACTCTTATCCTTATAGTCCTACAGCCAATAAGGGTGAAAACTTCACGGTACTGGACAGCAATAAATAGACTGGCAGACGCATATGCCTAAGAATTTAGTTAAAGTACGATAAGAGAATTATTGTTGACGTACCAAAAGTGAAGTTTTTAGCTTCACAGCAAAGCGCATTGCCTAAAGTCCGTGTTACACCACGACTGAAGAATAATCAAGTTGACTTGAATTGAAAACTACAATAGGTGTGTAAATAGGTTAACAGAAGTATTTGCGTGCGTATTTGGCAGATTTTCGCACCATGAAGAGTTTTTAGGTATAAGTAATCTCTCCCTTGTAACACGAATGACGGAACAAGAGGAGTACAGTGTGTAAACTTTTAGAAGGCAGACCTCTCCCTAGTCCTGAATCGGTAGAAGTCGGTAAACGTCGGGAGGCTTCGGTAGGCACGCAGTTTCGACTGCTGCCAACATTACGTAGCTGACTGTGTTGTACAAGGTAGCCATTGTCGTCTGCTTCGTTATTGTTTTGCGCTGTACTGTTCTGCGTGTTTTTATTGTGCAGTTGTGCTAAACACTATCAAAATGAGTGAAGAGGCAGTTGCTGGCCCATCTCGGGAGTCGCCAACAACCCGTACCGGTAGGCCTACGGTTAGAAGGAAATCAGTATTACGTAGCGATGCTCGCAAAATTATATTGCGTGTGATTGAATTCTGCGAAAGGGAAACGGAGCAGAAAAAATTGCTTCACCACATTTAAAAATCTTCAGTGAGAGCTGCTACATACACAGGACAAAGCATGCGTAGCATTGGAAGATTCAAACAGTTTTCCAAGAATCATCCTGGCGTATCACCACAAACGCCTAGCAAGAGAAGGTGAGTTTCCATTTCAGATATTTTGTTCGCGATCACTTTGAAGGAGGCCCCTATTTCGTCCGAATTACCTTATATTTCATTTTTCCTTGTTACCGTATTGCCTTGTATGGAAACACCACTGGTTACTGTATTATTTCGAAACACATTCATATTACAGTACATTTCCAAATTCAAAAAAATACATGCAGTGCAGAAGGCACTTTCTTGTAAATCTTTCTCTCACTTTTAATTTAGGAAAAGAAGTGGAGAAATCGAAGTAATAATCGATGATTTCAACCAGCGTGTCATTCGCGACACGATAGCGGAATTTTATTCAGTGCGGAAGATTGTGCCGAGCCTGCGAACACCAAAGTTTCATTGCAATCGGATGAATGGTTTGTGAGCACATAGTAGACAAACATACATACATCCATTTTCATATATATAGATTTTAATGTACATGACGATTTCAGTTTCGTTTACGAACAACATTTAAAGCGAGTTTTACTTCCAAGCCTTTCGTCTGCTTTCGTGTAAGCATGACGCGCAAGTTCAGTGCCAGCACTACAACTGGTAGGCGTGCCTTGTCCCCCCCCCCCCCCCCAACAGCTCCTCTCCCCTCGCCAGCCAATGCTTGCTTCCTCCTCTCCCCGCACTCCCCTCACAACTCTTCCATCTTACAGTTAACACACCGTACAATGAGCGTTTGAAACCTTCTTGCACCAGCACTCGAGTCTTGCCACGGCCCATTCGTGTAGCTCGGCGGTATCTTTCCGCGGTGAAGTCTTACCTAACCGGGGAAGTAGTAACGACCCATCTGCGGCAGGCGAGAGTACTTTTCCACTCGCCTGTCGGTGTCTGTGGGTCATCCAGTCCAGTAGCATTCCAGACGACCTCCAGAGCATGCCGCCTGTTGAGCCTCGGTATGGCAGGATCGCGTGTCGCGCATGCGCCGTCTCGTTCTGCGGTCAGTGCACTTTCTTCTCGGTGTTTCACCACAGCGAGATGCAGTCGTATACCATTTTCAGTTATTAACTGTGCTAGACGTATGGACCACGTGCTCTACCGCATCCGCAAACAAATTCTTTCTTTTTTAATCAGTGAAGAGGAAACCAAGGAAGAAAAGTGACAAGTATGTACGGTAAATTTGTAGGTGTTACTTAAGGAGTTAGAGAAACTGTCGGACCAGAAATAAAATTACACGAGTCAGAGAAACCAATGCGAATTCCGCAGATGGACTGTGCTTCTGTATCAGGAAAAGCAGAACTACTGAATGTAATGAAAAGGACAATTAGAGCAGAACATATTCAAAAATGGTTGTGAGCACTATGGGACTTAACTTCTGAGGTCATCAGTCCCCTAGAACTTAGAACTACTTAAACCTAACTAACCTAAGGACACCACACACATCCACGCCCGAGGCAGGATTTGAACCTGCGACCGTAGCGGTCGCGCGGTTTCAGACTGTAGCGCCTAGAGCTGCTCGGCCACTCCGGCCGGCGAAGAACATTTTTTACGGGTAAAAAGCACTACGAGGTAACTAATCGAGAGTAGTAGGAAAGATAAAGTGTTGTTACATACAAAAATTTGGAAGGACTGAAGAAAACAAAATCACCGATTAGGAAGTATGATTCCAGACTGTGGCCGAAGTTGCCTGGAGATATCAGAAGCAAATTGCCACAGGTGCAGAGGCTTTAGTATTATGGAACATTCATACAAATGTGGATCAGAAGTAGTTTATGAAACTGTACATCCGCAGGAAAACATTGTATGGCTATAAAACGTTGACCCTACGGAAGAAGAAGAAGAAGAAGAAGAAGAAGAAGACGCAGCAAGTACTTTCAATACGGTGCTACAGAAGAATGGGAAAAGCTATAACATGACAATGGGCAGGAGGCTACATAAGATCAGTCCGGTGTTTACAGAATCAGTTGTCAGCAATGAGAGAAAATTTGTACCCGTCGAACAGGCAGGAAACTAAAAATAAGATGCACAAGAATAGCACATGGCAGCAATAAACATGATCCACGCACCCACTTGAAAGCACATGCTCACGCTCTTGGGAACATCTCAAATCAAGTGGAGTTATAGCAAAAATTTGATAAAGGTAATATGAACTTTTTAGAAGAGACTGAAATTTTTGCAAACTTTATTTTGCCTTCAGATAGGATTCTTAATGAACCGACTGATTTGAAGAACAAATATTATTTGAATAGCTTTACAGATGTGTTCGAAAATGTGTTAGCGACCTGCAAAAGTGAAGACGCTATGGTCTACAGTAAAAACTTTTTACCTCCCCTTTCTTTCTTTCCTTCCCTCTCTCCGTCCTTCGGGTTACTTTTGCTTGATGTTCCATCCTTATATAAATCAACAGATAAAAATATGTCATAAGTGATACTCTGCTCAGTACTTCATATTAATGTTCTTATATGTCATATTAGTTCTTATATTAATGAGGATCTAATAATGTAATCATTTACACCCTTGGCCTAAATGATATATAAGATACCTGCTATGGCGTAGCTACAGTTTATATGGACGGTAGTAATTCTCACACACCCCTCAAGATTTATAAAGTTTATATGAATTAGATAAGGTTGGATCCCTTTATATTGCAAGTGAATAATGCAAGGGAGCGTTAAATCCCTGACGTACACAAACTACTGATAAAATATTTTTTTACTTACACCCCTTGGACGTTTTGCTCACACTGTCATAATGTAAGCTATAAAATTTATTTCTGTGTAACCAGTGTCTTCTCGTCGAGCTACACATACGTATGATTTCACTATTTATGAGTAGATTCTCTTGTTCTCTTTTCATAACCTTCTCTTTACACCTCGGATTACAACATATCTATTTAAAAACTTTTTGTGTTATGTTTTCACACGTTATATAAAATCTTGTTTCCTTTTGACAGAGCAGTTTTATTTTCGTTTTATGTATGTACACTTGACCCTTTGGTACCTGCATCCCTGTTATTAATAAGGCTACAGTCACATGGTGTCCGCTATCTTATGGGGCCACAGTGACCAAGCATCAAAGTGGAAATAATATTTACGGATTATTCCGTCGTCTCTTGTAGGACCATAGACATATTAATAACTTGGATACGAAGTATTAATGTTCCAAAATAATATTTACGAACCGGCTTTCGGCTTCGTAGGCCATCGTCAGATAACTTTATGCTAAACAGATAGTCCACACAACTTCAGCGAGAATTCATAGGCGTGCAAAGAATGCTGTAATGACATATGTTACATCTTATGACTACATCGATGCAAAACACAAGCATTATGTAATACCTTAGAGACACTGAACCTTTAAATCTTATGTTATAGTATATTCAAGTATTAAAACTACGTGAGAGTGTAAAACAAATCGCAAGTGGGAAACTACTAGATTGAGAAAAAAAAAAGAGTCTACCTTTGCTGAACAGGCTCTGAATTAAGTCAGTCATATGATGTGAAATGTGATGTTCTCCATAAAGGAACTAAGGGGCGAAAACTAACATTCTGTAAATTCTGGCCATTAATAAGCACCAGTCAAAGAAACCTGACCTGGTCGTTAATGATCAAACACAGTTCCAGTACTGACCCTTATTCAAGTAGCAGCTAGTTATTAATCCTCTCAACATTAACTAATAAACGCGTTGTAACTGTTTCACACCCACATCTCATAGACGTCTTTGTTCCCCTCCTTTTATTCGGTCTGTTCGTCACATTCACCACTCTGTCCATATGACGTAGCTGACTGTGGCATTACTCACCTGTTGAACATTCCTGTTTTACAAACTTGCATAGTTTTAATATTGGAATATACGGTAATATACAGTAAAGCTGCATGCCCTCGGGAAAAATTAACTTCAACAAAAGCAAAACAAGGATAATGGAATTAGTCGAATTAAGTCGGGTAATGCTGAGGGAATTAGATTAGGAAATGAGACACTTAAAGTAGTAAAGGAGTTTTGCTATTTGGGGAGCAAAATAACTGATGATGGTCGAAGTAGAGAGGATATAAAATGTAGACTGGCAATGGCAAGGAAAGCGTTTCTGAAGAAGAGAAATTTGTTAACATCGAGTATTGATTTAAGTGTTAGGAAGTCGTTTCTGGAAGTATTTGTATGGAGTGCAGCCATGTATGGAAGTGAAACGTGGATGATAAATAGTTTGGACAAGAAGAGAATAGAAGCTTTCTAAATGTTGTGCTACAGAAGAATGCTGAAGATTAGTTGGGTAGATCTCATAACTAATAGGGAGGTATTGAATAGAATTGGGGAGAAGAGGAGTTTGTGGCACAACTTGACTAGAAGAAGGGATCGGTTGGTAGGACATGTTCTGAGGCATCAAGGGATCACCCATTTAGTACTGGAGGGCAGCGTGGAGGGTAAAAATCGTAGAGAGAGACCAAGAGATGAGTACACTAAGCAGATTCAGAAGGATGTAGGCTGCAGTAGGAACAGGGAGATGAAGAAGCTTGCACAGGATAGAGTAGCATGGAAAGCTGCATCAAACCAGTCTCAGGACTGAAGACCACCACCACCACCACCACCACCACCACCACCACAACAACAACAAGAACAACAACGGTAATATAAGATTTATTTGTTCCATGTCTCTTTAGGGCCAGCGGCTGTGACCGAGCGGTTCTAGGCGCTTCAGTCCGGAACCGCGCTGCTGCTATGGTCGCAGATTCGAATCCTGCCTCGGACGTGGGTGTGTGTGATGTTCTTAGGTTAGATTAGATAGTTCTAAGTCTAGGGGATTGATGACTTCAGATGTTAAGTCCCATAGTGCTTACAGCCATTTGAACCATTTGTCTGTTTAGGTACACTTGCGTTTTGTATCGATATAGTAAAAAAAATATAACATATCTTTGTATAGCATTCTTTGCACAGCTATGATTTCTCTCTGAGATTGTAGACTATCTGTTTAACATTAAGTTATCTGACGATGGCCCAAGAAGCCGAAAACCGGTTCATAACGAACCAAAAAATAATATTTTGGAACATTAATACTTCGTATTGAGTACGTATCTTTAGCGTAGAAATAAGTATCTAAAGAGCAAAGGATGTTTCCGCCTATATATGAGCTCGATTATGCGACCGGTATCCGAACAGAACGGAGGCCGGTTGTTAGAAACTCACTCACTCACTCACTCACTCCCTCCCTCCCATACAACCGAAGCAACTCGGAGGTTCCGATGGTTAGGGTACTAAAGGTCCCGCTCCTGGGAAAGAAACCGCTCCGTGACCAGCGCTAGGCCTCATACGTCCTAATCATTAAAACAGTTTCACTGCTATTTATTTCTGAATTTAAAAAGTTTTGATTACAACTTATTCTTTTATTATCAAAGCGTTTCGCCTTCCTGGGGCACCTTGAGACGTGTTTAGAGATAACAAAGTAAGCAAAAATTTGCGTATGATCTTAGCTTGCACGATTCGAAATGTGAATAAGGAATTATTATTGACCTTAAAATTTTCCTTTCACTACGTATTAAAAACAATAAAACTGTTCTATGCCATACTGAAGCAAGGTTCGATTCAGATTAACCGGCAGAAATCTATTGAAAACCAATGAACACGCGCTGAGGTGACAAAAGTCATGGGATACCTGATAATGTAGAGACGGACCTCTTTTGCTCGGCATAGTGCAGCAACTCGACTTAGCAAGTCGTTCGAAGTCTCTCGCAGAAATACCGAGCAATGCTGCCTCTATAGCCGTTCATAACTGCGGGAGTGTCACCGGTGCAGGATTTAGGCACGAACTGACCCCTCCATTATGTCCCACCCATGTTAGGTGAGATTCATGTCGGGCGATGTGCGTAGCCATATCATTCGCTCGAGGTCTGCAACGTCCTTCACACGAGTCCTGAACAATTGTGGCCTGGTGACATGGTGCACTGTCACCCATAAAAATACGTCATTGTTTATGAGCATGAAGTACATGAATTGCTGAAGATGTTCTCCAAGCAGCAGAGCACAACCATTTCCACTCAATGATCGGTTCAGTTGGCGTGTAAACATAGCACACACAATTATGGAGCCACCACCAGATACAGTGCATTGTTCACAGCCCGGTCCATGCGTTCCTTGAGTGTGCGCCACGCTCGATCCTTACCATTACCTCTTACCAACTGAAATCTGGACTCATCTGGCCAGACCAAGGTTTTCCAGTCCTCTAGGGACCAACCGATAGGGTCGCGACCCGAGGTGATTCGCTGCAGGCGAGGTCGTGCAGTTAGCAAAGGCACTCGCGTCGGTCGTCTGCTGCCACAGCCCATAACGCCAGATTTTACGTAACTGCCCTAACGGATACGTCCGTCGTACGTCTACATTGTTTTGTGCTGTTATTTCAAGCAGTGTTGCTTGTCTGTTAGCAGTGACAATTCTACGCAACTGCCGCTCCTCTCGGTCGTTAAGTGAAGGCCTTCGGCTGCTGCGTTGTCCGTGGTGAGAGGTAATGCCTAAAATTTGGTGTTCTCGGCACATTCATGAAACTGTGCATCTCGGAATACTGAATACCCTAGCGATTTCTAGAAAGGAATGTCCCATGCGTCTAGTTCCTGCTATCATTCCACGTTCCAAGTCTGGTAATTCCCGTCGTGCGGCCATAACCACGCAGGAGAACTTTCCACATCGATCACCCGAGTAAAATGACAGCTCCGCTAATGCACTGCCCTTTCATACCTTCTGTAGCCGTACTACCACCATCGGTTGTGTGCAGATCGCTATCCCATCACTTTTGTCATCCCAGTGTAATGTCGTGTAACCGCGTGATAGAATGCTCAATAAACAATTAGAATGAACGGGACGTACATTAATAAAGTCGTACTACCAGGCCACAGTGGTGCAATGGTAGGACACTCACAAAGAAGTGCACACTTTCGAACATAATACACAGTGCTGCAGTCGTAACTTCACGGCAGGAACGCCAAGCTTCACACAGCCGAGCAATGGAATGAGGCGTTCATACAATGACACTCTGCTTTACCGCAGAGATAGCACCGATTCCGTATCAGAACACCAAAGTTAAGCGGTCTCGGGCTTGGCTAGCACTTGGATGGGTCACCGTCCGGGTCTGCTGAGCGCTGTTGGAAAGCGGGGTGCACTCGGCCTTTGTGAGGTCAGCTAAGGGGTTACTTGACTGACAAGTAGCGGCACCGGTCACGAACCTTACAACGCGCAGGCGCCATGCTGACCACGTGACCCTCCGTATCAGCAAATCAAGAGTTTTGACTTTTCGAGCACAAAGTAAGATGCAGAGATCACCAAGCCTCGATGGTTGCTCCCTGCAGTCTTCAAGTGTTCATCATATGTAGAGCGCGGCTTTACTCGAGCTTTTTTGCATTAACTAATGCTCTCTAAATCTCGCTCTAAACATTCTTCTAATTTGAACAATACAGAATTTATAATAGACACTGCCTTCCCATTTTTACACTCCAGAAGAAGGATACCGATCCTTAGTAGGCCGTTCATTATACGCGTAATGAGTTCTACACTTGATTAAGCAGTGAAAAAACTATACCGACTTCGAAATTTTTGAATAACTTAGCGAACTGATACGATAATATCCCCAGAAATGGATGCTTTATGTATCTCTGTGGTGGTGACACAAGATTCGATTGCGTACTTTTCTTGTTATCCGATAATTTTCTCTTATAAAGTCGATCTATCATCGGGGCGTTGCAACCATAAATATCTTTAACAAACTCTAAGTTATCAAGCTCTCTGTTTATAGATAAATGGCCAAGAGGGACGCTGCAGAAGCGGTCTGCCATTGTTCTAAAAGAACTTTATTTGTGCTGATACGGATGACATGATGAAGCATGGGTAATTGCACTATTGGTTGTGGGTTTTCTCAGAATACGAAAATGAATAGTACTGTCCTCAAATTGCAACTGTAAATTTAAATAATTGAGACGCCCATCATGATTCATAACCTCATGCGTAAAGGACATGTTTGGATGTATAGCATTAAATTCAGTTGTTAGTCTAGAAACATCCGCGTCGTATCCATCGAATATTACAAATATATCATCTACTTACTGCTGATAATCAAGTATTTTATCGCACGACTGTGAGTTTCCCGTAGAGTATTTTTAATCCAGAGAATTCACAAAAATTTGCGCAAGGCATGCAGCCAAACAGTTCCCCATAGCCAGCCCGTCGTTCTGCTTAAAGTAGTTGTACGTGGTAAGGGGTGTAAGTGAGGATATAAGCTCGGTAGTCTCATCAGCTGTGAGATGAGCATACGTAAAGGGACTTTCTCTTAATGATAGCAGTATCATGTAGCGGAAGGTTGGTATAAAGATTTTTGATATCAACAGACAGCATGCAACAACTGGAATGGAAGGTTCTGTCCTTAAAGAGATGAATTGGCACTTTCCCATTGGGTATCCAATAATTTTCTTTATATTTAAAGGAATTACGTAAAATCTACTGCGAGAATTTCGTGTACGGCTTCCCAGATTTCCCTATACTACGAAAAGTCGGGCGTATAGAAGAGTTTGCTTTATGGTATGAGTCTTTCAGCTGAATACGCAGGTCTGGTGTTTTGGGGTCCATTACCTCCAATTTAGGTAAGAGGTCAGGACATCCTTCTGAAGGCACACCTTAATTTCTTTGACATAACCACCTGAGGATCAACATTTCTTTGCTGAATGTTATTTTCATGGAAAAAGTGCATAGTTTTTGCAATATAGTCCTTTTATATAAGTGACACAATATTCCCTTTTTCAGCACGGGTAACTAGGGCCTCTTCATTCCGCCACTTTATGTTGATGGAGTAAAGGAAGGGGAGACGTCGCCACTGCTAATTCGTGTACATACAGCTTTTCCACGTTATTTTGACTTCTCAGATTTGTCATATGATGTGCTAACAAGCTTATTTTAACATCTGCCGCTAGAGAAGTTACACGCTTATCATCTAACTACAGCTGAATACTATGTTTAAGACCCTTGTTTAGCAGTCGGGTCTGTTGAGCATTGAACTGAATAATGGAGCGGTTTACAGTGCGCTTAGCAAAGGGAAATGGGGAAATAACTGTGTCCGCTGCTCCACAATGCGATTGAGAATAAACTTTTCATAACCTTTCGAGTTTACTTAGGTGTGTTCGCTCGATCAGGTGACTATTTCCCCCACAGGACATTATTCAATATCCTCATCAGTTCATGTAAAGAGTCAGAAGTTAAAATTTTGGATAAAATAAATAGTCAAGAGCTGCAATATCAAGTTTTTATCCCTCTTTATGAAGACGTCTGATCTCGGAGCGAAAATGCTTTAAGCGAAACTCCCAATTACGTGATAAAATACTGCTTATCAGCGGTATGCAGATGACATATTTATTGTTACGGCGTAAAGTCAAGCGCCGGCACGGTAGTCAGGAACGATAGAGCAGAGATGGCTGTGAGAAGACGTCAGCCAATCGCATGCTGATCGACCGCTCTCCAGGACGACAACGCAACAGCAGCGGCGCCTATGCGTAGACGACATAAGCGCCGCGCCCGACTGGTCACGGCCAGTCGAAGAGTAGCTTCAAGATTAGCAAGTTCTATTACAGTACCGATACTAGTTACTTTGCTTGTACAATCTATGTAACACGGACTTGGGAATTGTGTATACTGAAGAACATTGATTACTTTGCATGTCGTCCTTTGCTTCCGACGCTTCTGTGCAATAGTCAAAGATAAGTAATGTAATCTTTTCCTTTTGCAATAAAACTCTTTAATACGATTTGTTTGAATGCTGTCCAGCGATCCGAGAAAGCAGCTTTCCTAGACACCCCATATTCGACTACTAGGAAGGAATTAGTATTTATAATATTCGATGGAACTGACAACGATGTTTCGAGGTTAACAACAGAATTTGATGCTTTACATTCAAACATTAGGAAAGGAAGAAGCACAATCGACCTGATATTTTCTATTCGTCAACTGATGGAAAAAAGTTGGGAGTGTAACAAAAGGGTGATAATGGTTTTTATAGACATAGAAAAGGCATATCACTCAGTTAATAGGGAAAGGTTCTGGGAAGAAATGAAGAAAATAGATATAGAAGATGGATACATTAATGTAATAAAGACAATGTACAAAGGACACAATTGTAGAATTAGAACATCACTGGGGAACTCTGAATACTTCGAAATAAGACAAGGACTTAAACTAGGAAGTATTCCATCTCCTGCACTTTTTAATGTTGTGATGGAGGGAATGAATAGGGCAGTTAAAGATATAGTAAAAGAAAAAGACAAAAAGATGATTTTTGCAGATGATATGGTAACATGGGACGATAAAGAGGTAGATGTACAGTTACAACTTGATGCGTGGAAGTAAATAATGAAAAGGTATGAATTAAAAATAAATAAAGATCCGAGTGAAGTAATGTAATTTGGAAGAGACAAAGGGAACAACGGAAATATTACTTTGAATAGAGAACCCCTCAAAGTGGTAGACAGTTTCTTTCACTTATTTAGGGAGTGAAATATCTAGTGATGGAAGAATAACCAACGAAATTAATAGGTTACAGAAGGGAAGCAATTTTTACCAAACAATAAAACACCTGATTTGGAATAAGGAAGTTTCAGAAAAAGCAAAACTCCTCATGTATATGAGTTATTACTTCCCTATTGTCACCTATGGAGGAGAAACGTGGATAATGGAAAGGGACTGGAGCAGACTGCAAGCAGGAGAAATGAAATTTCACAGAAGAATGGACAGAGTAAGGAACGCAGATATCAGAAAGGACCTTAAAGAAGAAAGTATGAGAGAAGAAACTGAAAAAAAGAGATTAGGATGGTACGGGCATATTAAGAGGATGTGTGTGGGCAGAGACTCCCCAAAATTATGGAAGAACTAAAGATGGATGGAAAAAGACCTAGAGGGCGCCCAAGAACACGGTGGAAAACGGGAGTGAGAATATCTGTGGAAAGGAGAGGTGTGACCTGGCAGCAAGTGGAAGAAGAAAAGTGGTGGGAGGACCGAGTCAAATGGAGAGGACTCGTCAGCACCCAGACCCGGCAATAGCTGGAGAGGGATTCGGATATATGCATTCAAACATGTCCTTTAACCATGAGATCATTTAGATTTACAATTGCAGTTTGAGAACAGTGCTACTCATTTTTATGTTTTTAGAAAACCCACACCCAGTAATGCAATTATCCATGGTTCATCATTTCATCCGTATCATCACAAACTAAGTTGTTCTAGATCAATGACAGATCACTTCTGCAGTGTCCCGCTCGGGACTTTTTCTATAATCAGAGAACTTGATAACTTAGAGTTTGTTAAACCTACTAATGGTTGTAACCCACGTATGGTGGATCGACTACATAAAAGAAAATTGACGGTTAACAAGAACAGTACACAATCGAATATTTTGTCACCACCAATATATAAAGCATCCGTATTTGGAGATATTAATGTATCAGTTAGCTAAATTATTCAAATATCTCGACGTACGCGTAGCTTTTACATCGCATAATAATGCGCAGAACTCTGACGTGCATAATGAGCGGCCTGCTGAAGATAGGTATGCGTCTCCTGGGGCTTACAAATCGCAGTGCAGTGTCTGCCATAAGTTAAATATTGTTCATACTGGAAGAATGTTTAGAACGAGATTTATCGAGCATTAGTGAACGAAAAAGGGTCATGTAAAGCAGCACTCTATATTTGCTGAACACCTCAAGACTAGAAGTCACCAGCCAGCCATTCTTTATCATCTCTGCAATTTACATTGTGCTCGAAAAGGTAAAAACCTTGATTTATTGGGAGAGCTGGAAGTCCTTAAAAGTACGTGTACGGTCGATGAACAACTGCTGAATCATCATCTCTCTAGTAAGAACCAACGCTATTATGATTGAGTTTTGTCAGTTTTTAAAATTTTCACGTACATTTGATTATGCTCGTCTAATGGGTTCCATTTCGGTTTTATTAATTCCCCCAAAATGATTCTTTCCTAGACAGTATACTTTTAAAGTCGAGTCGTGACTTGCTGTTTAAAGAATGTGCTTTATCACCAATTACTGGGATGACATCCGTCTTCAATGTTTCTCTTACGATTTTATTTAGTAGTTACGTCTGATGTTACTATTCTACCGACTTGGAGTAACTTAAAGCTTCCTCTATGAGCGACTGTATTCTGATTAATTGTACCACTTTATTTCATTGTCGACCAACCATGTTGGATCTTTTTTGTAAGCAGTAAGTATGGCAACAGCACCTGCAGTCTGTGAACTCCTGACGACGATGGCGGAGATGGCCATCGAAAGCTCGAGCATTTTATTAGAACTGACGCGGCTGGAAAACCGAGAACGTTTTATTCAGTCACATGACTACTTTGAGCGCCACGTATGGACGTCCTCTGCAGTCATTGTATGGAAGCTCACCTGTGTACCAGCTTGGCGTTCTTGCCGTGAAGTTACGGCGACAGCACTGTGTGTTATGCTTGAATGTGTACATTTCTTTGGAGTGTGGTCCTACCATTGCACAATTATGGCCTGATAGTATGACTTTATGAAGGTATGTCAGGTTCATTTCGATTATTTATTGTGTATTCTACACCGAGGTTATACGACATTATACGAGTTGTTTTTGAACAGATCACTGCGGTTTCATCTGATTGATGCGTGCTTGAATCTAGCACAGAGCCGTTTTATGGTTTTTAAAATGTTATAAAAGAAATATTTTGTAGTCAGTAACAATTCCTTGTTCACATTTAGATTCGTGCAAGCTACGAACGCACCCTAATTTTTGATTATTTCGTTATTCGTGTAAACAATCTGAAGTTGCCCTGTGAAGGTGAAATGCATTGTTCATAAAAGAATAAGTTGCAACCAAGACTGTTTTTAATTCACATATTCTACATACGGTTGCTATACCAGAAAACGCAACGGAGTGGAAGAAATTTCATGATATTCGTTTCTAGTGACTTGGGTTTTAATGGAAAGCTACAGGTCAATGGGAAAAATTCAGTTTACATCAATTTTTTATATATGTAAAATGAGTACAGAAGACCACATTTCCAATGTTATTCGCATAATCAGCAAAATGAAAGAGGCTGGTTCGTGACCCTCGGGCTTTCCGTGTTCCAGCGAAGCGTATTGGATTAACGTAATGAGGAAACTTCTGCACTCACGTCACGGCATCCAAAGACTTTTTTTTGGGCGAGCCTCTTCATCTTAGAGTTACACTTGCATCCTACGTCCTCTATTATTTGTTTGATGAAATCCAGTCTCAGCCTTCCCCTACATGTTTTACTCTCTACAGCTCCCTCTAGTAAGACGGAATATGTTCCTTTATGTTTTTACACATGCTCTCTCATCACGTTCCTTTTTCCTGTTTCCCACATATTTTTTTCCTCGATTATTCTGCGGAGGTCTTCGCTTCTGATCATGTCACTTAATTCTAAACATCATTCTATACCACCACATCTTGAAAACTTCTATTATCTTCTTATCCTGTGTTTTGCCACTAGCATACAAAGTTGTGCTGCACATTCTCAGAAATTTCTTTCTCAGATGAATGCGTTTATTTGCAACTAGTACACTTGTTTTAGTGAGGAATTGATACAAAGATAGATAATCGTGACAAAATAATATTAAGTAGGAGGTAAGTCGCGGAACATACACTATGCATGGGTATTTGTTTTCGTGTGTGTCGTCATTTAACAGGTGGTGTGGAATACGAAAAAACGGCAAGATGTGACAGCTAGTAAACGGCTTCACCTGCTGTGCTGGAGCCTTTTTCGTTTCGGGCTCTCGACTTGACTGTCAAGGAGCACTCACACTATCCAAGAATGATAACAAAACACAGAACGGCTTTGTGACAAATGTAACATATTGTAATCTTGATCGTCATGTTTAGCCTTCGAGTCGTACTTCCTAAGAAAAGTTGTGTTATACTCAAATTCACTAGTCAGTCTAATGAGTTATACACTCAATGAAGGAAATATGTTTGTAACAGAAAAGTAGTGGACGTGCTTTAGTGATATAAGTAGAAGTTATATTATTTTGCTCCAGTAACAGCTGCAGAACGTGCAGAAGCCAAGCCTTTCCTCACCTACACCTGGGATTTCAGATACACTGATTACCGGGACATCTATTTCAAGAGAATCAACTACGACGACCGGATTAAAATAAAAAGGCAAATGCGTCAGATGTTACGACAGATGTAATGAAGTGTTCTGACTCAACTTCAGCCACAAGGAGCGAGCCAGCAGCAACATAAAACCCTACACCAACAAGATAAACCCTTCAAAATGTCCCAGTTGCCTGTGCTGGTCTACTTCTTACATTCTCGCGTCGTCCGTCATGTGGTGTTTTGTTTCCACGGTAGCCGAATTCCGCACCTTGTCTGCTTTGGGGTCCCCAATTTTCATATTAAGTCTGTCACTAATCTCTTTTGTGCTACTCTTAATTACTTTTGCCTTTATTCGATTTGCTCTCAATCTACAGGGTGATTCAAAAGTAGCTGTACACGCTTCGTGGGTGTAATGTATGGAAGTTACTAGGAGTAAAATTTTAAATAAAATTTTGTCTTTGTTTTATTTCCGAGTTTTGAGGTGACGTGTTTTCCTGCATATCGACTGATATTGCTTCATCGACGGTGACCCTACACATTTCAGTCGGGAGGCAAGAGAGTACCTCAGCGTTACCTAAGCAGACCTACGCAGACGGCTCGTGCAGGACCAGTTGCTTGACCTGCCAGGTCTCCAGATCTTAACCCGTGGACTTCTGCCGCCTTTGGGGCCGTCTCAAGGGGATCGTGTATGCTGTTGCTATTGGGAATGCAGCACAGCTACAGCACAGCGAAATGAAAATAGCTAGTGCAGAATGAGGTGAACGAAGCCTGCAACATTCCGAGAGCGCTAAGAAGTCGAGCAAAAAAATTTTCAAATGTGTGTGAAATCTTATGGGACTTAACTGCTAAGGTCATCAGTCCCTAAGCGTACACACTACTTAACCTAAATAATCTTGAGGACAAACACACACACACATTCCCGAGGGAGGACTCGAACGTCCGCCGGGACCAGCCGCACACTCCATGACTGCAGCGCCCTAGACCGCTCGGCTAATCCCGCCCGGCCACGAACTATTAGTGGAGTATTTCGAATGTTCTGCAAAATTACTGCCGATACACGTCTGGGACATGTTTTATTAGATTCACCTCGGCTAATCCCGCGCGGCGAAGTCTAGCACTTTACCGTCTTCGTCAACGCGGACTCCAGTTCGTACATGTCCTGGGATAAACGTATAGTTCGCAGTAGAGCTGGATTTTGGGTTCCCTCATGTCGCTGCTTTAGGAGAAGAATTAATTTTGTGTCGTTTGGTTGCACTTCTGGTCCTTACTTTATTGCCTAAGTTTGAAATATAGCAGTTTCAGACAATACTTTTGAAAGACGTGCACTTCATTCACCTTTCAATGCCCGTATTTCGTATTTCTAATCTCAGAATTCTGGTATTCGGTAATATAATGATTCAGGCCCTGTTAGTAATTTCTATGGGTTGCCTAATTTATTTGACGATGTTTACAAAAAAAAAAAAAAAAAAAAAATGGTTCAAATGGCTCTGAGCACTATGAGACTTAACATCTGAGGTCATCAGTCCCCTAGAACTTAGAACTACTTAAACCTAACGAACCTAAGGACGATACACACATCCATGCCCGAGGCAGGATTCGAACCTGCGACCGTAGCTGTCGCGCGGTTCCAGACTGAAGCGCCGAGAACCGCTCGGCCACTCCGGCCGGCGACGATGTTTACAGTTTGTCTCACACTGATCTGTGAGAGGAGTTTGGCGCTAGGAATTTTCTTTATTTATGGGCGAGGGCAGCAATCTTCCTAGCAGCCTTGATGGCTTCCCGTTTCCCATCCTTTCTCCGATCGCCAGGGTAGCACGTGGTGTCGTTTGAACATTCAGTAGTGGCCAAAGTTTCTCCTGTTCTCAGTTCCCCAACCTGCCTTACCAGCCTTGTAACTGCTATTTCTGCTTCATTTTAACGTCGTGAGGTCGCCTCTCTGTGAGAATCCGGCCTTCTGATTGGCCACTTCAGGTGCGCTCCTGTTTTCCGCTGGCAGGCGCCAACCGCCCTCCGCGGGTGGATAGTGGACAAAGGGGCAGTAGGCCAGTTCTAGTGTGACCACAGAGCGTATCCTTCTATGCTCTGTGAGTGTGACCGTGCCTGAGACCGGAGGTGCTGCTTCCAGGAGATGAAGTTCGGTAAGCATGAGCGCCGACGTGCGCTGTAGCTTCGCATACTACGGCCCAGAGGGAACCTTATAGGTCATTTTACTGATGTGCGTTCCTTATATTACGGTTTACGCAATTTTTCCGGGTTGTAAGACTGTAGGTTTTCCTTGTACAGTTGGGCATAATGTGCGACATGTGTTGGTTGGTCACAGCAGCTTGCAGTACGGCACTAAAGTGTATACTTTCATGCTCACTTTTCCGCTTCGTCTGGCAGTAACTCTTTCAGTTCTCCCGTGCAAAATTCGACTCTTCCTAGCCTGAAAACTTGCGCCCTTTGTCCTACGCCACGTGGTGAATGTCTGGCGCCCCTTCATGTTTCGTTAACGTAGTCGGTCCGCGTGCCAAAGTTATCTAGTATCGCCAGTATGAATAGTTTCGCATCTTGCTGGTTTTATTCCTTTAGTACAGGAGGCTACCTAGCGCTTCACCCTCAGTAGCACCCTTCTTAGTCTTTGGCTGATTCATGGTGGTGGTCGTTGCATGCCCGCAACCCCTTCCTTTAGTAAATTGGACTCCATTTGATAATACGGCGATCGTTGCTAAAAGTCCTTTTCTCCTGCTATCGTGGCTTATTACGAACGAGCGTTGAGGGCAGGCCGCTAAACTCAATTCTTTCTTCTTCCACCCCCATTTGAATGTATAATTGTCCAATATTCAACTGTTAAATAAATGAGTCCTTTGATCTTTAAATTCTCCCTTTGATTACGTGGAATCAACCTTGGTGTCACAGTAAAATAATGCAGAAATATAACGGTTGCTATAAGGTCGTGCAGGTCTCGCGCCATTAATGATAGGATAAAGATTCAATATCGCGCGCCTGACACGGCCATTGCACGCATGGCACCGATTATAGTAATAATAATTTTCAATTATCCCCACTGATAAGATGGGAAGTGTTCACGGCTCAGTGTGAGTACGTGAGCACTAAATCCACTTTATGTGGTAGAAGTAGTGGCCTCTGTTTTACCTTGTTGATTTAGAAAAAAATATCAAAAATCACAGGCCCTACAGCAAGGGATAGTAACCTGAAAAAAAAAAGACGAGCCACCGCTTTTACTTTCTTTAATGTTTTACATTTATTGTGGGGTATACATTACACCCACGAAGTATGCCCAGCTGCATTTTAATCACCCGTTACATTCTGTACTATTATATTTCATTTCATTCAACATTCCTCACTTTAACTGACGATCGAAAAGCCATCAGCTATTCCGATCACTGATATCCTTCACGTTGTTGTTGTGGTCTTCCGTCCTGAGACTGGTTTGATGCAGCTCTCCATGCTACTCTATCTTGTGCAAGCTTCTTCATCTCCCGGTACCTACTGCAACCTACATCCTTTTGAATCTGCTTAGTGTATTCATCTCTTGGTCTCCCTCTACGATTTTTACCCTCCACGCTGCCCTCCAATACTAAACTGGTGATCCCTTGATGCTTCAGAACATGTCCTACCAACCGATCCCTTCTTCTAGTCAAGTTGTGCCACAAACTCCTCATCTCCCCAATCCTATTCAATACCTCCTCATTAGTTATGTGATCTACCCATCTAATCTTCAACATTCTTCTGTAGCACCACATTTCGAAAGCTTCTATTCTCTTCTTGTCCAAACAATTTATCGTCCATGTTTCACTTCCGTACATGGCTACACTCGATACAAACACTTTCAGAAATGACTTCCTGACACTTAAATCTATACTCGATGTTAACAAATTTCTCTTCTTCAGAAATGCTTTCCTTGCCATTGCCAGTCTACCTTTTATATCCTCTCTACTTCGACCATCGTCAGTTATTTTGCTCCCCAAATAGCAAAATTCCTTTACTACTTTAAGTGTCTCATTTCCTAATCTAATTCCCTCAGCATCACCCGACTTAATTCGACTACATTCCATTATCCTCGTTTTGCTTTTGTTGATGTTCATCTTATATCCTCCTTTCAAGACACTATCCATTCCGTTCAACTGCTCTTCCAAGTCCTTTGCTGTCTCTGACAGAATTACAATCTCATCGGCGAAACTCAAAGTTTTATTTCTTCTCCATGGATTTTAATACCTACTCTGAATTTTTCTTTCGTTTCCTTCACTGCTTGCTCAATATACTGGTGGAATAACATCGGGGATAGGCTACAACCCTGTCTCACTCCCTTCCCAACCACTGCTTCCCTTTCATATCCCTCGACTCTTATAACTGCCATCTGGTTTCTGTACAAGTTGTAAATAGCCTTTCGCTCCATGTATCTTACCCCTGCCACCTTCAGAATTTGAAAGAGAGTATTCCAGTCAACATTGTCAAAAGCTGTCTCTAAGTCTACAAATGCTAGAAACGTAGGTTTGCCTTTCCTTAATCTTTCTTCTAAGATAAGTCGTAGGGTCAGTATTGCCTCACGTGTTCCAATATTTCTACGGAATCCAAACTGATCTTCCCCGAGGTCGGCTTCTACTAGTTTTTCCATTCGTCTGTAAAGAATTCGCGTTAGTATTTTGCAGCCGTGACTTATTAAACTGATAGTTCGGTAATTTTCACATCTGTCAACACCTGCTTTCTTTAGGATTGGAATTATTATATTCTTCTTGAAGTCTGAGGGTATTTCGCCTGTCTCATACATCTTGCTCACCAGATGGTAGAGTTTTGCCAGGACTGGCTCTCCAAGGATGTCAGTAGTTCGAATGGAATGTTGTGTACTCCCGGGGCCTTGTTTCGACTCAGGTCTTTTAGTGCTCTGTCAAACTCTTCACGCAGTATCGTATCTCCCATTTCATCTTCATCTACATCCTTTTCCATTTCCATAATATTGTCCTCAAGTACATCGCCCTTGTATAGGCCCTCTATATACTCCTTCCACCTTTCTGCTTTCCCTTCTTTGCTTAGAACTGGGTTTCCATCTGAGCTCTTGATGTTCATACAAGTGGTTCTCTTATCTCCAAAGGTCTCTTTAATTTTCCTGTAGGCAGTATCTATCTTACCCCTAGTGAGATTAGCCTCTACATCCTTACATTTGTCCTCTAGCCATCCCTGCTTAGTTATTTTGCACTTCCTGTCGATCTCATTTGAGTCGTTTGTATTCCTTTTTGCCTGCTTCATTTACTGCATTTTTATATTTTCTCCTTTCATCGATTAAATTCAATATTTCTTTTGCTACCCAAGGGTTTCTACTAGCCCTCGTCTTTTTACCTACTTGATCCTCTGCTGCCTTCACTACTTCATCCCTCAAAGCTACCCCTTCTTCTTCTACTGTATTTCTTTCCCCCATTCCTGTCAATTGTTCCCTTATGCTCTCCCTGAAACTCTGTACAACCTCTGGTTCTTTCAGTTTGTCCAGGTCCCATCTCCTTAAATTCCCACCTTTTTGCAGTTTCTTCAGTTTTAATCTACAGGTCATAACCAATAGATTGTGGTCAGAGTCCACATATGCCCCTGGAAATGTCTTACAATTTAAAATCTGGTTCCTAAATCTCTGTCTTACAATTATATAATCTATCTCAAACCTGTCAGTATCTCCAGGCTTCTTCCATGTATACAGCCTTCTTTTATGATTCTTGAACCAAGTGCTAGCTATGATTAAGTTGTGCCTGTGCAAAATTCTACCAGGCAGCTTCCTCTTTCATTTCTTAGCTCCAATCCATATTCACCTACTATGTTTCCTTCTCTCTATTTCCTACTACCGAATTCCAGTACCCATGACTATTAAATTTTCGTCTCCCTTCACTATCTGAATAATTTCTTTAATTTCATTATACATTTCTTAAATTTCATTGTCATCTGCAGAGCTAGTTGGCATATAAACTTGTACTACCGTAGTAGGCGTGGGCTTCGTGTCTATCTTGGCAACAATAATACGTTCACTATGCTGTTTGCAGTAGCTTACCCGCACTCCTATTTTTTTATTTATTATGAAACCTACTCCTGTATTACCCCTATTTGATTTTGTATTTATAATCCTATATTCACCTGATTAAAAGTCTTGTTCCTCCTGGCACCAAACTTCACAAATTCCCAGTATATCTAACTTCAACCTATCCATTTCCCTTTTTAAATTTTCTAACCTACCTGCCCGATTAAGGGATCTGACATTCCACGCTCCGATACGTAGAACGCCAGTTTCCTTTCTCCTGATAACGACGTCCTCTTGAGTAGTCCCTGCCCGGAGATCCGAATGGGGGACTATTTTACCTGCGGAATATTTTACCCAAGAGGACGCCATTATTATACCATACAGTAAAGCTGCATGCCCTCGGGAAAAATTACGGCTGTAGTTTCCCCTTTCTTTCAGCCGTTCGCAGTACCAGCACAGCAAGGCCGTTTTGGTTAGTGTTACAAGGCCAGATCAGTCAATGATCCACACTGTTGCCCTTGCAACTACTGAAAAGGCTGCTGCCCCTCTTCAGGAAGCACATGTTTGTCTGGCCTCTCAACAGATACCCCTCCGTTGTGGTTGCACCTACGGTACGGCCGTCTGTATCGCTAAGGCACGCAAGCCGGCAAGGTCCATGGTTCATGGTGGAGGGGGGGGGGGGGGGCGGAGGTGGTGGGAGGGGGGGGGATATCCTTCACCTCGAACTTTAATCCCACTTTCGAACCGTTCTTTTATTAAAGTCAGGGCCTTTCCAATGTACACACGGATATGTAGGACACGAAGACTGCTTTTCTGTCATTCGCCTTATTTAATCCGAGCATTTCGTTCTTGCTCTTCCATTCTTATTGCTCGCTCTGTGTTCTTTTTATATTACCTGTCTTTCCCTATAGGTTACACCTATTTTCCTGGGAACTTCGAATATTTTAAACCATTTTAGAATGTCGATAGCTTTTTCTTGACTGACCAAACATTATGAAAGTACATTATTTGTTACGGTAAATAAATAGCTCATTTGACAAAATTTTCACTAGATGCAGCGCTCCACTTTGTTAAATTTTTATAAAGTCGCGGACCATTTCAGATAAAACAATTAGTCATTTAGAATACAAGACCTCTGACGATTTTGGTGGTAATGGTTCCATAGGTTCTATTTTTATAAGCAAATTTTCATATCTATTTCAATAATTACTACTAAGTAATAAAATTTAGTCATCACGGTTTATCATGAATCATGAAAGAGTTCTTGTTGCTTATCCAGTAATATTTATATGGTATGCTCTCTGTGCAGATAAATGCAGATCATGTGAACAGGTTTGTACATTCGATGTGCGATGGGGAATCCATCCGAAGTGCAACAAACGAGTAAACAACATTATAAAACCACACTCTAAAAAGGACTTAGCACCTCGATAGTTTTATATGCGAGGCGTTACTGGAGAAGTAAACAACTGTCCTGTAAATAGGCCTGTGACGCAGTCTTCCCCTTCTGCTGGTGTCACGGACACGGTCGAGATACAAACCTGTTTACCCACTCAGGATCCGCTCTTGCACGCCGACCAAAGTCCAGTCGTTGCACGTGATTGGCTGGCGCAGATGTCAACCGCGTCGCGGTATTCCCTTTGGCAGCAAACGTCTGTACTAGGCTATAGCTTGACCAAGTGTAATATGTTCCAACGAATGAAGTCTTGCTCTGTTTAGGAAGGAAACGTATGCACTCTAGTAAGTTAAAGATATAAATACGAGAGTTGTTTTTTAAGTAAGGGCCGTTTTTATTTTTAAAAAAAGATACAAATACTTTTGTAAAAAACTTTTATTTTCTAATTCTACACACTTTTACCTATTTTTCTACATAGTTGCCTTGTTTATTTAAGTACTTGTCATACCGTACAACTACGTTTTCAATTCCCTCTTCAAAGAATTCGGCCGCCTGCTCTGACAGCCAAGAGTTCACGGCCCCTTTCACTTCATCGTCGTCATTGAAGCGCTGCCCGCCAAGATGGTGTTTCAGGTACCGGAAAAGGTGAAAATCGCTAGGAGCAAGGTCGGGGCTGTATGGTGCATGGTCCAAAACTTCCCAGCCAAAAGAATCAGTCAAATCCCGAGTCTTTTGAGAGGTGTGAGGCCTAGCGTTATCGTGCAGGAGCAAAACTCCTTTTGTCAGCATGCCGCGCCTTTTGTTTTGAATTGCTCTGCGGAGCTTCTTTAGAGTTGCACAGTGGGCATCTGAGTTGATTGTCGTTGCTCGTGGCATAAAGTCCACTAGCAAAACACCGCGCCGGTCCCAGAACACAGTTGCCATAATCTTGCGCTTTGACAGCGTCTGTTTGGCTTTGACCTTGACGTGTGAGGTTGTGTGTCGCCATTCCATCGATTGTCGCTTGCTTTCGGGAGTGATATGGGATACCCATGTTTCATCTCCAGTGACAATTTGACTCAACATGTCATCCCCTTCTTCCTCGTAACGAATCAAAAAGTCCAATGAAGTGGCAAATCTCTTCCCTTTGTGGTCCTCTGTGAGGAGTCTGGGTACCCACCGAGAACACAGTTTCTTAAATTTTAGGTTTTCAGACACAATTTTGTACAAAACCGATCTTGAAACTTGTGGAAATTCCAAAGAAAGAGTGGAAATTGTGAATCTTCTGTCCTCACGAATCTTTGTTTCGACTGCAGCCACCAAATCATCAGTGATCACAGAGGGCCGGCCTGAGCGTTCTTCGTCATGGACGTTTTGACGGCCATTTTTAAACTCTCTAATCCATTGACGCACTTTACCTTCACTCATTGCATTCAAGCCATAAACTTCTGTTAACTGACGATGAATTTCTGCAGCTGATAGGCTTCTCGCGGTCAAAAAACGTATCACTGACCGTATCTCACACGCGGCGGGCGATTCAATAATCATAAACATTATAAAGTAGCACAGCGATGCGTACACGTCAGCTACAGAGCTGCAACTTGCATCAGTGTGAACAGGAAGGATGGCGGCAAGTGGCGCGGTGGCTTGTGGCGGCGTCCGCGCGAACTACGGGACTATACGCGCGAACGGCCCATACCTAAAAAACAACCCTCGTAAGAAGTACACAGCAGCTTTCCACGTTTCATTTTTATCGACTCCGAAGAAGAATAAAAGTAAGTCAGTACAAATAGAATATGGATACACCGGGACGAGGGTAGAAAGCAGTAAGAGTTTAGGGAAATGCAACAGGGGCTGGTGGTGGAGCTTTGGGAGGGAAGAGGGAGGAAGGAGACGCTTTCTTTCTGAATGAACGCGGCGACGCAACGATAAAGCAACGCTCGTTCTTGCAATACTTTCGGAGCACTCCTTCCTCCTTCCCTACACCAGTCCCTCATACATTTCCCTGAACACTTTATTTCTACCTTCGTCGCTATGAGGTAGCACAACAGAATAATCTACTACAGCCCGAACAAGCGAAATGTGTGGAGAAGCGATGTTTGTGAATCCACGCGGACGCTTTATCATCTTATGTTCCATCGGATAGTATGAACTGAAATTAGTAGATCATGGAGCGAGTCGCTACATACATAGTTCACAGAAGTTATTGGCAATCGAAATGCGGATAAAAGGAAATTTTGGGTAAAGATTCTAAACTACTACGAGAGAGTGTATGCCTTACAAATTCTTCTGGAAACTTATTGAGAAACGAACCTGTAAGGCATTTGTGACAATTTGAAAATAGGTGCCAAACCGAGTCTAGAAACCTGACCGTTAGGATTTAGCCGGTTGAACTGTCAATTGTGATTTCCGAGCCACACTCACACACAAAAGGGAAAGACAGATACCGCGTATTGGTAAATTAAAAGGCCTTTGGAGAAAACATAAGCAGCTGTACGATTATCAACAGTTCAGTTGAAAAACTAATCCTAAGCAAAGAAGCGAAAGCTGAAATGCAGGAGTATATAGAGGGTTTATACAAAGGAGGTGAACTTGAAGTTAATTTGATAGAAATGGAAGATGAAGAAGATGAAGATGAGATGGGAGATATGATGCTGCGTGAAGAATATGACAGAACACTGAAAGACCTAAGTGGAAACGAGACTCCGAGAGTAGACGATATTCCGTCAGAGCTACTGATAGTCTTGGGAGAGCCAGCCTTGAAAAAGTTTTTCCATTTCGTGTGCAAGATGTATGAGACAGGCGAAATACCCTCAGACATCAAGAAGAATGTAATAACTCCACTTCCAAAGAAAGCAGTTGCTGACAGATCTGAGAATTACCGATCTATCAGTTTTATAAGTCATAATTGCAGAATACTAACACGAATTCTTTACAGAAAATGGAAAAACTGGTAGAAACCAACTTCACGGAAGATCAGTTTGGGTTCCGTAGAAATGTAGGAACACACGAGGTAATCCTGACCCTACGACTTATCTTAGAAGATAGGTTAAGGAAGGGAAACCTACGTTTGTATCGTTTGTAAACTTAGAGGAAGCTTTCGACAGTGTATACTGGCATACTCTCATTAAAATTCTGAAGGTAGCAGGTTTCAAATACGGGGAGCGAAAGGTTGTTTACAATTTGTACCGATACCAGACAGTAGTTATGAGTCGAGGAGCATGAAAGGCAAGCAGTGTATGAGAAGGGAGTGAAACAGCATTGCAGTCTGTCCCCGATGTTATTCAATCTGGATACTGAGCATGCAGTAAACGAACCCAAAGAATAATGTAGAGTGGGAATTAAAGTTAAAAAAAATGGTTCAAATGGCTCTGAGCACTATGCGACTTAACTTCTGAGGTCATCAGTCGCCTAGAACTTAGAACTAATTAAACCTAACTAACCTAAGGACATCACACACATCCATGTCCGAGGCAGGATTCGAACCTGCGACCGTAGCGGTCACTCAGTTCCAGACTGTAGCGCCTAGAACCGCAGGCCACTCCGGCCGGCTTAAAGTTCAGGGAGTAGAAATAATAACGTTGTGGTTTCTCGATGACACTGCAATTCTGTCAGAGACGGAACAGTTGAACTGACTGGACAGTGTCTTGAAAGAAAGATATAAGACGAACAGCAACAAAATCAGAATAAAGATGGTGAGATGTAGTCATATTAAAGCAGGTGATACCGAGAGGATTAGATTAAGAAACGAGACACAAAGTAGTAGATGAGGTTTGCTGTTTGGGCAGCAAAGTAACTGATGATGGCCGAAGTAGAGACGATACAGAATGTGGACTGGCAATGCCAGGAAAAATGTTCCTGAATAACAGAAATTTGTTAGCACCGAATATTTTAGTGTTAGGAAATCTGTTCTGAAAGTCGCGCGGGATTAGCCGAGCGGTCTTAGGCGCTGCAGTCATGGACTGTGCGGCTGGTCCCGGTGGAGGTTCGAGTCCTCCTCCGGGCGTGTGTGTGTGTGTGTGTGTGTGTGTGTGTGTGTCCTTAGGATAATTTAGGTTAAGTAGTGTGTAAGCTTGGGGACTGATGACCTTGGCAGTTAAGTCTCACACATTTGAGCATTTTTTTGTTCTGAAAGTTTTTGTATGGAGTGTAGGCTTATATGGAAGTGAAACATGGACGATAAATAGTTTAGACGAGAAAAAAAATAGAAGCTTTTGAAATGTGATGCTACAGAAGAATGCTGAAGTTAGGTGCGTATGTCACATATGCAGTGAGGAGGTACTGAACAGAACTGAGGAGAAAAGAAATTTGTGGCACGACTTGACTAATTGAAGGGAGCAGTGAATAGGATACATTCCGAGTCATCAAGAGATCACCAGTTTAGTATTGGAGGCAAGTTTGGGGTGGAGGGTTAAAATTTAGAGACAGGCCAAGAGATGAAGACAGTAAGCAGATCCAGAGGCATGTGTGTTGCAGTAATCATTCGGAAATAAAGAGGGTTGCATGGGATAGAGTAGCATGAAGAGCTGCATCAAATCAGTCTTCTGACTGAAGACCACAGTGACAACAACAACAATAATATATAGACAATTTGAAGGAAGATATAGGGCAAGTGTATCAAAGTTATGAAAACAGCAACAAAACACAAAATTTCGTCAAAGTAATGGGGAACAAGAAAACACACAGGTCATAACTAAGGCTGTCAACACATCTCTGATACATTAGACACATTAAAACACATACGTAGGTGCTAAGAATGCTATGTAAGGAATGTCGGCAAAGAAGGCAACAGAATAAGTTGTTCAACACCAATAAAAAATGACATTACTGACAACCAGGCAAATCAAACAAACCAACAACATCAACTCCTTTAATAAGAAAGCTAACACTTCTGCTGTTCCACATAGACGCAAGAAGCAAACTATGACTCATATAATAATACGTGGACTAGAAATGGTGAGGAAAGAACGAACCACACGCAAAGAATGGAGAAGCACACCATCAGTACCTAAAAAGGAACTGTGGCAGTAGCACCGACGTCAAATTGGAAAGCGGCAGACCTAGACCACATAGAAAGTTAGAGGTTTAAACGCTTCAACTTAATTCATACCTTCCACACTACGCAATTCAAAACAGTTTTTGAATAGCTATATATTATACGAAAATACCTAATTCAGGGGGTAATATAGTTTTGCCAAAAGAAGGGTACAACAGACCCCTCTAGATACCACCGTATTACATGTTTATGCACAAGATATAAAGCGTTCACATCATTTGTAAGTACAATGCTCTACAGGCACTTGACGCAAATAAAAGTACTGAGCGTATGAAGACGTGTCAGAGGTGCAATGAGCAGCCCGTGAGAAATTCTGTCGTATCAGAACAGTGGTTCCCAACCTTCCTTACACCATTACCCCTAAGTGCAATCAATCAGACATTAGCTGGTATCTCCGCCCCCCCCCCCCACGCCGTCTCTTGCCTCCAACCTCTTGCTCCACCTTATCAGAACCTTAGCACCTAACTAAACCAGCCGGCCGCGGTGGTCTCGCGGTTCTAGGCGCGCAGTCCGGAACCGTGCGACTGCTACGGTCGCAGGTTCGAATCCTGCCTCGGGCATGGATGTGTGTGGTGTCCTTAGGTTAGTTAGGTTTAAGTAGTTCTAAGTTCTAGGGGACTGATGACCACAGCTGTTAAGTCCCATAGTGCTCAGAGCCATTTGAACCATTTTTGAACTAAACTGTAAAATGAAAGACTTTTCTTGGAACACCTTATTTTTAAAATGACGAAAGATGAATGATATTTAGTTTGTGTGTGTGTGTGGCGGGGGGGGGGGGGGGTAGGGGGGTAGGGAGGAAGGGGTGCTATAATGAATGACGGAGGAATTCGTGGTGCATGGTAAGTGCTACTCACAACTACGTCTCAGCTAAGAAAGCTAACTATCCACAGTGTGCGTAGACACTTGTTACAAAAGATACTTCCCCTGTATTACTCCTCTCCATTGCGACACTTGATTGACTTGCACAGGACAATCACCTTTAAAATTAAAAAAGTCCAGATGTTTGCACTATACTTACTGTTCGTGAATGACTTCGTTGCTACGCCCCTTACTTCAGAACTGGCAGAACTTGAATGACTTCAGGCTGTTAATGTTTTGTGTTTAATCACTCTATAACAATAATAATAATAATAAAACTGTATGTAGTACTATAGTAGCCCTTACGTAGTTACTGCTGTGTCATGCTGTTAATTAAATCATTTCTATGTTTCGAAGGCAGTAATGAAGCAATTTCTGGACTACTGCATGTGTTATCTACTACATGGAGAAGATATTTTCTTGAGATATTTAATATTTGTTATGTACAAGTCTCTTATGATCAGATGTACGGACAAATCACAACATGTGTATGTAATGGTTGGACTATGTGAGGCATCGGTAACCTCCACCCCATTAATGGTACCAGTTGAGGAAAAGTAATTATTGATAACTTGTATATCAATATTACAGTCTTACAAAATCGTGATAATTGTAGTGATCTGTTGAAAATTTACTTTCTTGACTAAAACAGAAACGAATCGATTAGTTTTTACTCTTCAGAAAATTTCATTTTACGCCTTAGGGGGTAATTACCCCCAGGTTGGGAACCACTGTATTAGAACAACCGATTGACGAAAATCTTAATACAATTACGAACTATGTTGCTAAGAAAATTGGTTCATTTTATGAATTGACGCTGCAGCATACCTGTCGATACGAGCGGCAATAACAAGCCCTGTGCGTTGCGGCGGCACACAGTTAAGCATGTCTGGGCTCAGCAATGAACTGTATGGTTGTTTGCTTTTGATCGCGAACCAGCGCGGCAGTCGGAAGTGTGGAGTCTTTAAATGAAGCATGTGGAATTTTAGTCACATGTGGGGAGAATAATGAACAGGAAATTTCAAATAGCGAACGTTGAAGATGGGAACATTCGTGATAGTTCAAGTTTGATTCGAATCTCGTGCAATGCTTCTACTACTATGAGTCAATAACACCTGTCGTTAAAGTATATAATAAACTAACAGCGGCATCTCAATCTATTGTGCTTAATGAACTTCACCCGACTGATCATCAAATAGTGCAAATGCTGAAATAAGCCGTCGTCGACAAGGAGAGAAACAACATCAACGAACTGAGCAACGAGGACGAACCTGGCATGTTTCCTGTACAGGCTAATTAAAGTTCCACGAATTTATAAGATAAACTGTTCAGTGAACAGTCATCCATGATCACGCACTGGAAGAAAGATATCAACAAAACGATACCGATACTCGTTACTAAATCTAGAAGAAACAGCCCGTACAGACCCAAATCGTCAAGGCGGAAGTATGGGTGAAACCATTAACATAACGACACGAAAAATACGCTACCTCAATCACCGTAATGTCGATTTGTAAGCACCGAACACCTGGTTGATGCACGGAAGAGTGCGTGAGAGGAGGTGAGGGATTTCTGCCAGCTATACACGATCGGGTCACTGCGACGAGGAACTATCAGAAGTATACCTTGAAAGAGCAAGAAAAAGACAGCTTCAGGGTGCGTGGAGATCAAAAGGAGATCCTATCGTATTACATCTGCGTCTAAAACCTTGGCACCAAAGGATTATTTGAAAAGACATAGTGTGAAACTTCTTCGCAGATTAAAGCTGTGTGCCGAACCGAGACACGAACTCGTGACCTTTGCCTTAGTGGGCAAGTGCTCTACCATCTGAGCTATCCAAGCAAGACTCACGCCCCGTCTTCACAGCTTTACTTCTGCCAGTATCTCGTGTCCTACCGTCCAAACTTTACAGAAGCTCTCCTGCGAACCTTGCAGAACTAGCACTCCTGAAAGAAAGGTTATTGGGGAGATATGGCTTAGCCACAGCCTGGGGGATGTTTACAGAATGAGATTTTCACTCTGCAGCGGAGTGTGCACTGATATGAAACTTCCTGGGAGATTAAAACTGTGTGCCGAACAGAGACACGAATTCGGGACCTTTGCCACACAGTTGTAATGTGCCATGAAGTTTCATACAGCGTACACCCCGCTGCAGAGTGAAAATCTCATTCTCAAGACATGGTGTGGTCTGCAAAAGAAACCATCAGGAGTTGGGGTAGCAGTATCAGTTAATGAAGGACCTTCCTCGTACTACAGATACGATGTTGTCACCGTTGTAGGAATTAAAAAATTAAAAACTCACCGGGACGACCCGACATTACCGTGATCAATAACGTGAACAAGTCAGCTTCCTCCTAGATGTGCTGTAACCAGTATCCGTAATTTACAAACCACCTCCACTGAGAAAACGGCCAAATACATAAGTGTTCCAGATAGGGTTAGGATCATGTGTAAAGTGAGGTACTTACAGTAGCTGAAACTCTTTCACCCTGTTGTCAACTACAGAAGGCAGTTACAGAAAACCACTGTAGAACAGTTCGTCACTTCCTTTGGGAACTTAGAGGTCACTTGTTCTTGAAGAAGTTAGGAATATTTCAGTTCGTCTTAAATATGGCTCAACATTTAACAATTATAAATATAAATACTAGTAAGTTTTTCAATTACCCTATCGTGATATTTGAGTTACACGTAGTTCGTGTTATCATGAGATGGGTCGTTTCTCTCAAGATACAGTACCTACTTTTTAATGCAGTATTATATGCAAATTTTTATTTTTCAGGTCTCTTGCGAGGTTCGTTTGCTTCGGACAATAAGGCGTTAACCGACAAACTGACACTGCCTTTACTGTAACTGACATAAAGCGTCTCTGCGCTGACAGAAAACAGATAAGCAGTAGCATACGATGAAAGCAGAGTTGCGCTCCTTATAATACGAAAACGTCAAAAACGTATGCTTAGTCAGTGCTGGGTTCATTATAATCTCCACGTTATTTGGCTACTGCCCTTTGGAGAAACGTGCGTCAGCGAGGCGAAGGACACGGAAGTCTGATGTGGAATGTGGCAGGTTGATGGTGAGGAAGTTCCTGCAAGGCGGGATGTCCTGCTACATTCGCATCTGGCCTTCCCGAATTTACTAACATCCTCTGTGGCAGCGCTAGACCACATTGAAAGACACGCCGTCTACCGTCACATTTTCTCTAAACCACTGTCCTGTCGTCTCGATGGATCAGAACGCGTTTCCTAGGAACGCCGTGCGTTACGCTATCCGAGTTGGGTTATCAGCTCATTTCCTGTTACGAAACAGCATGAAGCAACATTCTGCTTCACTCTGATGAGATAAGACTAACCAGTTGAATGTCTTACTCCTAATCACGTTGTATTTAGCACTCACACAACCATGTCCATGAACTGCTCCATCTTAAATACACTCCTGGAAATGGAAAAAAGAACACCTTGACACCGGTGTGTCAGACCCACCATACTTGCTCCGGACACTGCGAGAGGGCTGTACAAGCAATGATCACGCGCACGGCACAGCGGACACACCAGGAACCGCGGTGTTGGCCGTCGAATGGCGCTAGCTGCGCAGCATTTGTGCACCGCCGCCGTCAGTGTCAGCCAGTTTGCCGTGGCATACGGAGCTCCATCGCAGTCTTTAACACTGGTAGCATGCCGCGACAGCGTGGACGTGAACCGTATGTGCAGTTGACGGACTTTGAGCGAGGGCGTATAGTGGGCATGCGGGAGGCCGGGTGGACGTACCGCCGAATTGCTCAACACGTGGGGCGTGAGGTCTCCACAGTACATCGATGTTGTCGCCAGTGGTCGGCGGAAGGTGCACGTGCCCGTCGACCTGGGACCGGACCGCAGCGACGCACGGATGCACGCCAAGACCGTAGGATCCTACGCAGTGCCGTAGGGGACCGCACCGCCACTTCCCAGCAAATTAGGGACACTGTTGCTCCTGGGGTATCGGCGAGGACCATTCGCAACCGTCTCCATGAAGCTGGGCTACGGTCCCGCACACCGTTAGACCGTCTTCTGCTCACGCCCCAACATCGTGCAGCCCGCCTCCAGTTGTGTCGCGACAGGCGTGAATGGAGCGACGAATGGAGACGTGTCGTCTTCAGCGATGAGAGTCGCTTCTGCCTTGGTGCCAATGATGGTCGTATGCGTGTTTGGCGCCGTGCAGGTGAGCGCCACAATCAGGACTGCATACGACCGAGGCACACAGGGCCAACACCCGGCATCATGGTGTGGGGAGCGATCTCCTACACTGGCCGTACACCACTGGTGATCGTCGAGGGGACACTGAATAGTGCACGGTACATCCAAACCGTCATCGAACCCATCGTTCTACCATTCCTAGACCGGCAAGGGAACTTGCTGTTCCAACAGGACAATGCACGTCCGCATGTATCCCGTGCCACCCAACGTGCTCTAGAAGGTGTAAGTCAACTACCCTGGCCAGCAAGATCTCCGGATCTGTCCCCCATTGAGCATGTTTGGGACTGGATGAAGCGTCGTCTCACGCGGTCTGCACGTCCAGCACGAACGCTGGTCCAATTGAGGCGCCAGGTGGAAACGGCATGGCAAGCCGTTCCACAGGACTACATCCAGCATCTCTACGATCATCTCCATGGGAGAATAGCAGCCTGCATTGCTGCGAAAGGTGGATATACACTGTACTAGTGCCGACATTGTGCATGCTCTGTTGCCTGTGTCTATGTGCCTGTGGTTCTGTCAGTGTGATCATGTGATGTATCTGACCCCAGGAATGTGTCAATAAAGTTTCCCCTTCCTGGGACAATTAATTCACGGTGTTCTTATTTCAATTTCCAGGAGTGTAGGTAGAGCAACTCTCATTTCTCACTACTTTTATGAAACTTTCCTTTATCTAATTGATTTCTATCCAATTAAATTATTGCAGGTGCCAAACTCTTTTCTACTCCACTTGCAGAGTCGATTACAGTCAGTTCGCGTTTCTTTTTAATCCATGTGCAACAGCAAAAGTCGGAGTTAGAAAAGGGGGGGGGCATAGAGCATCATTTCCATATGAAGATTCGAGAAGAATTTGGTGTTAAATTGCTAGCCCCGGCACCTCGCACACAGATGAATAGGAAAAACAAACCTATATGGTTCTAATAAACTGATCAGCCAGAATATTATGACTACCTACATAATAGCCGGTATCACGCTTAACAGCGGCAACGCATCGTCGCATCGAAGCAATGCGGCCTTGGAAGATAGCTAGAGGGAATAGGCACCACATTTGCACACACAAGTCACTTAAGTCTCGTTAATTCCGAGGAGGCGAGCGATGAGCTCTTACGCCATGTTCAGTCACATCCCAGATGTGTTCGATCGGGTTCATATCTGGCGAGTTGGGGGCCACCACATCTATTGAAACTCACCACTGTCTTCCTCGAACCACTCCATTACACTTCTGGCCTTGTGACACGGTGCATTACCTTGCTGAAAAACGCCACTGCAGTCGGGAAACACGATCGTCATGAAGGGGTGTACGTGGTCTGCAAACAGTGTACGCCACTCTTTGGCCGTCACGGTGCCTTGCACAAGCTCCACTTGACCCGTGGACGTCCACGTGAAAGTTCGTCAGAGCACAATGGAGCCGCCGCCAGCTTGTCTGCGTCTCGCAGTACAGGTGTAAAGGAGCCGTTCCCCTGCAAGAAGACGGATTCGCGCCCATTCATTTACATGATGAAAAAGGTATCAGGATACATCAGAGCTTGCAACACCGTGCCACTGCGCCAACGTCCAGCGCCGGTTGCCACGTACCCATTTCAGTCGTAGTTGCCGACCTCGCGGTGTTAACACTGGCACATGCTTGGGTCGTCGGCAGCGGATGCCCATCGTTAGGCGTGTTCGGTGCACTGTGTGTTCACAAACACTTGTACTCTGCCGAGCATTAAAGTCTGATAGTTACGCCACAGTTCACCGCCTGTCCTGTCTTACCAGTCTGCCCAGCCCACGACGTCCAACATCTGTAACGTCTGGACGTGGTATCACCCTGTTTTCGCCACGGATTGAAGACGCTCACCACAGCACTCCTCGAACACCCAACTTTTCGTGCAGTTTCCGAAATGCTCGTGTCCAATCTCCAGGCCATCACAGTCTGCCCTCGGTCAAACTCAGATCGCGCGGCTTCCCCGTTCTACACACGGACAGCACGCTCGCTGGTATTACTTACACCATCTGTATCACGCTACTATCGCCTGGGCGGGTTCATATCGACAGTAGGTCTTTGGTCATAATGTTCTAGCTGATCAGTGTACAGTAGTAGTAGTGTGTTGCTTGACACAGTCACTTGTACTAAATATCTAAGCGTAATGTTATAAAGCAATATGAAATGGAATGAGCATGTAAGGACTGTAGGGAAAGGGAATGGTCGACTTCGGTTTATTGGGAGAACTTTAGGAAAATGTGGTTCATCTGTAAAGGAGGCCTCATATATGACGCTAGTGTGATCCATTGTTGAGAACTGTTAGAGTAATATATAATAAAGTATCAGCCTCGATTGCGGTAATGAAACCAACCCTTACCTAGGTTTCAGCCCAAATAATTGACCCTTCTTTATTCAGATATACCTGAATCTATAACTTGTCTAAGAGGTCAAGGTCTAGAAATAAAACTAAAACGGTGTGAATAGGCGTAGTCACATTTTAAAAATGCGGTACATAAGTACTAAGTCAACACCAAGACTTAAGTGTGCTATTTCTTTACATCGGAAATGTTATTCCATTCACACCGCCACCCCCTCAGTGGAATCTGACTACTTTTGCGTCACACAATCAAAGAGAAATATTGGATGTGATGAAAGCTCAAGAAGTAGTAACATTCCTTCAAACAATGAAAAAAATTATGTTCTATTTCGAAAGAACAACTTTAAATATTACCGAAAATTGTGAAAAAATATAATATAAAATAAAAATATCGGCACTCGATACTGTCGTTTCGGTATCTGTAGATCGATATATCGAGATAAAAATATCGATGATGTACATAACGATACTTTTTACGGAAGATGTATCGATATATCGGTATTTTGTAGACAGCCTGATACTGAAGTTCAATATAGACGGTAATGAATCGCGATGATCCTGTTCCATGGCCACGAAGATCACCATCCATTAACACCGAATGACTTCTTCCTCTTCTGATGGCATGTGAAGACCTTGGTTTACGGAACTGCAGTCGATAGTCGGATCGACGTGGTTGCTAGGATTATCGCAGGCCCTGAAGCAGTACGCCAAACCTGGAATTCTTGAGCGTGTAAGACAGTCGATGATGTGCCGCCGTACACTCGGCCGTGATCAATGTGGTCGGTGTTTTGAACAATAGATCTAAGGGAACAGTTCCGCATTTGTTACTTGTTGTAATGTACACAGTCGATACAGATTGAACACACTGATAAAAGTGTTGGTGTTTCGTCTGTGGGCTGTTGCGTTACTCTGCGCTGTGGGTTGGTTCTGTTGAGAAGACACATTCCTTGGAACTAGAGTGAGTGCGATAACAAACCGAATAGATCATAACTACATTACATTCTGAAATAATCCACCGGAGGCTGTAGTTACCTTATATCAAAGTACTAAAAAGGTATCCTTGAATAATTTTCCAAAGGTTGATTTAAGACTCATTTGTGCCACAAGGGTGATGTGAATCTGCCGTCTCCGCTTTACGAAGCGTCAACGCCCCTCAAAAGATTAAATCCGACTGGCAGACTGCTGAAACGACCCACAAAAGTATTGTGTGACTCAATGGTATACTTGGGACGGGAATTACGCCGTTTGTACTCCAGTTCCACAACAGCATTGATATGTTCAAATTTCACTGGATCAAATGACAAAGAACTGAATCGGTGTCCAGAAAACATCTATCAAGTATCGGCTCGCTACAGCCATAGGGCAAAGGTCTCACACACCACATGACTCAAAGAGCCCACAACAATAAACTGAAATAATACTGAAATTAATCGATACTGTCACCAGCCCAATGGGACACTGGCTGTCGACTATCTGATTATTAATGTGGACAGCAATGAATACGTAACCGTTTAGCTGTACGTCATGCAACAGATAGTTGACACATGTTTCTGACAACACAATACGTTCCGAAACAGTAACGCATAAAGAAAGCAATTGACTTATGTTTTTAATACTTAATATGGAACGAGTATTTAAAGTCGCCACTGAAAATAAATGACTGACTTGATGTATCTCTTGTTACGACGATAATTTACCTAACCTCTTATTACCGTTTACTTACGTGCACTAGTTTCCTGGACATGGCAAGCTACGTACATTGAGCAGAGTGTATTACTTCGAAAATTCTACTGGATCAAATAAGCAACTGTTGGCTTCCAACAGGTTTGCGACGTCGAAATACGAACCAAGCCAGCACACAGCATTATTACAATGGACACAGATATAAAATATGTGAATTTATTCTTTTCTTTGATTTCCAATTGTCATAATTACTTTAATATTAAGTTACTTTACTTTATCTTCACTCAGCAAGAATGACTATGCCTCTAAATATTATTGAACAACACTTAACTTATTGAGGATTCATTATTAATTACTTTCAATTATCTTTTATCAAACAAACAAAACTGGCAATGAAACTATTTTAATACTTCTCTTTTAACTGTTTGCACAATGATACTCGAGTATTCAATAACAGGAGAGGAATGGGAATCTAAGTAGGTGACAATGACTGAGGATCATGTCAAGATGTCCGCCGCGGTAGCTGAGTGGTCAGCGTGATAGACTGTCAATCCTAAGGGCCCGGGTTCGATTCCCGGCTGGGTCGGAGATTTTCTCCGCTCAGGGACTGGGTGTTGTGTTGTCCTAATCATCATCATTTCATCCCCATCGACTCGCAGGTCGCCGAAGTGGCGTCAAATCGAAAGACCTGCACCAGGCGAACGGTCTACCCGACGGGAGGCCCTAGCCACACGACATTTCCATTTATGTCAAGATCAGGTACCTACAGTTTTTACGTCCAACACTTATTATTTGAATGAAATTCGTTGAGAATGTCAGTGAGGAATGTCTCTAACCTAAACGAAAATCAAACAATCTTACAGTTCGTTGCAGATGTTACGCCGTCGTCTCCGTCGTCGATTAGAATGCTACCATAGCTCCATGAAATATTGCGGGTACATTACAACAATTTAGGTTACAACACGTATCACATTCTAATTTACACATATCATCTTAAAATTTACAGACTACAACGAGTACACCTTATTTACAATAAACATAATTGGCAAAAAAGTTTAGGTAGCACATCAGTGTTGTAGTGTAACAAACTGAAGGAGTCCACAGTGCAGCTATTGTGAAACTGTCCCCGACGATGTCTGAAGTGCTTCGAAGTAGAGGCAAACCGCGGGAAACCTCACAACAACAATAACATTAGGAACGTAGATACACGTCACATTTCTCGAAGCCGTGCCAGCCGCGGACACACTCTTCTGGGAGGGACCGCTTAGCAGAAGCGGCAGCCGCCAAACGCCAGCCGCCTAGACCGAATGCGGCCTCGACCCCATTGTGGTGCAGCCAGGCAGCACCGGGTCGTCACCTTACGTAAAGGCCGTTCACGGAAACCCTGTCTGGGAGGCGGGAAAACCTGTTACGGCACGCTCAGCCAGAAATCTCTGAACTCATAAAAAAGTAGCGCAAACTGCGGAACATATTTACCTACAGCCGTCGTCAATCAACGTATCTAGAGAAACCAATTTAAAAGTAGCCGTAATTTAATGAATTCTGAGCGTTTGTTGGGCGAGTTTATTTTTTCTTAGTTCTCTTTGCCACTGGTTGCAGTTTTTCCTTCACGGTGTGTCACAGAAGAACAGGTTTTACAGATCACGTGAATGTCTTCTCGTATTCAACGAGCTTCACAACAAAACGTGAGAATTGAATGAATCTTCCCGTCAACCCCACCCACCTTTTACACCCCCGTTTCCTTATATATATACAGGGTGGTCCGTTGGTAGTGACCGGGCCAAATATATCACGAAATGAGCATCAAATGAAAAAACCACGAAGAGCGGAACTCGTCTAGCTTGAAGGGGGAAACCAGATGACGCTATGGTTCGCCCGCTAGATGGCGCTGTCATAGGTCAAATGGATATCAACTGCGTTTTTTTTAAATAGGACCCCTATTTTTTATTACATTCATGTCGTACGTAAAGAAATATGAATGTTTTAGTTGGACCACTTTTTTTGCTTTGTGATAGATGGCGCTGTAATAGTCACAAACGTATAAGTACGTGGTATCACGTAATATTCCGCCAGTGCGGACGGTATTTGCTTCGTGACACATTACCTGTGTTAAAATGGACCGTTTACCAATTGCGGAAAAGGTCTATATCGTGTTGTATGGCTATTGTGAACAAAATGCCCAACGGGCGTGTGCTATGTATGCTGCTCGGTATCCTGGACGACATCATCCAAGTGTCGGGACCGTTCGCCGGATAGTTACGTTATTTAAGGAAACAGGAAGTGTTCAGCCACATGTGAAACGTCAACCACGACCTGCAACAAATGATGATGCCCCAGTAGGTGTTTTAGCTGCTGTCGCAGCTAATCTGCACATCAGTAGCATACAAATTGCGCGAGAATCGGGAATCTCAAAGACGTCGGTGTTGAGAATGCTACACAACATCGACTGCACCCGTACCATATTTCTATGCAGCAGGAATTGTATGGCGACGACTTTGAACGTCGTGTACAGTTCTGTCACTGGGCACAAGAGTAATTACGGGATGATGACAGATTTTTTGCACGCGTTCTATTTAGCAACGAAGCATGAGCCCCCTCTCATATTTCTCTGAGTAATTCGATCTTCCTCTCTAATTGCATGCGGTGAAAAGTCGCTATTCCTTCACACGCGGACTTCCCATGCAGCGTCTCTCGTCACCCGGATGTTCCGGTCACAGGCGGGCACTGCTGATCTTGAAAGGGTTAAGCCGACGGGTGTGAAGGAGTTGAGGGAATGCTTTCCAGACGCCGACATTGTCATAAGAGCTGCAGTGACACGCCCACAGGGGCCTGATGGAGCGGCTGGGCTAGAGATTCCGTTACTTCGCAGAAACTTAGTGAAAACCGTTTCTGGCGGGCTGCCAGGGAGGCGTGGGAATGAATTGTGTTCCCAGGCAGTCTTGGCGGGCAAATTCCCGCGATTTCTGCAAAATCATAACTGTGATTGGCTTGCTCACGAGATAGCTCCATGACGTAGCAAAATCGGCGCAGAAATTGGCGCCAAGTACCTCCATTGGTGGACTAGTAGTGCGTCGGCAATAGAGTGGAATTTTCCGCCGGTTTTCGAATTGCCGATTGGAACGTTTAACCACGGCCACTGTCATGGGGGCGGGAATGTTCTGCGTTTGGCTTGTACGGGTGCTCTTGAGAGAGTCGGCTCTCGGCTTTCAGTCGGAGTAGGCTACAAGACTGAGCTCTCGCTGCTCTGGACAGACTGCCTTCCGTTGGCTGTCTAATATACTTTCATTTAATTGTAACTGTTTGACGAAGCTGCTGAAGTTTCAACTTCAATGTAACTTTCCGAGTACAGTTGGCAATTGAGTGTTCTGCGTACAAGCGGCCTATGTTGTCTGTCTTGAGCAGTTTTGGCTAAAGTTGACTGTACTGGAGTTACTGTGTGACTTCTCTTGTTAAAATCACTCACTTTACGGTCAGTGACTGTGTAGTGAGCCTTCTTCGTCTCCCTCAGAAGCGTATTTGTGCTGCTATTAAGTCATTAGTCTGGAGCAACCAGACGAGGAGAATTTGTTTTGGGCTATACTCATGACATTATCATCACCACGATGGGACGTCGAAGCAACCAGCCATCGCCTCTGGTATGCCAAATCGTTTCCTTGCAGTTAAGAAGACAGCTTGGTAACGTACATCCACATCACCCGCAAATCAGGGAATTTTGCTAGGTGATAATCAGAGCTCAGCAGAGCGCGCCTGTTCGTCTTTTCTAACTTTTTTCTGTCTTGGGTGTTTATTGTCTGAGTTATCACTACTGTAGCAGCAATTAATGTTGGGTTGGCTGGGTGTTTCTCTTAAACTTTGAGTTGCAAGGAATTGGCTCCACATACCACTTGGTCATAAATGTCACAATCTAGTTTATGGACAACTTCACCTTCACAGAATTTATTTGAGTATCCAATTTGATGTATTGTAAATGTTTCATGTGTTTTGTTTATTATTTTGAGTTTAGTCATAATAAATCAAATCGTTATTTTGGACAGAACTTTCATTCTGTTAATAGGTGGAGCAACTCTCATTTCTCACTACTTTTATGAAACTTTCCTTTATCTAATTAATTTCTATCCAATTAAATTATCGCAGGTGCCAAACTCTTTTCTACTCCACTTGCAAGGTCGATTACAGTCAGTTCGCGTTTCTTTTTAATCCATGTGCAACAGAAAAAGTCGGAGTTAGAATAGGGGGGGGGGGGGGCGGTTTGAGCATCATTTATATATGAAGATTCGAGTAGAATTTAGTGTTAAATACACTGCTAGCTCCTGCACCTCGCCAACCGGCATAATATGCACTATTGGGCAACGGAGAATCCACGATGGCTGCGACAAGTGTAACTTCAGCCATTTTGGCGGGCTCATGTATGGTGCGGATTTTGGGAGGAAGGATAATTGGCCCACATTTTATCGATGGCAATCTAAATGGTGCAACGTATTCTGATTTACTACGTAATGTTCTACCGATGTTACTACAAGATGTTTCACTGCATGACAGAATGGCGATGTGCTTTCAACATGATGGATGTCCGGCACATAGCCCGCGTGCGGTTGAACCGGTATTGAATAGCATATTTCATGACAGGTGGATTGGTCGTCGAAGCACGTTCACCGGATCTGACTTCTCCGTATTTCTTTCTGTGGGGAAAGTTGTAGGATATTTGCTATCGTGATCCAGCAACAACGCTTGACAACATGTGTCAGCGCATTGTCAATGCATGTGCGAACATTGCGGAAGGAGAACTACTCGCTCTTGAGAGGAATATCGTTACACGTATTGCCAAATGCATTGAGGTTGACAGACATCATTTTGAGAATTTATTGCATTTAAGTGGTATCTGAAGGTAGTGATGCTGTGACAGCATGCGTTCTCAGAAATGATGAGTTCACAAAGGTACATGTATGACATTGGAACAACCGAAATAAAATGTTCAAACGCACCTACGTTCTGTACTTTAATTTTAAAAAACTACCTGCTACCAACTGTTCGTCTAATGTTGTGAGCCATATGTTTGTGACTACATCAGCGCCATCTATCAGAAAGCGAAAACAGTGGTCAAACTAAAACATTCATATTTCTTTACGTACTACACGAATATGTAATAAAAAGTGGGGTTCCTATTTAAAAAAACTCAGTAGATATATGTTTGACCTATGGCTGCGCCATCTAGTGGGCCAACCATAGCGCCATCTGTTTTCCCCCTTCAAGCTAGACAAGTTTCGTTCTTTGTAGTTTTTTCGTTTCACGCTTATTTCGTGAGATATTTGGCCCGCTCACAATCAATGGACCACCCTATATATATAAATCTCCTAATACTCAAATCCGAAACGGTTCCCTGTTTTTCTGTGCATACTGTTTTCACTGATTGTTATGTAAAGTGTTCAGCCTTTAACATATTGACAGAATTTTCTGAAACTCATTCTCTACAATTTATTTTATTGTGGGGTTTGTTGATCAAAATTTTATCCTCATGTGAGCATATTTTCAGTGTTTTCACGGCAGAGCGCGGCTATTCACACTGAAAACGTCTTTGCTGCTCTGGCTGGTCTCGTGATATCTGCTCAGTAGATCATGTCTGTGATGGGATGGGAAGACGTATACTTTTCTACCATACTCCAGCCAGCAATACTCAGAAACTGACACAGCGTGTGTTGCAGGCATGGCTCTGAATTCCTCAAGATGGCATTCGGAGGCTGTGTGATTCCGTCTCACAACGAATGCAAGAATTTATTCGTTCCTGGAAGGGGGAGGGATGCACGTCTTATACTTATGATGGTTCTAAACAGTTTCGAATGGAATGAAAATTCAATCATTTACTATTTCCTGCGTGTTGAACATCTCCACAAAGTCTGATAAATATTTGATTAGTGCTTTCTGGTGTTACACTTCCTATTTCAGCCAGTGTATCTAGTTTGCAGATTAGGAAACAGGAAACTTTTCTTTTTGTATTTTTACACAAAAAAACTAATGCGAAAATTGAAACTATTCCTACACAGAAAAGCGTGTGATTACTACCCCACCACCCTTCCTCAAACACACACATAGTTCTTTTAAGAATCAGACTCACGTCAGTGGCTTTGCAGTCGATGCGTCGATAACACGATAAGTGAATACAGTAACAGAACTAAGGTAATTGCATCGTAAAGAGTGACTTCTGTTAAGATAGTCGTTGGAGGCGTATATTTCATATCTGCAATTAGTTACAGTGCGTTTATGGCCTAATAGATTTCATATCCTGTTTATGGTATGTGTCTACCTTCGGTATTATTGGCAGCGTTATCGTTATTGTGATAGGAATCTGGAAAAATATTTCGGTGTGGAATTTTTCCCAGCCTTCCAAATTTTAAGTAATTTTTAAGATTCGCAACATAACACCAGCTTGTGCAGCAGGGGATTCAATCGACCGGCAGACAACATTACGGTGAATTTCACGGATGGAAGTGTGGCGATAGACATCAGTTCCCACGCCTGGATTGTGGTTACACTTCTCGTGAATCCACCGCTCTGAACACACTGTGGATATCTTATTGCTTTCGACTAAAAGGTCTCTGTGTCTGTAACCTAGACTTTCACATATTAATATCTGCTCCCTATGCAACAGCATATGTACTTTCGTCTACAATGTAAGACTGTTTCAAAATTTCTCTTCTTTTTCGTACGAATTTTGCATTTGTTTACTCTGTTAGTTGATATATTATTCAAGTTTTCGGTTTTCATTTGCTTTTCAGACATGTAGGTAATGCTTAATGTTGTTAACCGGCACTCATGGAAATGAGCGTACGGCATTGTGGGCCGGGAGTCCCCCATTTGGCGAAGTTCGGCCGCCGAGGACAACTACTCATTGCATTCGACGCGATATTGGGCGACTTGCGCGTCGGAGATGGGGATGAAATGATGAGGACAACACAACACCCAATCCCTGAGCGGAGAAAATCTCCTGCCCTAGTCGGGAATCGAACCCAGGCCCCTTGGAGTGGCATTCCGTAACGCGTACCACTCAGCTAACGGGGGCGGACACTGGCACTCAAAAACAACTGTTATTCGTAGTGAGACACTAGGTGTTACAGGGTACAGCTTCCACGAACTAAATCCACCAATCGTAAATTAAAACACTGCACACATTGTTTTAGATATGTTTTTGGAAGAGATTATTGAAGTATTTAAACAATCTCAACGGAAGTGGGAGGTCTAAACACTTCTATTCACCCATCTTCTTTCCAATACCAGATTCGAGTCAATGTGAATGGACGGAAATATCGACACAAATGCACGAGTAGCTTTTCATAGACAAAATGTGACAATTCGTATTACACAGATAAAATGACGTCTATTGATAGGCGTAACAACATAACTTCATTGGTAATATTTATTTATCACTTTTTATGTTTTTAGTACTTTTGTCACTATGTACGTCTTGTATAATTTGCATGCAAACAAGAAACGACCTTCTATGAGGGCCTAACATTTACATATTGCCGGAAAAATATGCAACACCCTCAAGGACTCTATTCATCAAATGTTTTTTATTCCAGTCTTTGATCACAATATGAATTCTTTTCACGATGACCGGTTTCAGTACGTAATGACCATCCTCAGATCTTTTCCACACCATGTCCAAGATCTGAGGATGGTCATTACGGACTGAAACCGGTCATCGTGAAAAGAATTCATATTGTGATCAAAGACTGGAATAAAAAACATTTGACAGTATTGGATCACAGTTCGTATACGCGACTATGTCGGAGCTGGTGACTATTCATCAGCATCAGGGTATGATATGTTAATATGTGCGTACTGGCGGGGAGTGGGGTGGGAGGGGGGGAGGGGGGGGGGAGGGTTGTAGTGTTACTGATTCATGTGTCGAGGTCATCGGCGATCGGATGACGCCAAGAGGCCTGTCCGTTTGCTCTGTTTTGAGGTGAGAAGCGTTTGCAACAGTCACTCGAGTACAAGCATGCCCCGCCAACGAGTAGGTACTTCTGTTCAACAACTTCAGGAATTTGAAGGGGTCGCATTGTGTGTCTGCAATACGTATGGCGGATTGCTGCACATATTGGGCACAATCTACAGCAGGTGCGTCGCTGCTTTCAGCAGTGGTCTGTGGTCCCACACCTGTAGACCAGGGCCTGAACGACCGCATAGTACAGGCTCACGTCAAGATCGACGCATTCTGCGTGCGAACAGCGGTGGCCGACCGAACATTCCGGAGAAAAATCCGGGCACCCTCTGTGTAGCAGAACTAAGACCACGTGTGCCTGTGTTCAGGCTACCGCCGACACCACGTCACCGCCAAACACGGCTACTCTGACGTGGAAAGTTGCTTGGAGAGTGGAACGGCGCTGTGTTGTCTTCAGTGATGGAAGCAGGTCCTGTCTGTATGCGAGTGATGGAGAGCAGGTCCTGTCTGTATGCGAGTGATGGACGTACAACTGTACAACGTCGTCCTGTGGGAGGCATATTACGGAGTGCATTCGCCCACGAGACACAAATTCCATCCCGGGCTTCGCGGTGTGTGGGCTATCAGTTACAACTCTGTCACATGTGGTGTTTCTTCAGGCTAATTTAACCAGTACCCACTACAGTCCACATGTGTTGCACGTGGTTCTACCAATTCTTCAACTGGGAGGTGATACACTTTTTCAGCAGGATAATGCACATCCACATAACCAGTGCTGCAACGCAGTGTGCCTTTCGTGGAGTACAATAACTGCCCTGGACAGTTACACCACCAGATCACTCGCCAGTTAACAAGACTGGACCTTATGAAGCGCGAACTTACTCTTTCTCCAGAGCCTCCAAGAACCATTGCAGAATTGCGACGAAAGGTACAAGACACTTGGGACAATCTATCGTTGGACTACAGTAGGATCTTTCTGAACGTTTGCCGCATGAGGGGGATACACTGCGTACTGATGCGACTGTTCGGCCACTGTTTATTGTGATGTGTGTGCTCCATTTGGTGTGAATGTGTTACCATATACGTCTACATTGTTGAACTTCTTCTCACTTGACTATAAAATGAACATGTCCTTAAGAGTATTGAGTTCTTTGTTTTTTCGGCGGTGTATTATACTATGAATCATTGCCCCGTACAGCAAGTTGGGTTTCAGTACGAAGTTAACGACATATGTAACACTGAGTTAAAAATCCTGTCGTCATTAGGACGTGTAGTTCGCTTGACGCTCTTATAATGATGCCATGAGCTACAGTTCAAAAGAAGATGCTGTAGCTTAAGGTGTGATGTATGCTTCAAGTACATTTGAGACTGTGTGTAGCGGGTAACATGTTCATCTGTATCTGTTCGTGAGGCATCTCGGCTGCATCGATGCACTGCGTAATTGAATATATCACCGTGTAAAAGTGTTATTTCACCTTGCATGAAGCGTTTCTGTAGAATCAAGAAGAAGAAGAAGAAGAAAACATAGATATTTCTAGTACATATGATATTTCTAGTACATATGAAACATTGGATAATATAAACAAAGCGATAACATTGATAGTATATTCAGTTGCTGCACCTTATGAACATAAGCTGACGTCTTTCAAATGGCTCTGAGCACTATGGTACTCAACATCTGAGATCATCAGTCCCCTAGACTTAGACCTACTTAAACCTAACCAACCTGCGACCGTAGCAGCAGCGCCGTTCCGGACTGAAGCGCCTAGAACCGCTCGGCCACAACGGCCGGCCTGACTTCTTCAAGGCAGTGGAATCTACCGTTGCTGTTGTAAATAGTCGTGTATCATTTTAACGTATTTTGTATTCTGTAGTGATGTAAAGTATTTTAGTCAAAAGTATTGTAGTGCTATTGTTTGGTCTCCGTTTGAGTGAAGTTTGTCTAATTGCTAAATTGGGTAAGTGTAATTATTTTTTATTCTAATGTCCTTTAAATTTGAGAACTGTAGAACGTACAGTACAGTATAATATTGCATTATGAACTTTTCGAAACGTGGCATGTATAGTTTGTCATTTTGTAACTAACTTTTGAGACTCCACCGTTACGCCGCATTTATCGAAAGAATTCTCCGCACCATTTTCACTTTTCAGCATCTGGGTGACATCTGGTAATATTCTAAGAGAATAAAGGGCACTCTGATTACCTAGAACCCATTCTCATCTCAGTTCACTTCGCTCAAGACCCAACATTTTTAGCCTGAATTTCGAAATTTCCTGGTCTCACACGAGTTTGATGTAGTGTGTGATATTTGCCGGACTTTTTCAACTTTTAATTACTTTTTATTACCTACGTACATTTTTTTTGTGAAAATGGAGTCCATGTCATAAGACAAAGTTTTCATTAATATTTCATGAGTTTCGAGTTCAATGGAATCTGCTAACATTTTATCTAATACCCTAAAATGTGGCTGTTATGTGGCTGTTATGTGCCATATACACTTCTTCAGAAAAAAAAAAAAACGGTTTTTACACCCCGAATTTGCGTTATGCTCCACCACTTATCAACTTAGTATCAGTTTGAAGAAAGGCGGAACGTTTAACGGATACTGACCACTCCGCCGGACAACCCCCCCCCCCCCCCCCTACACTCCCTTTCCGATCAACTCTTGGATACGCACTTGACAATGAGTGTAGCACTAATTTTTTTAAATAAACGCATACAGCGGAATGCAATTAATTAAAAATGGAACGTTAACGATTAAAAAGCAGATGTCCCAAAAAGGATGGATCTACTAGTGAATTAGTTCCGAAAGATGAACTATTTTGCTCGTCTCTAACTTGTAAGTGAGAAATTATACTATGCGATGCGTATCATATGAATTAATCGTTAGTCACTTGACACAAACATCCTCGAAACATGACGATAAGCCTGTTTACCTCTTCGCCACTAGAAATAGTTGCCACTAAACGTAATGTAGATTCCACGGTGTTACCGGCGACTCGCTTGGGAACGTACGAATAGTATGTGAGATGTTTCTAAAATTACAGCTGTAGCCATATTTGTCGTTTCCTTTTGTAGAAGTTGCCAGTCACACACGCATGACGTCCATCAAACGGCTCAGAGGAAGTACAGAACTTCCTGCAGGCGCCGAGAGGAAAGGCCCCTGACATCGAAATTGCACTTCCCGCCGTTGCGGTTTGTGGTTTCAGCACGCCATATATGGTACAGATTTTTCTGTTGCTATTACATGAGGTTTCTTTCTGCCGAAATTTGACAAAGTTAGAGCGAAAAGAGGAATTCCATTTTAAAGCTTTAGTTACGGAATGTGCCTGTTCTTAGTAGGCTATAAAATATTACGAAGTTGGTTGCAAAGTGTTTCCTAATTCTGTCAAGCAGTCTAGAGTCTTATTTTTTGCGAATATGGCTCTTGATTTCTAAAATATTCTGTACAAAGCTTGGAAGTGATTATCTGCAATGTTGTTTTTAATAAACAGTACTTCGTATGAGAATTGCTTTTTATTTCATAAAAAATAGTTACAGAAGTCCCACTAAATTCTTACGAAAATTAATATTTTTTGTATCTTTCGATATGGAAATTTATGGAAATTTATTTGTCGATGACAGCTTGTAATGGTACTTTAATTACGTAACATTACGACACCGCACCTCAACCTCTCGATACCAGCAATATTCTACTGTGTTTCTGTAAAATAGTTAACATATTTCTGTGACAACATTCAGATTTGATTTCATTAATGTAGAGGTACTTCGATACGTCGATATGTATATATTTCAATGATATTATTCTTATGTGTATTCTTCCTTTTGTCACTATGATCTTTGACGTACTTACGCACTTTTAACTCTGATTTTTGGGCACGTAAGCGGTTATTAGTGAGTCAAGCTTTGGTCGTCATGTTAAAAATACACAAATTTTAGTCAGTTTATGAAATGTGAACTTTAACAGTGAGGAAGATATTTTCAAGTATGTTTTATATTGTGGAGTGATGTTTTGGAACGAGTTACGTGATATTGCAACAAAAGTAATACAAAAGAAGTGTAACTTAAATTCGGAGTGCTGATTACTTTTTTACATCACCATTGTCCTAACTTGCAAAAGTTTAATCTTCAAGAATGGTTTATGAAACACATCTATAAAACTTTTGAATATCGCAGAATAACACCTAGGCCTCTTTGCATCCGAGCTTGGAATCATCACTACCTAGATTTTCGACGATTGAGCTATGAGTTCACAACGAGACCAACGTGGGAAACACGATGAGTGCCTAGTTTATCCATTATTTCAAGAAATGACTTTATTAACTGTGCTCTAATGACATCTGCCGCATAATATAACTTTGTTGTTGCCCGAAAATTCAATATTTAGCAGCGTGAGCAACACTACAATCATAATTAATTTTTGACCTTTGTTGTGGTAGGGTTGTTCGAAGCTCCTCTATAGAATGTTGTAAAAAGTTGCAACACTAAAATATAATTAATGCAGAGTAAGGAAATTTCGGTAATACAGTTGTCTAGGTAGCATAGGTAAGTGACTGACATCGCAAGATCACTGGTTCATGTAACTGTGAGGTAAGTTATTCGACATGAGAAATTCTGGTACATTAATAATCGGGGGAAGTGGCAACAAAACGACTATTCACGTTGGTGTGTAGAATATATGAGTCTGGCGATGTACCATCTGACTTTCGGAAAAGCATCATCCACACAATTCCGAAGACGGCAAAAGCTGACAAGTGCGAGAATTATCGCACAATCAGCTTAACAGCTCATGCATCGAAGCTGCTTACAAGAATAATATACAGAAGAATGGAAAAGAAAATTGAGAATGCGCTAGGTGACGATCAGTTTGGCTTTAGAAAAAGTAAAGGGACGACAGAGGCAATTCTGACGTTACGGCTAATACTGGAAGCAAGGCTAAAGAAAAATCAAGACACTTTCATAGGATTTGTCGACCTGGAAAAATCGTTCGACAATATAAAATGGTGCAAGCTGTTTGAGATTCTGAAAAAAGTAGGGGTAAGCTATAGGGAGAGACGGGTCATATACAATATGTACAACAACCAAGAGGGAATAATAAGAGTGGACGATCAAGAACGAAGTGCTCGTATTAAGAAGGGTGTAAGACAAGGCTGTAGCCTTTCGCCCCTACTCTTCAATCTGTACATCGAGGAAGCAATGATGGAAATAAAAGAAAGGTTCAGGAGTGGAATTAAAATACAAGGTGAAAGGATATCAATGATAAGATTCGCTGATGACATTGCTATCCTGAGTGAAAGTGAAGAAAAATTAAATGATCTGCTGAACGGAATAAACAGTCTAGTGAGTACACAGTATGGTTTGAGAGTAAATCGGAGAAAGACGAAGGAAATGAGAAGTAGTAGAAATGAGAACAGCGAGAAACTTAACATCAGGATTGATGGTCACGAAGTCAATGAAGTTAAGGAATTCTGCTACCTAGGCAGTAATATAACCAATGATGGACAGAGCAAGGAGGACATCAAAAGCAGCCTCGCTATGGCAAAAAAAGGCATTTCTGGCCAAGAGAAGTCTACTAATATCAAATTTGAGGAAGAAATTTCTGAAGATGTACGTCTGGAGTACAGCATTGTATGGTAGTGAAACATGAACTGTGGGGAAACCGGAACAGAAGATAATCGAAGCATTTGAGATGTGGTGCTATAGACGAATGTTGAAAATTAGGTGGACTGATAAGGTAAGGAATGAGGAGGTTCTACGCAGAATCGGAGAGGAAAGGAATATGTGGAAAACAATGATTAGGAGAAGGGACAGGATGATAGGACATCTTCTAAGACATGAGGAAATGACTTCCATGGTACTAGAGGGAGTTGTAGAGGGCAAAAACTGTAGAGGAAGACAGATATTGGAATAATTCAACCAAATAATTGAGGACGTAGGTTGCAAGGGCTACTCAGAGATGAAGACGTTAGCACAGGAAGGGAATTCGTGGCGGGCCGCATCAAACCAGTTAGTAGACTGATGCATGCATCATGTTGTACAAGGTGTCGGTTGTCAGTTTGTGGGTTGGATTTCCGTGCCTGTTGCACTTGGACTGTCAGTATAGGGACTATAATTGCTCTTTGGTGATAACGCTGAAGTTGTGTCCGATAAAGGCCCATATGTGCTCGATTGGATAGATACCTGGTGATCGAGTAGGCCAAGGCAACATGTCGGCACTCTGTTGAGTTACAACAGAGGTATGTGGGCCATCATCATCATGTTGAAAACACCCCCTGGAACACTGTTCATGAGTAGAAGCACGACAGGTGGAATCGACAAATTGACATATAAACTTGCAGTCAGGGTGCAAGGGACAACCATGAGTGTGCTCCTGCTGTTATACGAAATTGCATCCCAGACAGTAACACCAGTAGGTCCAACGGGTGTAGTAGACAGACAGGTTGGTTGCAGGTCTTCAACTGACCTTGTTTTAACCAACACACGGCCATCGCTGATACCGAGACACAGTCAGCTTTCATCAGGAAACACAACAGACCTTCACCCTGCCCTCCAGTCAGTTCTCGCTTGACACCATTGAAGTCGCAAAGGGCGTTGGTTTGAGATCGGTGGAATACAAGCTACTGGGCGTCTGGCTCGGAGCTGTCCTTGAAGTGATCGATTTGTAACAGTTCGGCGTGGTACTGCACTGCCAACTGCTGCTCAGATTGCTGCTGAAGATGCGGTACGATGCAGTAGAGGCATACGCCGAACACGATTGCCTTCCCCCTCGGTAGTGCCACGTGACCGCTCTGAGCCCAGTCATCTTGCGACCGTACATTCCTCTGATCACCGTTGATAGCGATTATGTACAGTAGCTACATTCTCGCCAAGTAATTCTGCAGTATCGGAGAAGAAACATCCAGCTTCTCGTAGCCCTAGTAACGACGTGTTCAAACTCAGTGAAGTTTTGATAATGGCGTTCTTGTCACCTTAAAGGCATTCTTGAGTAACTGTCCAATCTTAAAAGCAAATAACGCTCGCGACCATTGAAGCGTGTGTTTAAGGCAAACCTGAGCTGCATCCTCTTAGTGGCGCTACTATCGCCACTCTTATGCGACTGGCGCGAAATTTGAATAGACGTCATATTTCAGATGTACGAACACGACTTCCAACTTTCTTTCATGCCGCTCAAATCATCGCTGGTGTTGCGATTTTTTTTCCATCAGTGTATGAAGGTAATTTTGACCAAGCCCTCTAAACAGTTTTAATCTAATTCCTCTGCATCCTTATCAACAAAGAATAACAGTAAATGTGACAAATTCATTGATATTGTTCACTGATGTTGTTCAGGGCACCACACAAATCGCTTTGTGCTACTACAGACGTAGGTATGCTCTTAACCATCTTCTTCTTATTGTGCTTTTGTCCCGGACTGCGTAGGGTCGGCATGGTTATTTACGACATTGGAATGGTTAGTTTAAGAGATGGCCGGAAGCTCATCCTATTTCGACCCCTTTACCCCCAGGTACGGAATATGTGTACCCTAACTGTCTGCGTGTAGTGTCACTCACGTGAATATGAGCGAAAGTTTTTTTTTTTTCAAATATTTGGGAACGTGTAATTGAGGTGGGACTTGAGTACCAGCGAGGTATTCACCTAGTGGGATGTGGAAACCGCCTAAAAACCACAACCAGGCTGGCCGCCACAACAACCCTGGCTGTCCTCTCTTAATAGCCCTACGGACAAAATTTCAGACGTTGTTTACTGATATCTTCTGAGTATTATGGTATAAGAGGCCCTTGGTCTCTGGTGGCTCGTTACAGAGTAATAATGTAACAGTTATTTATTCCTTTTGTTGCCCGATTTATCTTTATTTATGAGGAAATACCTTCACAACAGTGAAAAAGTCTGCAGTAGAACGCAATGAACGGAGTAATACAACAACCCTCAAACAGATGCAAAAGTGGTGTAATGGGGTTGGCGTCGATGGCAGACCATGTAAGTATAGCGTCACTATGCCGCTCTTCCATTGCGTTCAGTGAACCCATACACGAGCTGCATTTGGGCAAGTTCTCCATCAGCGAAACCTGTCCGTACTGCGGTGTATCACTGTTAGCGAACAACTAACTCAGCCAGAAAAAAAAACACGAGGCAGAACAGTGCAGTACTGAATGATATGTTACGGTCGACGAGTAAAATGGCGTTTACTGTTGTCAACAACAAGTACGATGAGTGGATGGAACGAGGATATCCACGTAAGACATACAGTGCATACCGTCGACATTTTCAGTTTTACGCACATATTTTCAGTGCAATACCGATACAAAGATGAATGAGGGCAAGAAGTCGTACGAAATGCAATCGCTCTGGTGCGATCTACCGTGGACTATTGGTCCGCTGTAATAAAACAAACAGAAAATATCCTGAAAAACTTTCGAAATTTTGACAATGGATTTCTGGTTCATTCTTACAACTATTGTCATTAGTAAGTTCTATCGTCCATTGCTAAAAAATGATAGCAAATGCTACTACATTAACGCAAAGAAACGAAAAGTAAAAACCACAGGAAAAATGCAACAGCTTCAGGGACCTCATATTTTATCCACAACGAATGAACATCACCGACACACAGTGTTTTTGTGAAAGTGAAACTAAATGATTAAGACAAATTGTTTTAAAAACCTAAAACACGAGGATGTCAGCACAAAAATGGTACAAAAAAGCAATCAATGAACATATACAACGAACGTCAGTATAAAAGTAACGACCTTTCATGCAGTTAATAATCTGAAACATGTTGACTGCTTTCAGCGTCCAATATCTTCTGGCGGCACCTTGGTTCAAAATGGTTCAAATGGCTTTGAGCACTATGGGACTTAACAGCTATGGTCATCAGTCCCCGAGAACTTAGAACTACTTAAACCTAACTAACCTAAGGACAGCACACCACACCCAGCCATCACGAGGCAGAGAAATCCCTGATCCCGCCGGGAATCGAACCCGTGAACCCGGGCGTGGGAAGCGAGAACGCTACCGCACGACCACGAGATGCGGGCCGGCACCTTGGAAGCTGTTGAACTACGCAACTACGAAATAGAGAGGTTACGATCCTACTGCTGTGCAAAGTTATATTTTGCCGTTACTAAATGGAAACTGCAACAATGTAATAGACTAGAATAATCGAAATAGCCTACAATGTTGTTGTTGTGGTCTTCAGTCCTGAGACTGGTTTGATGCAGCTCTCCATGCTACTCTATCCTGTGCAAGTTTCTTCATCTCCCAATACCTACTGCAACCTACATCCTTCTGAATCTGCTGACTGTTTTCATTTCTTGGTCTCCCTCTACGATTTTTACCCTCCGCGCTGCCCTCCAGTACTTAATTGGTGATTCCCTGATGCCCCAAAATATGTCCTACCAACCGATCCCTTCTTCTAGTCAAGTTGTGCCACAAGTTTCTCTTCTCTGAATTTTGTTCAGTACCTCATCAGTTTCGCGATCTACCCATCTAATCTTCAGCATTTTTCTGTAGCACCACATTTCAAAAACTTCTATTCTCTTCTTGTCCAAACTATTTGTCGTCCATGTTTCGCTTCAATATACGGCTACACTCCATACAAATACTTTCGGAAATACTTCCAGACACTTAAATCTATACTCGATGTTAAACTTCTCTTCTTCAGAAACGCTTTCCTTGCCATTGCCAGTCTACCTTTTATATCCTCTCTACTTCGACCATGATCAGTTATTTTGCTCCCCAAATAGCAAAACTCCTTTACTGCTTTAAGTGTCTCACTTCCTAATCTAATTCCCTCAGCATCACCCGACTTAATTCGACTACATTCCATTACTCTCGTTTGGTTTTGTTGATGTTCATTTTATATCCTCCTTTCAAGACACTGTTCATTCCGTTCAACTGCTCTTCCAAGTCCTTTGCTGTCTCTGACAGAATTACAATGTCATCGGCGAACCTAAATTTTTATTTCTTCTCCATGGATTTTAATACCTACTCCGAATTGTTCTTTTGTTTCATTCACTGCTTGCTCAATATACAGATTGAATAACATCGGGGACAGGCTACAACCCTGTCTCACTCCCTTCCCAACCGCTGCTTCCCTTTCATGCCCCTCGACTCTTATAACTGCCATCTGGTTTCTGTACAAATTGTAAATAGCCTATCGCTCCCGGTATTTTACTCCTGCCACCTTCAGAATTTGAAAGAGAGTATTCCAGTCACCATTGCCAAAAGCTTTCTCTAAGTCTACAAATGCTAGAAACGTAGGTTTGCCTTTTCTTAATCTAGCTTCTAAAATAAGTCGTAGGGTTAGTATTGCCTCACGTGTCCCCATATTTCTACGGAATCCAAACCGATCTTCCCCAAGGTCGGCTTCTACCAGTTTTTCCATTCGTCTGTAAAGAATTCACGTTAGTATTTTGCAGGCGTGACTTATTAAACTGATTGTTCGGTAATTTTCACATTTGTCAACGCCTGCTTTCCTTGGGATTGGAATTATTATATTCTTCTTGAAGTCTGAGGGTATTTCGCCTGTCTCATACATTTTGGTCACCAGATGGTAGAGTTTTGTCAGGACTGGCTCTCCCAAGGCTGTCAGTAGTTCTAATGGAATGTTGTCTACTCCCAGGGCCTTGTTTCGACTCAGGTCTTTCAGTGCTCTGTCAAACTCTTCACGTAGTATCATATCTCCCACTTCATCTTCATATACATCCTCTTCCATTTCCATAATATTGTCCCTAAGTACATCGCCCTTGTATAGGCCCTCTATATACTCTTTCCACCATAGCCTACAAAATGAATGAAATTAGAAGTGTAGCCAATATAGAACCGTTATTCCGCTGTAAATATAACGCCTTGCTATAAATTCATGATATCGGATAACGAGTTATGTAAAATTTTACTTGTTACGATGTTCTGTAATGCCGGAAGTTTCCCCAACATCAGTCAAATTACCTCACACTACCTGCACCACAATACGTTCATCCCGACTGCGGTGAAAATCGATTCGTTTGCTTCCATGATTTAGAGTAAAGCCTGTAATTTCTAGTCCTGACATGTGAGGAACATTCCGAATATATGTTTCGTCACGTTATTGAAAGATAAGGTGGTGCACCAGATGACACAAACTAACGCCGTATGAATCCACTCACTTTGCTGGTTCAACGACGGAAGGAGCGTCAGCGCAGGAGGAATGACACGCGCGCAGAACTCTGAAGAAGAGAGAGTAGCAGCAGACCGGCGTGCCCGTGGTGGTTCGAGTACATCACGATGGCATATGAGCGGGCACTGACAATGTGGTCGCCAACGGAAGTGAGTGATGTTATTTGGTACGAATAGCCACGTGGAAGTAGTGTATCCGTCATCGATGAACGTCTACAGAACATGTGTGGTAAAGAGGTCATGTCTCGTGAAACAGCCAAATTGTTGGTCGCTGGTATTTCGTGTCCAGAGGAGGACTTTCGCCTGTGCCCTGCACTGAAAGCTGTCCTCGCCGTACGTCACTTCCAAATCAGCGCTGAGGTGTAGCAAGTTGTGCGACAGTTCCTTGCATCGGAGGGCATCGAGTTTTACCAGAGTCGTTTCTTCAAACAGAATGCAAAAATGGTTCAAATGGCTCTAAGCACTATGGGACTTAACATCTAAGGTCATCAGTCCCCTAGACTTAGAACTACTTTAACGTAACTAACCTAAGGACATCACACATATCCATGCCCGAGGTAGGATTCGAACCTGCAACCGTAGCAGCAGCGCGGTGCCGGACTGAAGCGACTAGAACCGCTCGGCCACAAGAGCGGGCTAACAGACTGCACGGTACAACAACCGTCACGGTGTCGGTGGCGACTATGACGAAAAATAGTGCCAGGTCTGTGGTTCATGGCGTATTTGTTTTTGGCAATGACTTTACCGAGAAAAAAAAACAATGAGGAACTTTCTTTCGGAAGGTCTTCATATTTTGCTACCGAAGAGAAACTCGCTTGAGCAATTATATCTCTGCTGCAGCTTCAGCTTCATTTTTCATAAAAAGAGGAAGAAGACATGCGAAGGCGAGGTAAAAATTCAGTCAGACCCACTCTTTCTGGTTAGAGGTCAGACTGGAAGAAAGTCGGCGCAAGTGCAAGCAAGCTAATAAATTCCGTATAAGATCTGTCATTTCATGGCAATAGTTAATATTTCCCAACAGTTTTGCTAGATACCGATGCACATTGTAACATGCCTGCTTTACAAAACTGAAGATGCCATAAAAATATCAAAGTTAATTTTGTTAAGAAGCGCCATGCTCATACATGAGAAGCGTATGATATTTTAGTACAGTTTTACAAGTGAACAGCGACTTACCTCATGTACTATGTTTACTGTCATTCGTTAAAGTGTTTCATATTTCTGAATAAATAGTTCGACACCATCTCGGACCGCAGACTAATAACAAACGACTGTTACAGTTAAAATGAGAGTGAATGGTGGGAAACTAAGATTTCAATTTTTTTTCGGTATTTCATCATAGAATCTTACTATAAGGTAAAAGCTTCATTTCATGGTCTTACCGTCGAACGAAGGAAGATAAGGATTTAACGTCACGTTTGACATGGAGTACTAGGTATATGTGGACAAGCCCAGGAAAGAAGTGTGTCCTTTTCAAAGGAGCCATCCTGGCCTTCACCCTACCCCATTTACGGAAACGATAGAAAAAGATCTGTAAGGCTGCGCCGTGCGAAGCGGCACATTTCGACTTCCTGCCGTCGAGATTCTGAAGGGTTTAGGTGAAGTACTCTGCCAGAGGGCTTCGACGCTAGCACCTCCGTCTCAATGCATTATAATGGCTACATTTTTGATTGCAGCTTCACCAAAACCCTCCCACATTCCACAGGTAAAATATGACGTCTATTTGTCTTACAGCGTCTCGGAAGCTGTAAGAAACCCGTGACCCCATCGTCTAAAATGCCACTACTTCTGTTGCACTTATGGCCGCTCAACATTCTGCATCCAAGTTCATGTGGACCTGAGGCTCCTCCGCAGTCAGAGATCTATTAGAAATATGGACACATTAAATCGCACTTACATCTCCGAAGATTATCGTAGTAGCTTTAAATATCGTTCTCGGGCTTACCGTTGGATATTATGGCCGTATCTCCACAAGAACTCTCCAGCTACGCCAGGCGGTGCAGAGTCTCTGTATCATGAACAGTGCGCACAGTAACATTGAAGTTGCACTGTCAAGGAATAATCTATAAAAACTGGGAGTCGTCTGCATCCCACACACGCATACCCAATTTAAAAAATGTTAACGCTGCTCGAAAGATACAACTTTCCTGAGTAGCGTATGACATTCAGCGTTCAAGCTCTAACATTCTGCGTGGTGTCTGTTTGTTCTATATCGTGTCTCCCTACCACTTTCGCGCAACGACGCTCTGAGCGTGTTTTTTAGGGAATTGACTAGTTTGAACCTGGGACCTGTTGCTGGTAAGGAGACGTCACACCACACATGACATGTAGAGTTCAGAAGAGTTCAGTGAGACTAGCGATGATATAACCGAATACTTAATGATTTCAGCGTCAGCTCCACTGCACTCCCTGTAAAAGAATCTTAATACTAACTAAATTTAGTGGAAGGGCTTCAAGATTTTCCTATTTTTAGTTAGCTGGTAAAATAACGTCGAAAAATCAGTTAAGTTTACCACTGGAAATTTTATTCTACTCCCAAAGCATTGTTTATAAATTGCACTATTGATAAAAGGAAATGTTTTAATACAGGATGGTAAAAACCAACTGCGTTCAACAAAAATGTGAACGAATATTCCCTGAAAGGGTTTCCAAGTTCTACAATGGATCGAAGGATGACCTATGCCATATCACATCTATAATCTAGGTTTAAATTAAGTTTCACAAAAGAGAAAACTATCAAAATGGTCTACAGTGACCCTCAATTATCTTTAATTACTTATCTAACTTGTCGTAAATTACAGTGGCTGATGTGGCTTCTCAATAACTATATAACAGAAAAATCATCGCGTTTCAGATTTTTACTTCAAGTGGCAAATGTGAACACCATGAGCTTTAATTGACGATCGACACTAGTATTACGCAAAAAGGGGGTGTAACAGATGAGACTTCTGCAGTTCTGAGTGAAGCTTTATGCGCTGTTATGCGGCATCGCGTGCGTTCATTACCTTGTCGGTTTTCGTCAGGGGGCGGCGGACAGCACAGCTCCGCTCACCGCGCCGTCTCGGAAGCAACTCTCGCCTAACTTCTCCTTACTACAATTTTCCGAAGTTGGTTTAAAAAAACTATCTGGCTGTGTTTTCATCTGACCAGTCAGGGTCTCAATGTTAACCTTAAGCTCCGCCTACAAATATTCTGTCTATCCAATGAGAAACGTTATACTTTTCGTGGTGGGGCAATGTTTTTAAAGTTTGCAACGTTGAAAGGTCTCTGTTGGATTCCTTTCATGTTAATTTCTTAAATCTGTTGTCATTTACGGCATAAATTCCTATTCTAAATTTACTGTGGCGTTTCTGACCATCTGGGAGGAGACTGAGTAGTGGAACGTGTTACTTTTACACATAAACAAGAACGATCTGTCACACTACTACACCTTTAAAACACAGTTTATATGTAATTCATGTCACACAGTCTCATACGGAACCTACATCCGCTTTCTTTTATATACTGTATACGATAAGATACTGTCATCCCCCTTCCCTTCTGTGTGAGAGGATGAATGAGCAAATGTATTTCTAGTTGCATGCTTGAGGGTAGCAGACAAGCCTGTCTGCTAAAGAACAGTAGGACTAATGTCGGAACAGGTAGCTACGCTTTCTAAAAGCAAAGAGGTTTCTATCCTTAGTATGGTCCTGTCCGTCTCTTGTCATGTTGGTATAGGAAGCTGCCCCTCTGGCCACTTCCATTTGTATTTGTGAGCCACCCGCAGAAAGGGACCAGGTCAGTCTGTCCGTGGCGAGCGTCTGAAGTGGTAGGATCTCCAGCTAAGCGCATGTCTGCTAAGTCCGTAGGACAATGGATTTCTTAAGTTCAGCCTAACTGAAAATTTAATCACCTTTATTTCAGGTTTAGCTCTAAAATATCTAATGTTATCTTAAATTGCAATGCAGTGTAATTCGTGTGTGAAGTTCAGAATATCTTCCGGTAGTTGCTTTGTTACTACTTTGTGAGTAAAGTGGAACCACGTGTTGATCAGTAACTCTAACCAAGATCATCAATCTTAAATGCGAGTGTGCGTGAGATTATAACATCTCGTCTTGACAATATTTTTCAATATAGCAACTTTTCTTTAAGTTCAACCTAGGTGGGGTGTACTTTGCGAGACCACTACCACGTGCTTATATAATTGTTTGACCCATCAGGTTAATAGTAAGACGTTAGTAACCAGTTCGAGGTTTTTCTTTTGTAAATTGCTTTTCGATCTAATTTATTTTAATTATCAAAATTATTGTTGAGTTACACGCTTTGTGTAAACCAAGTTGACCACGTGAAGCATGTGGTGTAATCATCAAAGAAGCCCTCAGCTATTCCTTTTGGGAAGATTTCACAGAGAGTTAGTATGAATTTAGTATACCAGTGTGTGGTAATTACCTGACAGACAGGATTGTGCAACGAACGTAATTTTTTTTGTGTGAAAATTGAATCGGTTGGTTGTGGTTAATTTCCTCTTGCATATGTTTCAACGTTCTTCATGTGTTATTTTATGAATGCAGTGTTGTATGCAGTCTCCCAATCTTGGCTCCATATTTGATGTGTTCTGTAAGATCACAAACTCACATTTTCCACAATCCTAAATAAGGCACCAATTTATTTATGAATCAAATTTAGTATGCTGAAATTTCAATGATCAATGTTAAAATAAATTTCCAAATATAAACTGATTTATTTCTTTTTATTTAAATTTTCTTTTTTTTATATATATATCACCGGTTGTCGTATGACTATTAAAAGATTATAATTAATGTTAGTCTGGTTGGGAATTTGGTAAGCTAGACTGGATACCTGGTGAAACAGTTGTGCAGTAATGCAAGGTTAACTTCCCCAGACAGCTCACAGCTTTTAAACCGCTTTTATTGTCAATCAGTTCCGCTTTCATAGCAAATTAAAGTAACAACGTTACAACGTATCAGAGACGCGAAAAAGTCTCACGCTAAAACTTGCAGCTGGGGTAGCCCTTTTTGTGTTATCGTAAGATCTATACTGTTCTTCTGGAGGGCTCTAGCTTTTAACATGGGCTGGGGGGGTGGTCCTGACGTAACAGAGACGCGAAAAAGTCTCACGCTAAGGCTCTAGCTTTTAACATGGGCTGGGGGGTGGTCCTAACGGTTAGCTGGCGACGTGGGTGTCCGTCCCTTATCGTAGGGCCTTCTAACTTAACACGGTTCTGCTCTCGGCTTCTGTTCTCGTTTCTCCCCTCTGAACTGCGTCTGTCTCACGGTGGGAAGGTATGACATGCATTTAGGTATTCTTGTGTTAGTCTGTGGTATTCCATTTGCTCACTCGTTACTCGTATTACTTTGGTTAATTTAATGTCACGATTTATTCGGAGCTATGTGACATATTACTGGATTTGCTTGTCATGTCAGGGTTTTCATGGAAGGTGTTGGATTTGCCTGACACCTAACAAAGCTACCTTCATACCAAATTCTATTGAAATCTGTTCAGAGGTAGGATTGTAAAAAAATAATAGTCACAATTAATTTCACTTTTAATAATATTGATATTATTATGGAAGTATGGATTAAACACATTAAGTATTGAATATGCATTCTGTTAATTACATTGGATCATATTACAGAGGACATATCAACCAGTAAAAGTATTTTCACGAATATGATAAAGTTCAAAATTGAAGGAATAATTAGCTTTTTCAAACAGTACTTCTTTCTTCTTAATTGGCGTTATAATATCCAAATCAATAAATGTCTTGTACGACACACTTTGTAAAGCAGCCAGTGTTCTTCCTCAGGGTTCAAGCTATCGCATACCAAATTTCATGGATATCTGTTCAACGGTGTGCTGTGGAAACATGACAGAGGAACTTTCGTGTGTATAATGTTGGTATGAGAGTATGGATTGACATGGATTAAACAAGTTGGAGACAGTATAAGCACTGTATTCTAGTAGTTACCTACTGCTGGACTCTCATATCAGTAAAATGAAACGAAATATGAGTACGGCTGTATTGGCCGGAGGATCCAGGTCGGCAAGTTCAGGAGCTTGGTGCAAGTCTTATTTGATGGTAACTTCGGTCACTTTCACGTCGATGATGATGATGATAGCATACACATACAGTCGCGAGCGGAGAAAAATTCTAACCCGGTTGAGAATCGAGCCAGGCATCCGACAAACGACAGTCTACACCGCTAACCACATGACCACGGTCTGTTACCCAACATCAAAGCGCGTCATCTACTAAAATGCAACGAGTTTGTGGGTGATATTAGTATAGAAGTATCGATTAAACACGTAAGAGATTGTATAAGCATTGTATCCATTACGCTGAATCATACTGTGTGGAACATATCAAACAATAGAAGTATTTTCACAAATATGATAAAGTTCAAAAGTGAAAGAGTAAACAGTTTTTTCAAGGAGTAATTATTGTTCCATATTTGCCGTTATATTCTTCAAATCAATAAATATGTTGTAATACATACTTTCTAAAGTGGCCTGTGTTCTTCCTTAGCGTTCAAGCTATCTCCATACCAGATTTCATCAAAAATGGTTCATCTGTTCACTCGCGAAAGCGTAACAGACAATTACTTTCACGTTTATAATATTCGCGTGGATATGGATTGAGCATATCTTTTATAGATCATTCAGTATATTGAAGAGCGATAGTTCCTCGACAATTACCGTTCAACCTGCCTTTTGAAAAACAGCGATCTAAATAATGGTTGACTTTTGGATATCGGTGTGCGTCAGGATCTGTCAGTCTCTCCAGGCTTAATCAAAACCAGGAATTGACGAGGCTGGTTTGTATTTCCCAAAAATAGGGTAATGAAATCTGACGAACTTGTCAACATCAGACCTTCAGCTTTAAGTATTAGTTAGTTGAGGACCACAAAAACAACGAATGCATCACTCCAGAAAATATATCTTGTATGTTGATTGTAATGCAAGTAGATGGTTTAAACGTGCAAAGAAATTCTTGCTGGGGAAAGTAATTGTTGAGGAACAATATTGCTCACGGACTTACATCTATTATTGATGTGGAATCTACCGCAACAGCAACTGCTGTAGACTCCTAACCCTTATCTGGTATTTTTCAACACTGGTTTAGTTGCTCTCAGAGGATTTTATTGTGATGGTTGATGGGTCAAATTATGTGTACCAAGAGGAAAGTTGCAACACAATGCAGCATGGTTCTCTTGGGGTAGCCAAGTGTCACTAGTCAAGAGTTTTGTGTGTCTTGCCAAACAGAGAGATTGAGACTAAACAGCAAGGCAAAACGTGGGGTGTTCTTGTATATCAATTTCCAGTCACTTACAAATAAGTCTGCCTCCGTAGCTGCCTGGTCTTTGCGGCTGACTCCATGTGGAGAACCCGGGTTCAATTCCCGCTTCTGCCAGGGTTTTTTCCTAAGTGGGAGGACTGGTAAGTGGTGCACTTGGCCTCCCGAGGCCAAATGAGGAGCTAGTCGACCGAGTGGAAGGTGTTCCCAGGTCCGCAAACCCGACAACGACCGGGAGAGAGGTCCGTTATCCACACTCCTCTCCACATCACATCCGATGATGCCATTGGCAGAGGACAAGATGGTAGTGAGATGGGTTCTAATGGCTCTGAGCACTATGGGACTCAACATCTTAGGTCATAAGTCCCCTAGAACTTAGAACTACTTAAACCTAACTAACCTAAGGACATCACACACACCCATGCCCGAGGCAGGATTCGAACCTGCGACCGTAGCAGTCCCGCGGTTCCGGACTGCAGCGCCAGAACCGCTAGACCACCGCGGCCGGCTGGTAGTGAGATGGGTTCAACTGGTCCATCTAGGGCTGGAGTGCAGATCTTTACTTTTTACTTGACTTACAAATCAACATACAGAAAGGCAACATTGATTGGAAGAGTTAATTTGTGACTTTTGCTAAGGACACTGGCTAACTTAACAGAGATCTAGAATGAATGGTACCTTCTAAACACAAATTACAAATAAGTTGCTATAGAACAAAACTTAAGTATAATGGTGTTTATCTTTGGAAATGTGAATCTGGAGATATACGTTATTCGTATGTAGAAACATTTATGGTTGTAGTAATATTGTTGACAAATCAGGAATTAACAGCTGTTCTCATCCTAGTGCTAGGTTGAAGAACAAGCTGCAGCCTACCAGTAGATAGGTCACATCCTATTAAGGTCTGAGCGTCACAGATCTTACTTTACCTATCAGCGAGCCATCCCCCTAGTCATAATGAAGCACTATTTATAGAACATATTAAAGCATTGATAATACTTATAAACCATAAAAATTTCAGAATTCTGACATTTGTTAATATGAACGTTAAGTAAAGCCCAAAAATGTGAATTACTTGAGAGAGAGAGAGAGACTAAAGTCACTTGCCTTCTGTTATAATTATGAATTCAATAGGCTTAAAGCATCAGTGGATAAAATACATTAAATGGTCAAAAGTATCCGGACACTCCAAAAAACATACGTTTTTCATATTGGGTGCATTGTGCCGCTACCTACTGCCACGTACTCCATATCGGCGACATCAGTAATCATTAGACATCGTGAGAGAGCAGAATGGGGAGCTCCGCAGAACTCGTGGACTTCGAACGTGGTCAGGAGATTGGGTGTCACTTGTGTCATACGCCTGTACGCGAGATTTCCACACTCCTAAACAACCTAGCTCCACTGTTTCCGATGTGATAGTGAAGTGGAAAAGTGAAGGAACACGTACAGCAAAAAAGCGTACTGGCCGACCTCTTCTATTGACTGACAGAGACCGACAGTTGAAGAGGGACGTAATGTTTAATAGGCAGACATCCATCCAGACCATCACACATGAATTCCAAACTGCATCAGAATCCACTGCAAGTACTATGACAGTTCGGCGGGAGGTGAGAAAACTTGGATTTCATAGTCAAGCGGCTGCTCATAAGCCACACATCAGGCCGGTAAATGCCAAACAACGCCCCGATTGGTGTAAGGAGCGTAAACATTGGATGACTGAACAGTGGAAAAACATTTTGTGAAGTGACGAATCACGGTACACAATGTGGCGATCCGATGACAGAGTGCAGCTATGGCAAATGCCCCGTGAACCTTATCTGCCAGCGTGTGCAGTGCCAACAGCGAAATCAGGAGGCAGGTGTGTTAGCATTTTTGCAAATGGTATAGCATTTGCTACAGAATTACTAGCTGTCTACGCTGCCAAAGCCAGTTTAATTTTTTTGAGTGTGATATTCAATGTGTTTCTTCCTAAATCAGTTTGCAGCTTACAAACCTTCCTTTTCCAGTAAATTTGCAAGTGCAACAAAATACTTCCATATAATTTTATTTTCGTTGCCTGAAGTCATAGCATATAGTTTTTTTTCTGCAAGCAGATTACGTGGTAGTTTCAGCATGGAAGCTGTGCCTAACATAAAAAACGCCTCATTGTGATCATCTGAAGGATGCAAAAACCAACACTGTGCTAGCTGTTCATCGCTCTTTATACCTAACTTTGTATTGAATATCTACTTGCAACAGTGTCATCACAAACCACAAGTACTATAGTAACACCACTTTCTTCCCACTTTCTCAGTTGTTATCGGGCATAGTGAATGATTTACCGGAATTTTCAAACTTTTTTTAACTCTACGTTAGGCCCTTTTGCTACTTCCTATGCCACCCTCTCCAAAAAACTACATAGATTGTAATCTTTTTTCCATCTCAAACAGGGTCCTCCTTAATCGCCATTTCATCGAATATTAATGTTGCAAAGATGTGGTTTCTACTAACTTCTGCTTCAGTGACAATCTTGACAAAACATTTCTCAGTGAAACCTTGATAGCCAGCCGCAGACATTGCCCAATAACAGATTGTTCTTGGGTGAAGTAATTTCATGAACTTTCTCAAGCAGCTATGTGACTGAGCAGAAGAAAATGTAGCATCAGATCAAATTTCCTTGCTTGGAGAGAATATCGTGAGATCTTACCACTGGTCTGAAGTTCTAAAAGCTCCTTTAATAGATCATTAATATTTTCGTTGCTTAGCACGCAGTAGTATCAAACACTGAATAAGGTAATCGTTTTCTCAAACCACTAATTAAAGTTTCGAACTGCACTAATTTTCTTTTGAATCGCACACTAAATTGTTTTATTTGCTTCAGTTTCTTCTTCAACAGCATATCCTCAACTTGAACTTTATCGTATTTCGCTTTCAGCTCTTTTGGACTTGAATGGCTGTTGTGATCAGCATAAACAGACGAACTACACACTGAAAAAAACAATGTTCACCATAAAAGACTGTAATGACTTTACAGCGCAGAAATAACATAATGTAAAATTCCTAGATTGTAAGTTCTAAAATGTATGGCCAACTTGCGATCAACTTTTGACTTCTTTATTATAACGTTTACAATTGATATAGAGTATTAAAAGATATCTGATAATACATAAAAGCAGTACGTTTATAGGTCTAAATTAAGACTTAGTACGTGCCACTGCTGACTCTTTTGAAGTATTATCTTCAAAATTATCAGAAGTTTGCATTCTGACCTCTAGTCGTAAGAGTTAATCTTTTTTTGTAAATGTTTCGGAAAATTAAAGACAAGACATCTGTCATTACCTTGGACAAAAAGCGACTCTGGTCATTTATGATGTACTTTTATCTGTCTTGAAATTGAGCTGGGCAGATGCAACTGGTTGTAGTCTGAAAGCGTTTGTTCCGCCTCATATCTGCTGCCCGTCTCTGTTAGCTCCTTATCTTTCAAAGGAAACCTGCGATTATTGTGAAGTTAATATCCTGCACGTATCTGAAGAGTAATTAAAATTCCTAGGCAGCATGGGACTCCTAAAGTGTCTTCATTACATCGTAATTAAACTATAATATACAGGCGGTGGATAGAAGTCTGGAAACACCAAAAACATCAAGAACATTATCACGCCTGATACGGTGTAGAAAAACCGTTTCATTCAAAACAATTTCCAGTCGTCTCGGAAAAGGTAAATACAAGTTTTGTATGATTTGCATGGGAATGTTCTGCCATATTTCCTGGAAAATAGTGTAAGTTCAGGTACCGATGATGGCAATAAATAGCGATCACGTGACCTTCTCTCCGAAGAAGACAACAATGGCTCAACAGTGTTGAGATCTGGCGACAGTGTTGGCCAGCAGAGATGTGACAGTTGACCCTGATGCTTACAACACGCGTCCTGGACGATGCGAGCCGTGTGAAGAGGCGCCCTGTCAGCATCACCACTGGGGAGCGAACATCGTATCACGGTGTGGACCCGATCAGCCAAAAGAGTCAACAATCGTTGGTAGTAATGCGACCCTGCAAACTAACCATGGAGCCCATAGAAACCACGATATGGCGGCCAAAATAATCACCGACCCCCTGCTACGTTTCACTCTCGAGACGTAAACTGGGCCATAACTTTTAAACAGTGTGTAACAAAATTCATCCGACCAAACGACATTCTTCCATTTCTCCGTAGACCTTGTTTTATCGCTTTGGTCTGTTACGAGCATTTGCATCACTGATGAGTGGTCTTGGAATTACATCCTGTTCTGCAATTCTCTGATTATGAGGTTACTTCCTTTGCTACTGACATGCTGCCTAAGTGCGACATTCAGTTCTGCAGTAGCTTTTGCAGCTGCCGTCCTCTTACCTTTCATCTTAGACCTCATCAGTGAACATCTGTCTCGAACACACAACACACATTTTTGTCCACGTTGTGACTTAGCGGATGATGATTTTCCGCTTTCCCTTTATGCAGTGTAAATCTTGGACGGTGCTTCTATGAAACACCAAAGTTTCGGTTACCTGGGTTACAGAAGGACTCCCAACGATAAACCACAAATAATTTGCCCACGTTCGAATGCACTTAGCTCCGATGTAATGCTCTCACAGCTACACAGAACTACGACTGATACCTGCAACATATTGAGGCCATTGCACAGGTGCCTTTCGAGATTACGTACAACATCGCCACCTTCAGGCTTGGCTATGGCTAGCGTCTGTATTTATGTTCAAGCATACATTTCTCAACGTGTTTCCGTATTTTTGTCCAACCCCTGTATTTAATTGTAGCATGAAATCTGTTGATTTGTCGTTTCAGTTTGTGTACTTGAATGCTGAACACTCTTTAGATATGTTTAATTCATATTTCGCTAACAAATTGCAAAGAAAAATTGAACGATTTACTAAGCAAAGCAGTTGACTTTCTACACAGAGAAACGATAGCCCTGTTTTGACCACCATTGAAATGATAGACGAGTTAATATCGGCTGCAGCAAGGAGCGCTCTGTCTCGTGTGTTACTCATAAAATTTAAACTCGTTGGTTCATCCTCTTCGGTTACATGAATTCTTCAGAGCAAGGATCATTACGCATCGGAAAATTGTCATTAGTACGCTGATCAGCCATTGCATAATGTTAACGTTGGTCTTCGGTGCGCAGTTCCTGGGCCACTTTTGCTTTGATCACCCGCTCAACTGGAGTGTAAGACTTGCCAATGTAGTCGTTTTAGATACTGACATCCTCGTTTGACTGTCTCAATTTTAGACATCTGCTGCTAAAACTGTTATACGTAATGAAGAAACGTTTTAAAACCAATCTTTTGTCTGAGAACTCACCACATTCTGCACAACTTAATTTAAAAAATGATTAATGTAAATTGTCAGTGATTTTAAATAGAAATGTAAGATTTACCAGTTCTGATGTTGAGCTGCGAGAGCGCAAAATATGTAACTTAAGAAAATAAGAGGTGGTCGAGATAGTAACTTTATAAAACTAAGCCGGCCGAGGTGGCCGAGCGGTTCTAGGCGCTACAGTCTGGAACGGCGCGACCGCTACGGTCGCTGGTTCGAATCCTGCCTCGGGCATGGATGTGTGTGATGTCCTTAGGTTACTTAGGTTTAAGTAGTTGTAAGTTCTAGAGGACTGATGACCTCAGAAGTTAAGTCCCATAGTGCTCAGAGCCATTTGAACCATATAAAACTAAGAGACTAATTGCATGCAGTTGTGGTAAAGTGGTTTTTATCAGTTTACATTCTAGGTTTTTTGAAGTGTGAAGTGCATATATTGACTGAAACTCTTAAATTATCTCCTAATTACCTTTCATCAGTCATGCTCTAATTTTAATTACTTCAGAATTTTCACTTTTTTCGGCTTTTTATTCACAGCTTTACGCAGATAGGAGAAAGATAGAGTAAATGCCGTACTGTTTCGGAGTTAAAAGCGGGAGGAATAAGGACGCCTACATGCAGTAAACTTCATATTGTGTAGAAATCAGTGCAATTGAGAAGTGACAGACGTTTCAGTCCTGCTGTCATAAGAAAAAACATGCTGTTATAAGCTGTAACATTGGGAAACTTTTGTGCAATTGTATACGCCTATTTTACAAGATCGAAAACTTCATTTATTTTTAATTTAAATGAAGAATACGAAACTCTTGTTAACTTTGTCATACTCACTATCTATAGCAAATGTAGATTTATTTAAAATGAATAAAATCATTTGTTAGTAACGGAATACGCCTTAAAGAAGGACGGGTATTAATTTTTAGACAACATAGTTGTATGGAGATAAACAGCGATTAATTTACTTATAGTCAATTATTCAAAATGACAGTCATAATCGCCTGTGCAAGGCGACGACTCCAGCGAGCGACCAGATGGTGTAAATTGCCCTGAAGATGACACCATCGCGGTTTGAAACCAGTTGGCGCCAAAATAAATAAGGCGATTGTGACTCATTTTGAATAATTGATTATAAGGACGGATATGATTTCGCACATTTCATAGACGACGTGACACTGACCATTCCACATTGGTTTTCACCTTATACGGCTCCCTCAAGTACCATGGAAGTTATTCTTTGACATCTTGACACGTGTCCTATCAGCCTTTTCTTTATTCTTTTCCACGTGCTCCTCTCTTCCCTGAATACATGGAGGCGCACCTTATTTCTTATCAGTCCATCTAATCTCCAGCATCCTTCACAGCACCACACACCAGACGCATCGACTTTGTTCCTTTCTGCCTTTCTCACAGGCCATGATTCACTACCATGCAACCGAGCGAGGTGGCGCAGTGGTTAGACACTGGACTCGCATTCGGGAGGACGACGGTTCAATCCCGCGTCCGGCCATCCTGATTTAGGTTTCCCGTGATTTCCCTAAATCGCTCCAGGCAAATGCCGGGATGGTTCCTTTCAAAGGGCACGGCCGACTTCCTTCCCCATCCTTCCCTAATCCGATGAGACCGATGACCTCGCTGTCTGGTCTCCTTCCCCGAAACAACCAACCAACCACTACCATACAACGCTGTGCTGCAGATGTACGTCGTCAGGAATTTCTTTATCAAATTAACAGCAGTGTTCGTAAATAATAGACTACTTTTTGCCAAGAATACCCTCTTTGCGTAAGCTATTGGCCTTTTTACGTCTTCCTTGCTTCGTCTGTCTCTCGTTATTTTGTTTCCAAGGTAGCAGAATTCATTCACTTCGTATACTTCGTCATCCCTATTTTTTATTTTATCAACGATCCCATTTTTTATACTGAATACTTTCGTCTTCTTTTTACTCTGAGGACAATGTGTGCTTATTAGACTGCGCATTATATTCAATAGGTCCTGAAATTCTTCCTCAATTTCACCGAAAATAGGTGTATCATCAGCAGATATTATTGATATACTTTCAATCTGAATTTTATTTCAGCTTTTGAACCTTTCTTTTATTTCCGTCATTGCTTCTTCGACGTTCATGTTAAATAGTAAGGCCGAGAAACTACACTCCTACCTCATACCCTTTTTAAAGCTAGTAATTCGTTCTTGGTCTTCTATTCTTACTTTCCCTCTTGGTTCTTCATTTCTTACGGATGTTTGTTACAAAATCGCAAGCTTTCTTCTCCTTTCTACACGTATGCATTAATCAGATTTTCCTCTAAGTTTTTCGCCTTTATTTAGTAGCAAGTTCCATCTGTCCGTATCTGTACACTTGTGAAACTCTTCCTTGACTATACTAGAGTGTAAGCAGTCCTGGAAAACACACTGTGGTACATTCGGTCGATTACCTCACAGCGCTGTCGGGGATGTACAAGGTCTTCCCACCGCCGTCAAGGCAGTCCGCAGAAGCAAGCGCAGCCGCAGAGCTTGGTGCACGTACAACAATGAATCATGTGGGGCAAGTCGCCATGTGTGGTCAGGGAGCCACGACCGCAGTGGTGATAAGGAACCGGCAAGGGCATCGCCGCCGGCGCTTCTGGGTACAAGTCTAAGTTTCCCCCAAGTCTTCTCACGAAGACCTCACGCCCACGTCTTAGTTCCTCACTGTACACTGAGATGACCCAAATAACCAGGAAACAGAAGAATGGGTTATCTCTACATAGCATTACCACCTCCCTTTTCTACACCATCTACACAACGACAAACCAATTCATCTGGAAGTCAAGGAATATACCCAGGCCGATGATACAGTGGTGGCGGCAAAGGGCTATGCATTCGAAGAGTTGGACGACAACATAACTACATCACTGGAGGAACTCACAACATACTAGAACCTCAAGCAGATGAAGCAAAACCCAACTAAAATCGACTTATTTGCGTTTGACAAAAGCAAGGAACAATTTTTAAGAAATGGGGAAAAAAGACTTTGATCACTACTAAAGTACAGTAGTATGGCACGAATGGCTGGGGGACCCCGGAGGGCAGGCTCAGCTGCCTGATTGGGTAGGTTTTCCGTATCCTTCGCGAGCACAGGCACCTCTCCCTCGCGAAGTATGGGAACTGTGTGCGTACGTGTATCGGTTAAGTGTAGGTGACTGTAGTGTAGTGTCATGTTCGTGTTGGAGATTATAAGAGAAGGGAGAGGGTGAAATCTGGTGCCGGTATATAGCCTACTCCTCTCGAAGAACACCAACAGGCCAGCCAAGGTTACCGGATCACCATCAGCACTGTAACATGCCCTTACTTCGTGAGACATTGCGCAGAGGTTTGGTATTTAACCAGGACATTGGTGCGAAGTCTGACAGATCAGTACTGTGCACCAAAGTATCTCGGTGTAAAATTAGAACTGTCGTTCGAACTCTTCTGTAATATTAAGAAGTAAGCGCAAGTAAGAATATATGAGAACTAAGCGGAGGTAGTAGTCCTTCGCACATCAGTCATTGCATGCTGTCATCTGGAGAATATGCAGCCATCGGTTTCGAAAAATTCCACCCATGCCAAACTATTGGATGCTGCTGTCAACAAGGCTAGATGCATTGTGTGAGAGTGTGAGACAAACCTCTATTGAGAAAATTTATCCCATTACAGGAAATACTCCGCAATATATTAGGAGAGTCGTCGCAGCAGAAGTCAAGAGGGAAAAGCAAGCTGCTGTTCTTCGACGTCCCCAGCATGACCATCAGATGCCACTATCCAGATTGAGACGGAGGAGCTGTTTAGGAACAAGTGAGCCACTTGCTGGTATCGCAGAAACTGACGAATGGAACTGCGGTCACAGCAAACACCTGCCGCACTACTGCAGCTGGAAGAGGTTCCCTCTGCTGCCTTTCATCTTCCATTCTCATTCCAAAGTCCCTTAATCCGTCGAGGACTGGAGTTTCAAGATGCGAAAGAGATCTTGTTAAATGGGGATAAGTAAAAGAGGATGAAAAAAATGACTGGACTGCCACAAACTGATGACCTAGTATGTCAGAATCTGTCCCAATGGGTATAACATGTAGATACAAAGCTTTATTTGTAGCTACATAGTGGTAAAACAATATTTGAATTAATACTTCTACTAATACTTCACCTAATACCCCTTCTTCTGTTCCTACTTCTACTATTATTACCACCACCACCACCACCACATAGAGTTTTTAGAAACTTTAACTAAATCTTAATGAAATAGCATCACGATGTAGACTGGCACACTCTAGTCTCCAAATGTTGAGAATTAACTATAAATAAGAACATATTTCCTGAACGGAAAATCAGATTGTGAAGTTTAATGCTTAGACATCTAGCATACAACAGCGCCTGTACGTCCACTTGCAAAACATTGAAACCGAAGATACACTTTAAAAAAAAAAACTTCCCAACAGCTGAACGGTGAACAGACATAATGACGCCCTAGCTGCCACCCACCCATGTCAGCGACACTCCATTCTCTGGATTGAGGTGGTTAATGAGCTGCATTAGCAGTCGACCCCATTTTTAAGATGAGCTGTGCGGAGGTCGGAAAGATTCTCCGTGGCGGCTGGCTGGCTGCAGTTAGTCCTGCCAAGTGAACAGTAGCACCTATAATACGGAAGGAAGGTATTTTCGAAACATTACTTGTATCAGCGTTCCACCAGAGAAAAAACTGAATTCTCGTCCTATATACCTAGCAGTGTTGCGACTAACACCAATCAAATGTTAAGACACTGTGTGTAACAATGTTTTACACGGGACGAACATGTACTTGCAGTCTATCATTCATTAAATTACACGTACTGGTTGCCCAATATATTATATATTTAGGACGGGTCGCACATTTAGACAGCAGCTTAATTAACACTCAAAAGATTAGAACAGAACCCCACTTGGCACCCATTTATCCGTCGATTTTATTGCTTCTGTAGGCCGCTTGCTCAACATTTTAGTGGAATTAGGAATTAGGAATTAACGAACAAAACAAGCACCTTCGTATTCCGTATAACAACATTTATAGTAATGTGGCATGCTCTGTTTCTGAACATCGCTCTGTACGAAATGAATCCATACAGTCGCACTATAAGATAAACAATGTATGGACATGAAATGGACACATATCTAACAACTTGACAATTGCGAGCCGTACTAGGGGCTGTATCGATTCCTGTGCTTGCAGAAACACTTCGGCTAGCGTTGCTTAGCTATCGTTTCCTTCGTGTCTCCAGTGGTAGCGCTTTAGCGAGTCTGCAAGGGATTTAAGCGCAGGCGCAGCTGACGTGTGATATGCTGGGGCTGGGCTGTCTTCGTGGCGACGCACGTGGCATCGCAGCTTCCGCCAGACAGCCGCGGTGATCGCTCGTCTTGTCCGGACGGTAGATTTTTACAAAGCGGTCGAGCCTTTGCTTACTGGGAAGTTGCAACGCTGTCCTGCCTGTGCGGCGAAAGGCCGTACCCTGGAGTGAGCTGGTGGACATGACCACGTACACCGACCATGATTCACTTTCGTGATACAAGAACGATGGTCAGTATTTATTGTGGGCGTCAAGTGTTGGTCAAGATTCGCGAGACAACGTGTCCCTTGCGCAGTCACTTCTGAGTGTCTTTTGTTATTTCGCAGTAAACAGCGTCAGACCACCCTTCTGGCCATGTCTGGCCGATGCCTTTGTGTGGATCAGCATCCTGGCGATAACAGCCTGCCTAAACGAAACGATTATTTGATTATAAGAGGGTTTCAGTTTCAGGAGACGTATGTGTTTCCTGAATTAAAGTCTCAGTGTGTCATTTCCTGTATTTGAGTGACTTTTCTATGTATATTTTTATCTACATCTACATCCATACTCCGCAAGCCACCTGACGGTGTGTGGCGGAGGGTACCTTGAGTACCTCTATCGGTTCTCCCTTCTATTCCAGTCTCGTATTGTTCGTGGAAAGAAGGATTGTCGGTATGCCTCTGATTTTATCTCTCTGATTTTATCGTCATGGTCTCTTCGCGAGATATACGTAGGAGGGAGCAATATACTGCTTGACTCTTCGGTGAAGGTATGTTCTCGAAACTTTGACAAAAGCCCGCACCGAGCTACTGAGCGTCTCTCCTGCAGGGTCTTCCACTGGAGTTTATCTATCATCTCCGTAACGCTTTCGCGATTACTAAATGATCCTGTAACGAAGCGCGCTGCTCTCCGCTGGATCTTCTCTATATCTTCTATCAACCCTATCTGGTACGGATCCCACACTGCTGAGCAGTATTCAAGCAGTGGGCGAACAAGCGTACTGTAACCTGCTTCCTTTGTTTTCGGATTGCATTTCCTTAGGATTCTTCCAATGAATCTCAGTCTGGCATCTGCTTTACCGACGATCAACATTATATGATCATTCCATTTTAAATCACTCCTGATGCGTACTCCCAGGTAATTTATGGTATTAACTGCTTCCAGTTGCTGACCTGCTATTTTGTAGCTAAATGATAAAGGATCTATCTTTCTGTGTATTCGCAGCACATTACACTTGTCTACATTGAGATTCAATTGCCATTCCCTGCACCATGCGTCAATTCGCTGCAGATCCTCCTGCATTTCAGTACAATTTTCCATTGTTACAACCTCTCGATACACCACAGCATCATCTGCAAAAAGCCTCAGTGAACTTCCGATGTCATCCACCAGGTCATTTATGTATATTGTGAATAGCAACGGTCCTGCGGCACACCTGAAATCACTCTTACTTCGGAAGACTTCTCTCCATTGAGAATGACAGGCTGCGTCCTGTCATCTAGGAACTCCTCAATCCGATCACACAATTGGTCTGATAGTCCATATGCTCTTACTTTGTTCGTTAAACGACTGTGGGGAACTGTGTCGAACGCCTTGCGGAAGTCAAGAAACACGGCATCTACCTGTGAACCCGTGTCTATGGCCCTCTGAGTCTCGTGGACGAATAGCGCGAGCTGGGTTTCACATGACCGTCTTTTTCGTAACCCATGCTGATTCCTACAGAGTAGATTTCTAGTCTCCAGAAAAGTCATTATACTGGAACACAATACGTGTTCCAAAATTCTACAACTGATCGACGTTAGAGATATAGGTCTATAGTTCTGCACATCTGTTCGACGTCCCTTCTTGAAAACGGCGATGACCTGTGCCCTTTTCCAATCCTTTGGAACGCTACGCTCTTCTAGAGACCTACGGTACACCGCTGCAAGAAGGGGGGCAAGTTCCTTCGCGTACTCTGTGTAAAATTAAACTGGTATCCCATCAGGTCCAGAGGCCTTTCCTCTTTTAAGCGATTTTAATTGTTTCTCTATCCCTCTGTCGTCTATTTCGATATCTACCATTTTGTCATCTGTGCGACAATCTAGAGAAGGAACTACAGTGCAGTCTTCCTCTGTGAAACAACTTTGGAAGAAGACATTTAGTATTTCGGCCTTTAGTCTGTCATCCTCTGTTTCAGTACCATTTTGGTCACAGAGTGTCTGGACATTTTGTTTTGATCCACCTACCGCTTTGACATAAGACCAAAATTTCTTAGAATTTTCTGCCAAGTCAGTACATAGAACTTTACTTTCGAATTCATTGAACGCCTCTCGCATAGCCCTCGTCACACTACATTTCGCTTCGCGTAATTTTTGTTTGTCTGCAAGGGTTTGGCTATGTTTACGTTTGCTGTGAAGTTCCCTTTGCTTCCGCAGCAGTTTTCTAACTCGGTTGTTGTACCACGGTGGCTCTTTTCCATCTCTTACGATCTTGCTTGGCACATACTCATCTAACGCATAATGTACGATGGTTTTGAACTTTGTCCACTGATCCTCAACATTATCTGTACTTGAGACAAAACTTTTGTGTTGAGCCAACAGGTACTCCGAAATCTGCTTTTTGTCACTTTTTCTAAACAGAAAAATCTTCCTACCCTTTTTAATATTTCTATTTACGGCTGAAATCATCGATGCCGTAACCGCTGTACGATCGCTGATTCCCTGTTCTGCGTTAACTTTTTCAAATAGTTCGGGTCTGTTTGCCACCAGAAGGTCTAATACGTTATCGCCACGAGTCGGTTCTCTGTTTAACTGCTCAAGGTAGTTTTCAGATAAAGCACTTAAAAAAAATCACTGGATTCTTTGTCCCTGCCACCCGTTATGAACGTTTGAGTCTCCCAGTCTATATCCGGCAAATTAAAATCTCCCCCCAGAACTATAACATGGTGGGGAAATCTACTGGAAATATTTTCCAAATTATCCTTCAGGTGCTCAGCCACAACAGCTGCTGAGCCAGGGGGCCTATAGAGACATCCAATTACCATGTCTGAGCCTGCTTTAACCGTGACCTTCACCCATATCATTTCACATTTCGGATCTCCGTCAATTTCCTTCGATACTGTTGCACTTCTTATCGCTATAAACACGCCTCCCCCTTCACTGTCCAGCCTGTCTCTGCGGTATACATTCCAATCTGAGTTTAGGATTTCATTACTGTTTACGTCTGGTTTCAGCCAACTTTCTGTCCCTAGTACTATATGGGCGTTGTGACCGTTTATTAATGAGAGCAGTTCTGGGACCTTTCTATAGACGCTCCTGCAGTTTACTATTAGCACATTAATATTGTTATTCCCTGTTGCATTTTGCCTACTCCTACCTTGCCGCGTCTCAGGAGGAGTCTTGTCGGGCCTAGGGAGGGAATTCTCTAACCTAAAAAACCCCCATGTGCCCTCCACACGTACTCCGCTACCCTTGTAGCCGCTTCCGGCGTGTAGTGCACGCCTGACCTATTCAGGGGGACCCTACATTTCTCCACCCGATAGCGGAGGTCGAGAAATTTGCACCCCAAATCTCCGCAGAATCGTCTGAGCCTCTGGTTTAAGCCTTCCACTCGGCTCCAAACCAGAGGACCGCGATAGGTTCTGGGAACGATACTACAAATAGTTAGCTCTGATTCCACCCCGCGAGCGAGGCTTTCCGCCTTCACCAATTCCGCCAACCGCCTGTACGAACTGAGGATGACCTCTGAACCCAGACAGCAGGAGTCATTGGTGCCGACATGAGCAACAATTTGCAGTCGGGTGCACCCAGTGCTCTCTATCGCCGCCGGTAGGGCCTACTCCACATCTCGGATGAGACCCCCCGGCAAGCAGACAGAGTGAACACTGGCCTTCTTCCCCGACCTTCCCGCTATTTCCCTAAGGGGCTCCATCACCCGCCTAACGTTGGAGCTCCCAATAACTAATAAACCCCTCCCCCCGTGTGCCTGCTCGGACCTTGCTGAAGGAGCAGCCACATGTCCACTCACAGGCAGAGCGGGCGATGCCACACGGTCAGCCTCCACATTGACCCTCCGCCTCGTGCGCCGCGAACGCCGCTGAACCCGCCACTCTCCTTGGGGAGAGGGTGGCTCAACCGCGCCCGGTACCCGCGAAGATGTCTCGACAGCAGGGACAGTGGGTGAAGCATGTAACACCTGGGGTGTACCTTGCGACGCACCAGACTCCCCACTGCCGCTACACTCCGAGGCAGCAGCCTGAAGACGGCTGACCGCGGCCATCAACACGCTCAGCTGTTCGCGAACAGTGGCCAGCTCCTCCTGCGTCCGTACACAGCAGTCACACATCCTCTCCATCCTAAGGAATCAATTTACTGAAGAGAGTTAATCAACCTTTAACTAGACTGCTAATTCACAAAAGGCGGCTGTTTACTGACTAAACTGTGGTTGTTAGCCACTTCTTGTACAAAACAATGAAAATAGCACTACCTGTCTCTCGACTGTATTGAAAACACACACTGGCACTACTGGCACTATGGTTGACTAAAGGGACTCTCTCTGACTGTATTCAAAACAAACACAAAATCTATGGAACACTATTAATAGCACCCGACAATTAAAGCTTCCTAAAAGCAAATACACACGGAAGAAGAAGTGACAAGTAAGAAAAATACAGTTAATACTTAAATTAAGGTAGCTCGCTGCACAGCAGACGTGAAGCAGACGGCAGTTACGACGACACTGACACTACTGGCACCATGGCTGACTAAAGGGACTCTCTCTGACTGTATTCAAAACAAACACGAAATCTATGGAACACTATTAATAGCACCCGACAATTAAAGCTTCCTAAAAGCAAATACACACGGAAGAAGAAGTGACAAGTAAGAAAAATACAGTTAATACTTAAATTAAGGTAGCTCGCTGCACAGCAGACGTGAAGCAGACGGCAGTTACGACGACACTGACACTACTGGCACTATGGCTGACTAAAGGGACTCTCTCTGACTGTATTCAAAACAAACACGAAATCTATGGAACACTATTAATAGCACCCGACAATTAAAGCTTCCTAAAAGCAAATACACACGGAAGAAGAAGTGACAAGTAAGAAAAATACAGTTAATACTTAAATTAAGGTAGCTCGCTGCACAGCAGACGTGAAGCAGACGGCAGTTACGACGACACTGACACTGATCTTGATACTAGGGGCTAAATGGACTCATCTGCATGCCCTCCTGTTTCTGTCGTGGTCGGGGACCGTCTACTGCCTGCCATTCCCCTTCTGCGTAATTTTAATTTGTACTCAGTGTGTCCATTTTAGACTGAAGAGCCAAAGAAACTGGTACACCTGCCTAATATCGTGTAGGGCCCCCGCGAGCAAGCAGAAGTGCCGCAACACTACGTGGCATTGACTCGACTAATGTCTGAGGTAGTGCTGGAGGGGACTGATACCATGAATCCTGCAGGGCTGTCCATAAATCCGTAAGAATACGAGCGAGTAGATATCTCTTCTAAACAGGACGTTGCAAGGTATCACAGATATGCTCAATAATGTTCATATCTGGGGAGTTTGGTGGCCAGTGGAAGCGTTTAAACTCAGAATAGTGTTGCTGGAGCCACTCTGTACCAATTGTGGACGTGTGGCGATGGATGGGTGCAGGTGATCAGAACGTTTACGTATGTTTCACCTGTCAGAGTCGTATGTAGACGAATCAGGGGTCCCATATCACTCCAACTGCACACGCCCCACACCATTATAGAGCCTCCACCAGCTTGAACAGCCCTCTGCTGACATACAGGGTCCATGGATTCATGAGATTGTCTTCATACCCGTACACGTTCATCCGCTCGATACAATTTGAACCGAGACTCATCCGACCAGGCAACTTGTCTTCAGTCACCAACAATCCAGGGTTTGTGTTGACGGACCCAGGCGAGGGGTAAAGCTTTGTGTCATGCAGTCACCAAGGGTACACGAGATGGGTCTTCGGCTCCAAAAGCCCATATCGATGATATTTCATTGGGTTGTTTGCACCTTGACATTTGTTGATGGCCCTGCAATGAAATCTGCAGCAATTTGCGGAAGGTTTGCACTTCAGTCACATTGAACGATTCTCTTCAGTCGCCGTGGTCCCATTCTTGCAGGATCTTTTCCCGGTCGCAGCGATGTCGGAGATTTGACATTTTACCGGATTCCTGATATTCACGGTACGTGCGTGTAATTGTGGTAAGGGAAAATCCCCAATTCATCGCTACGTCGGAGATGCAAGGTCCCATCGCTCGTGCGGCGACTATAACATCACGTTCAAACTCACTTAACTCTTGATAACCTACTATTGTAGCAGCAGTAACCGATCTAACAACTGCGCCAGGCACTTGTTGACTTATGTAGGCGTTGCCGACCGCGGCGCCGTATTATGCCTGTTTACATATCTCTGCATTCGAATACGTGTGCCCACACCAGTTTCTTTGGCGCTTCAGTGTACAACTGCTCGAGCAACAGTCTGGTAGGTCATCCGATATTGAACTGTTAATGTAATTACTAAATTCATGTACTCTAGGCCCTTCGATTGCCTGGGATTTTGTTGCCTATAAAAGTCTGCTTCACAGACGTGTACATTATTTTACATTTTCTGTTTTTTGATTACGCATATTAGTGAGATAGCAACTCCCTTTGGCTGCTTCACAGCCGTGTATGTAAATTCACTACTAATCTTTTACCTATGTGTTTTGCTATTCATTGGTGCTGCAGTCTGTTCTGTGTCACAGACATGTTTATAATTTCCAGTGACAGCTAGTGCTGCTGTCTGTTACAGAAACTACTGTTTGAGAAACGTTTGATAAAATTTGGGCATGAACAAGTTCTACTTGCTTTTGTACATTATAAACCGGTCTCTGTGGTAAATAACCGGCCGCTGTGGCCTAGCGGTTCTAGGCGCTTCAGTCCAGAACCGCGCTTCTGCTACGATCGCAGGTTCGAATCCTGCCTCGGGCATGGATGTGTGTGATGTCCTTAGGTTAGTTAGGTTTAAGTAGTTCTAAGTCTAGGGGACTGATGACCTCACATGTTAAGTCCCATAGTACTTAGAGCCAATTGTACCACTTTGTGGTAAACAATTTTCTTTCAGACAATTTATTTTTTGCTCAGCATCTTTCTATTCCCAGATCCTAGCTCCCTGCCAGTTCACATTGTTTATAAACTATATTTTTATTCAACACTGTTGTATGACTTACGAGTAACTCGATAAAGGATTTAGATGGCAACGTCTGTCGGATGTTAATTTACGTGATTAATTTGTTGTATACTGATCTGCCTACCTATATAGTATTCATTAGTGGTACTTATAATATTGCCGTGCGGTCTGAGGCGCTTCGCCCTGCTACGGTTCGCGCGGTAAAGGTAAAGACACATCTTTTTCTAAGTAAAAGTGTTTTCACAGTCTTTAATAACTTATTAAAACTGTACATATTTACCTCAGTTAATAGCTAATTATGAGTCCCTGTTATAACAGATTTATAAGCTTCAAATTTTTGGGTATCATATACGATACCACGGGACTCAACGCCAACTTTGTTTTCATCAATGGAAGTGGGATTATATATTTTTTTCGCTTGATCCTCGGACTTGATTGCTATGCTCAGAAGAACAGGTAAAAATGCCGAGCAGAACGGTGCATAGCCTTGTCTCTGCAGCGTGAGCAGTGCAGATTTTTCCTTTGCTTCATTACTGACGGGAATTGCTCTCACACATTCCACAACACAAAGTTAAATTCGGAGAAATAATCTTAACTGGATACTGATCCATGTGGCAATCCCAAGAAAAACAACAGTACTTTCAAAAACTTTTCCACGGTAATTTTGTCTAAATGTTTTGAATTGTTTACTTTCAATTGTTGAAATTTTGATACCAGGTCTGTATTTTGCTCCATTTCAAAATCTTCAGCAACTATGACGAATATGTGTAATATATATGACCTCTTTTTATGAGAAAAGATGTTTTGCCTATAATTGTCCTGCTTAGATCCTGAGGTTTCGTACATGGTACCATGTATAAAAACTTCAGTATGGTTACAAAAAAGTTTCTGAGAGTCATTCATTAATAAGTAAATAACGTAATGAGCATGTTTGAACACAAATGTGTTTATAATCGCCGGCCGCTGTGGACGAGCGGTTCTTGACACTTGAGTCGGGAACCACGCGGCTGCTACGGTCGCAGGTTCAAATCCTGCCTCGGGCATCGATGTGTGTACTATCCTTAGGTTAGTTACATTTAAGTAGTTCTAACTCTAGGGGACTGATGACCTCAGATGTTAAGTCCGATAGTGCTTAGAGCCATTTGAACCATCTCTATAATCGCTTTGCGAGTTGTTATTTCCTTGTCTTGTTTATGCCATAGCTGTTGATCAGTACGAGGGGCACACATCAAAAAATCAAATGGCTCTGACCACTATGGGACTTAACGTCTGAGGTCATCAGTCCCCTAGACTTAGAACTATTTAAACCTAACTAACCTAAGGACATCACACACATCCATGCCCGAGGAAGGATTCGGACCTGCAACCGTAGCAGCAGCGCGGTTCCGGACTGAAGCGCCTAGAATCGCTCGGCCACAGCGGCCGACGCTCGCACGTCCGAGGGTTGCAAGTACTGACCGAAAAACAAGTAAAAACTCTCCCTCTCACGACCCCTCAAGACTACGTCATTCTTTCTCCGCACTTCGCATTCCCTTGGGGAAAACCACAGTCTTTCCGTAGAAGCACGAGCACAAAAAAAAAGAAAAAAAAGATTATGTCGACAACGGCATCGATTCTCATACGAAAACGTTTCGAGATATGTCTGTCAGAGAATTTGAATTATTGATAGTAATTGGCGGGATTAATATTTCAACAGAGATGGACTTGAATGTACAGGAGAAACAGGCGGTCAATAAGGGAGTCGGGAGGTTAAAGAAATATTGCTGAAAACAACGCGAGCATTGGTCACCTTGCACCCTACTGACCGCTGCGCCGCGTTGCAGCCGTCTGCAGTCTAGAACAATGGCAGCCCCAGCTGCGTGGCGTGTCAGACTTAACAGCGTCGGCCTTGAGGTTCCGTCAGGGCGCCGTAGGGCGCGCGCTGCTTCAATTCGCGCTCGCAAGCCTTTTTTGCTGCGGACGTGACGCGGGTCAGGAGTGCGGAAGCCGGCACTGGCGAACGCTAACGTGCCTTGGGGGCGCGCACCACACCGACAACGCAGCCGATTCTGATCTCTCAAACAGTGCGTGAGCAAGGCTCTGCAGTGTATGTATCCTATCGTGCAGCTTATCCGGAATGCAAAGCAGGAGGTCGGATTTTATCGGCCGATGCTAAAAGTGCGTGCCCTAATCAGATCTAAGACCATTTCGAAACTACATTACTAACCGAATGCTGACAATGATACCTAACAACTACAATTGAACGGTCTCTGTTGGATTCCTTTCATGTTAATTTCTTAAATCTGTTGTAATTTACGGCATACATTCTACTTCTGAATTTATTGTGGTGTTTCTGACTATCTGGTAGGAGATTGAGCAGTGGAACGTGTTACTTTTACACATAAACAAGAACGATCTGTCGCACTACTACACTTTAAAACACAGTTTATATGTAATTCATGTCGCACAGTCTCATACGGAATCTACATCCGCTTTCTTTCATATACTGTATATGATAAGATACTATCATCCCCCTTCCCTTCTGTGTGGGAGGATGAATGAGCAAATGTATTTCTAGTTGCGTTCTTGAGGGTAGCAGACAAGCCTGTCTGCTAAAGAATAGTAGGACCAACGTCGGAACAGGTAACTACGCTTTCTAAAAGTAAAGAGGTTTCTATTCTTGGTATGGTCCTGTCCATCCCTTGTCATGTTGGTATAGGAAGCTGCCTCTCTGGTCACTTCCGTTTGTATCTGTGAAGCACCCTCCGTAGGGGCCCAGGCCAGTCTGTCCGTGGCGAGCGTCTGAAGTGGTAAGATCTCCGGCTAAGCACGTGTCTGCTAAGTCCGTAGGACAATGGATTTCTTAAGTTCAGCCTAACTGAAAATTTAGTCACCTTTATTTCAGGTTTAGATCTAAAATATCTAATGTTATCTTAAATTGCAACGCAGTGTAATTCGAGTGTGAAGTTGGTTTGTCACTACTTTGTGAGTAAAGTGGAACCACGTGTTGACGATCTGTAACTCTAAGATCATCGATCTTAAATGCGAATGTGCGTGAGTTTATAACATCTCTTCTTGACAATATTTTTCAATATAGCAACTTTTCTTTAAGTTCAACCCACGTGGGGTGTACTTTGTGAGACCAGTACCATGTGCTTATACAATTGTTTGACCCATCAGGTTAATAGTAAGACGATAGTAACCAGTTCGAGGTTTTTCTTTTGTAAATTATGTTTCGATGTAATTTATTTTAATTATCAAAATTGTTGTGGAGTTACACTCTTTGTGTAAACTAAGTTGACCAAGTGAAGCATGTGGTGTAATCATCAAAGTAGCCCTCAGCTATTCTTTTCGGGAAGATTTCACAGAGAGTTAGTGTGAATTTAGTACACCAGTGTGTGGTAATTTCATGACAGACAGGATTGCGCTACGAACGTAACTTCTTTGGGTGAAAATTGAATCGGTAGGTTGTGGTTAATTTCCTCTTGCATATGTTTCAATGTTCTTCGTGTGTTATTTTATGAATGCAGTGTTGTATGCAGTTTCCCAATCTTGGCTCCATATTTGATGTGTTCCGTAAGATTACAAACTCACATTTTCACAATCTTAAATAAGGCACCAGGTTAATTACGAATCAAGTTTAATATGCTGGAATTTTAACGGAACAATGATCAATGTTAAAATAAATGTCCAAATATAAACTGATTTATTTCTTTTTATTTAAATTCTCTTTATATATATTAAAAGATTATAATTAATATTAGTCTGGTTGGGAATTTGGTAAGCTAGACTGGATACCTGGTGAAACAGTTTCGCAGTAATGCAAGGTTAACTTCCCCAGACAGCTCACGGCTTTTAACCCGCTTTTGTTGTCTTGAATATCAGCACCGCTTTAAGAACAAGTTAATGCACCAACATTACACAATACCTAACGATTTTAATTTTACATTATTCTGTTTTCCTTGGCATAAGGCATCCTATCTTCGTAAATAAGGCGCTTGTAAGATTTATGGCTTTGCAGCCATGATATTCGGCTACAAGAAGCTCTTTTTAGAGCAGTTGAGAAGGCAGCCGTGGCAAGAAGACATAATGTGGTGCGAGGTACCGATGCCAGGTGGTTTGTTAGGCACGGGTATCGTCAGAAAGACCGCCTAAATTGTGGTCCTCCTCCGCGATTGGCTGCTGCGTTCCGAAGTTGCGCGCCAAAATGTTACTCTATTATTAATATTTGAAAAATTAAACAGCGTTTTGAATTTCAAAATTAAAGCATCTCTCAATAGCGTGCCATCATTCCATTATTTCACAGTTACTAATAACCAGCAGAATAATAAACAGTTGCGAAACGAAAAGGCAGACGAAGCACTTCGGTGATCTTCGGATCGCTCCTAACTTGGATGGCGGGGGCAGTGGTTCGGTTTTAATATCAGAGCTGGTTCAGTAGTCTCGGGGGACGCACATGTTGTCCGCCGCGATATCTGTTAAGACAATGTTCAATGTCTGTATTGTAAATGTGATAGCTGGTTCGGCGGTGTCGGAGGACATGCATGTTGTCTACCGCGGTCGGAATTAGTTAAGTCTTTGTCAGTAATCTATGGTTCGTTAATAGCTGGTTCGGTAGCTTCGGAGTACACACATGTTGTCTGCCACGATCGGTGTCATGTTAATACTTTATTAGTGAGTATGGTTATATGGACGTGTAGCTGAGAACAGTATGATTGTAATCGCAGAAATACGCAGTTCATTACTTTGAAGAATAGAAGTTATTTGTGACTAAAGTAGAATGTAATTGTGCAGTTTCTCGTGTTCTGCCAATAAAAAGCGAGTGGCATCCCGTATAAACAAACTGATTGGAAATTTAATCATTTCTAAAATAAATTCCTCGCTAAGAGTTTGTTACAGTCTCAAGATTACGGATTCACGCCATACGTGGTGTTTTCTGCGCAGGTGACAACTATAGAAGACTGCAGAGTGGTGAACACTTATTAGGACTTACGCGTTCCACTCAGGACGATGGAAGCAAATAGGCACCTCGCATGTACTGCAGTCTCAGTATAAATGAGATCAGTGACACGTCATCCTTGGTAACAAGGGAGATTTTAAGGAGAGAAATATTATTGAGGGAAGAAGGGTTCATACGGACGTATGTATCACCCTATCTCTCCCTATAAGTTTCTCTTTTTCAATTTGTAGTATGCTTAATATGATCGAACTGTTACTTATTGCTGTAAATATAATGTTGAGTTCAATTTACTCATTTTTTATTAGTTTAAGCTAAACAAACGCTTGTAAGCAGCGCATTATAACAAGTAATAAAAATAATTATTATTATTATTAAGAGAGTTGAAAAGTTTAAATATCTCGGAGAGTGGATAACAGCCACCTTATCATAGAAAGAAGCCTTCATATCAAGCATGAACAAAATGGAAATGGCATGCCATTTAACCAAAAATGCCTGCAATAAAAGATCAGTATCGTTCAATGCAAAGTTAAGGCATTACTGCAGTGTCATCCGTCTGGAGGTCTTGTATGCTTCTGAATGCCTAGTAATGAACAAAAAAGGCCTAAACGAAAAACTAAAGGCCAAGGAAAGGAAGATTTTGAGAAAGATCTTAGGTCCCATAAAAGAGAATGGGGAATAAAGAAGAGATCACATTCATGAACTGTATTCCCACGTTGAGAAGGTAACCGATACCCTCCGGAAAAGAAGGATTATGTTTTATGGACATATGACCCGAAAGAGCCCTGGAAGACTTACCAATCGTATGACCACCTACTTTCAGGAGGAGAAAACAAAATGGGCCTGGTTCACAGCCAGCCGCGGTGGCCGTGCGGTTCTAGGCGCTGCAGTCCGGAACCGCGGGACTGCTACGGTCGCAGGTTCGAATCCTGCCTCGGGCATGGGTGTGTGTGATGTCCTTAGGTTAGTTAGGTTTAAGTAGTTCTAAGTTCTAGGGGACTTATGACCTAAGATGTTGAGTCCCATAGTGCTCAGAGCCATTTGAACCATTTGAATAATAATAATAGTAATATACAACTATCTTTCCTATTTCTGTTCAGCGAATCCCGTCAACTGTTTGACAGACTAAGCAAAGAAAAAATCAATGCGGTAGTGGAGAGAGCAAAATAAGACGAATTTTGTAGTTTATTTAGCTTTTGGCACGTACAGACATTAAAGTAAAACCGGATGGGTTAAAGGTAGAGAAATGTATAGAATAGTAGCATGTAAGTTTTGAGTAGAGAAAAAGAAACGAAAGATGAGTGACTGCAAAACCAAATCAGAAAATAGTGTAGCTGAAAGAAGAATTGTGTGTCTGCTACAACCGTGTCCTACGTTATTAGAACTGACGATAAAAGATTTATGCCAACGGCCTCGCCGCAATGGCAACACCCATTCCCGTCAGATCACCGAAGTGATGCGTTGTCGGGCTTGGCTAGCGCTTGGATGGGTCTACGTCTGGGTCTGCCGAGTGTTAATGGCAAGCGGGGTACACTCAGCCCTTGTGGATGCAATTGAGGAGCTACTTGATTGAGAAGTAGCAGAGCCGGTCACAAAAACTGACAACGGTCGGGAGAGCGGCGCGCTGACCACATGCCCCTCCGTATCGGTATCCGGTAACGCCTAACGCCTGAGGATGACACGGCAGCTGGTCGGTACCCTCGGGCCTCCAGGGCCTGTTCGGGGGAGTTTATTTGATACATGGTTTATAGAGTTTTAATGGAATTCACAATACAGGAAACTTTTCTCTCAATGTTAAATAGTTATTGGAAGAGTAAACCAACTGAGAACTTCAGCGAGGATTGAGGACTGTTCTACGAGTGTTAAAACGCAAATTTTTATATCTGGAAGACTACGAAAACAGCCTGAATAGTTTTATGAAAGTAGGAGTGAAGACAACGGCTATACATTAAAATCAGATAAATAAGTAAGTGAACATGACCTACAGAATTTCCCACTTCCGAAGATTAAAACTGTGTTGAAACTTACAGTCCGCCTTCTGTCTTTCAGGTGCACGCCACTAAATGACTGAATTATCCTGGCAAGCCTTACGGCCAAGAGAGAGAGTTCTCATTGCTGATGACAGCAATATCATAATCACTGATAAAACACCAGAAGTCCTCTCATATAAAAAAACAAAAAAACAGATTAACCCTAAAGCATGTTTATACTTGGGCAGTATGTAATGAAATCATATTGGACATACAGAAAACAAACAGTATGCACTTCAGCAAAAAGAGAGAAAATTATTTTGTCACATTAGGCATAGATGATAAATCTACTGCATGCGTGACAAACAAAGTTTTAAGGCATGGCTATTGATTCTCAGTAAATATGGAACAATTACACAATGACTCTGGCAAAAAGAATGTCATCAGCATAGTAATATGCTCCTAGGGTCCTGTCATCGGCCTGTAACAGATACTGTTGTGACGTACTATTCGCAAATACATTCATTTCTTAGCTATGGTCTTATTTTCTGTGTATCAAAGGAACAAAACATGACCATTTTAAAACTGTAGGAAAGCGCCCCATGGATAGTAACTAGAAGTAGTGGTCGAGTTCATTGTAAAGATCTACTAAAGAGACAGTCTACACTATTCTTGTCCGTTCCCAAGATGCTACTCCAGGCGGGTGTAAAATGAATGTGCGCAGCGGAAAATAATAAACGCTGAAATGATGATTTGGCCGTGTCTGATTACTCCCCCCCCCCCCCCCACCATAGCAGATCTTAGGATCTTTTAATTCTATAAATTACAATCTAAACATAAATGTATGATGAAGCTAACTAATACTTCTAAATGATAAATGTTGTTGTTCAATATATTTATTATAGATTAATCCAATATCAATACTCGAAATGACTGACATCTACGTACCAAACACTAGACGACACTACTTTCAGAGATGATCTACCGGTGGTGTGGAACCTCAGTGGGAATAAACTAACGTGATCATAGCTGTTTAGCTTTGTAGCCCTAATAAGCCCAACCAATTTGCGATATCACCATATGTACTGCGTCCGCTGTATCGAAGTGATGGTTCTCGTACTCGTCTGTGACGATGGAAGAACTCCAGTCACAAATAAACTCTTTGAAACTCTAGGACGTCAGAAGGCGGTCCTCTGACTAATATACTCTAATAGTGTCTTCTCCTCTCTGTGTTCTACAGACGAGAAACGCGAACTCCCAGCCACAAGGACGGAGTTCAGATAATGTCTCAACGTAAGTATAGGCAGAAGAAGTGCTCTCAATTACTGAATGCTGCATACTCAACGACGACTTCCAACCCAGAATTGTGTATGTTCGCAACAGTGTCTAACTGTTCTAGCTATAAACTCTCCTGAGAGCAAAGACACCAAGTCCGTCTGTACCAACAAAGCTGATACCGAGCGACCGTCACACACGGGCGCTTACAACCGAAGACCTCGGTCTCTCCAGCGCTGGCTTCCCAGCAAGGCTCGGTTCCCCACCATCATAATTCCGAAAACGAATCACATTGCAGAAACCACGGAATATTCTCCCTCTCTACAGATTCTTCCGAACGGCGACCAACCATATTATAGTCTTTTGTCGTCCAGTGCGGAAAGTTGCGAGGAAAAATCTATACTCATAAAATGGCATGCTTCTGAGAAAAAAATGCTCGGAAGTAACACAGCCTGCGTGATATCCAAGGTGACGCTTCCTCTCAGCTGCGTCCAAGATCTTCATAGCTTCCGAAGTATAACCCTTTCCGTCCGGCTACAATACTGCCCAGTCGCGACTCCATTGTGCTCCAGAGCTCAGGTGTCCCAATGTCCGTCTTGCTACTTCCTGTGTTTAAGCAGGACCAACACACCTGTGTTGGCCTTCCACCCAGGGCTTGAGTTCCGCCTGCCGTTTCATTTCCACTGTCGTTGCAACCTCTACTAGTATAGGCAATCATTCATTACGCCATTCTGATAATAAAGACACTCCGTCACCTTTCATGCAATAAGCGTTAACAATTATTTACAAGGCTTACGTAACAATGTCAGTTAGAACTACTTAAAACTAACTAACCTAAGGACATCACACACATCCATGCCCGAGGCTGGATTCGAACCTACGACCATGGCAGTGGCGCGGTTCCGGACTGAAACTCCTAGAACCGCTCGGCTACAGCGGCTGGCTATACGATGTACAACCTATCACATGATACCTAATTGTGTTTATAGATCACGGCAAAGTATGTGGATGAGTGCTTGTAAGGTGCGAAATTATAGGCACCTTACATGTTGTCTTTTGGAGTTCTGCTGCGTGGCGTGGCGTGGGATCCTTAGCAGACAGAATTAACAAGCTACATCGAGAAAGTTCAGAGACGGTACCACGTTTTGCGCTATCGATATGTAAGGGGGGAGGGGGGGGGAGTGTCACGGATATGATACAGGATTCGGGATGGACATAATTAAAACAAAGACTTTCCTCATTGCAGAGGGATCTTCTCACGAAATTTCGATCACCACCTTACTCCTCCAAATGCGAAAATACTTTGTTGACGGCGACCTAAATAGGGAGAAACGATCATCATAATAAACTAAGGAGAGTACTGGTGGTACCAATAAGTAATCTCCCTCCTCCCCTCTCTTCCATTCACGAATGGCATTGGAAGAATAATTGTCGGTAACCCTCTACATCAGCCCTAATTACTCTAATTTTCTCGTTGTACCGTATGTGGGAGAAAGTAATACGTTGTACGACTCTTCACGAAATTTCAGTGGTAGACCTCTCAGTGATGGACAGCGGCTGCTGCTGGAGTTTGTTGAGCATTTCTGTAACGCTCTCGCGCCGACTAAACGATGTCGTCAAGAAACACGCCGCTCTTCGTTGGATCTTCCGTTTGTTCTATTAGTCCTGTCAGGTAATAGTCCCAAATCGATCAACAGTACACAAAAATCGGACGAACAAGCGCCTTGTAAGTCACTCCTTTAGCGGATGAATTACATTTCCTTAAGATTCTTCCTATGAATAAAAGTCTGTCACCTGCTTCTCCTGCAGTTTGGTGTATGTTGTCATTCCACTTAAGGTCTCTCCTGATAGATACTCCTGGATATCTTATGGTAGTCACTGTTTCCAGCATTTTGTCATCAATAATGTAGTTGTACAGGAGTGGATTTGTTTTCCTATGTATGCGTCACATGTTACATTTATTTACGTTCAGGGTCAAGTGCCAGTCCTGGTACTATCCATCAATCCTCTGGAGGTCCTTCTGCAAATCGTTGATGTCTTTTGGCGTTGCTGCCTTCTTACGAATAACCGCATCATCCTTTGTATTGTACTGTATTGTGTGTTAACCGGGGACCTAGAAACGACGGAGAGGTTCCGTCCCCGCCACAGCCGCAGAGGTCCGCAACTCCACGACGACTCAGTCCATTTCACCCCTCCACCGCCCCACACCGAACCACTCTTTGACGGTTATTGTGCGGCTCGGCCCCCGGTTGACACCCCCCCCCTCCCCCCTCGGTCCAGGGAACGTCTCACACAAGACGAGTGTAACCCCTTTGTTTGCGTGGTAGAGTAATGGTGGTGTACGCGTACGTGGAGAACTTGTTTGCGCAGCAATCGCCGACACAGTTTAGCTGAGGCGGAATAAGAGGAACCAGCCCGCATTCGCCGAGGCAAATGGAAAACCGCCTAAAAACCGTCCACAGACTGACCGGCTCACTGGACCTCAACGCAAATCCGCCGTGCGGCTTCGTGCCGGGGACTGGGCGCTCCTTCCCAATCCGGAAAGCCGCGCGTTAGACCGCACGGCTAACCGAGCGGGCTTGAGCAGCGTTACGACGAAGTCTACTAGATCGTTTATACACGATGTAAGCAGAAACGATCACAACATACATCCTTGGGGTACCCGTGAAATTATCTTTACCTCTGTCGATTTTGTTCCGGTAAGAGTGCCGTGTTGAGTTCTGACTGCAAGTGAATGTTTCATCCTGTCGCAAATCTTGTCCAACATCCAGTAAGCTCATACTCTTTTCACTAAACGACATGGCAGGAGAGTGTCAGATGCCTTCCTGAAGTCGAGGCACACAGCATTAAACTGAGCACCACAGACTACAGCACTGTGGTCTGTGGACCATGTGAAGCAACAGAGTGAGCCGAGTGTCGTAAGGTCTCTGTTTGCAGAATCCATATCGATTTTTATAAAGGAGAATCTCGTTCTCCAAAGGCGTCAGAATTCTTGAGCGTAAAAAATGTTCCATACTTCTACAACAAATTGACGTGAACGACATAGGCCTCTAATCATGAGCCTCGTCTACGACCGTTCTTGAAATAGGAATGAGGCAGTGACCCATGCTTTTTTTCCAGGAACTACATACTCTCCCTTGCTCCAGAGATCTACGACAAATTACTGCTAGGAGCGTTGCATGTTCTTCCGGATAATCTCTGTAGACCTTACAGGTATCTCATCTGATCCTGGTGCAATAAACTTAGCGACTGTGGCTTTTCTATTTCACGATCAGCTACGTCAATAAGCAAGATCCTTAGGGTCTGGTCGAGGACTTACTTTGTTTGAAGCCTAAATGTGCTGCAATTAAAGACAAAATCTGAGTCCACAGAGCAACAACAGTGGCTTCCGTAATAAAGAAGCTAGCGCCCAACCATATAACTCGTTTCCAATATGCAGCTATGCATGTCAGGCGTTGTGGCACCAACGAGGTACCGGGCTACCCACTCAGACGAGGCTGGAAACCCCGGGGGTCAAAGATAATGCAGGCACGATTCACAACTTCAAAATGATTCAAATGGCTCCAAGCACAATGGGACTTAACATCCGAGGTCATCAGTCCCTAAACTTAGAACTACTTAAACCTAACTAACCTAAGGACAGCACACACATCCATGCCCGAGGCAGGATTCGAACCTGCGACCGTGGCAGCAGCGCGATTGCGGACTGAAGCGCCTAGAGCCGCACGGCGACTCCGGCCGGCGATTCACAACTCAAGGAAGTTAGTTCACCCCTTACAGAAAGACGAACGACTGGTAGGTTTCGATGACCGTACGACTTACCTGAAAAAGACACGTTGAGAAAAGGGACACTCACATTTATAGCATATGGAAAGTTAGAGAAATCTTTTGACAATGTTAACTGCAATATACTCCTTAAAATTCAGTAGACAGGAGGGATGCGACACAGAGAGCGAAAGGTTATGTACAATTTTTAAGGAAACCAGACTGCTGTTATAAGAGGCGAAGTACCTGATCGGAGGACATAACAGCGAGACAGTACGACAAGGAGTGAGATGGAGTTGCAGCCTACCCCCAATGTTATCCAATCTATACTCTGAGCAAGCAGTAAAGGAACCCAAGGAGAAATCTGGAGTAGGAATTAAAGATCAGGTAGAAGAAATAAAACCTTTGCGGTTTTGCCGATCACACTAGAATTCTGTCATAGACGGCAAAGGCTTTGGAAGGGCAGTTGAATGGAGCGGATAGTGTCTTGAAAAGAGATTATAAGATAAATTTACACAAAGTAAAACAAACCGACATGTAGCAAATCAAATTTTGCGAAGTTTAGGAAATGTGCCACTAAAAGTAGTTAGTTACCAGCCGCTGTTATTTTTGCAGTACAATAACTTATTGCTGCGTATGTAAAGAGGATATAAAATGCAGACTGGCAATAGTAAGAAACGCATCCCCGATAAAGACAAATTTATTGGTCTCGAATATAAACTGAAGAGTTTGGAAATCTTCTCTGAAGGATTTTCCAGGAGTATAGCCTTGAACGAAAGTCAGCATAGACGAGAAAAGAAGAGCTTTTCAATTATGGTCCTACAAGAGAATGCCGTAAATTACTTGGGCAGGTTCAGTAACTAATGAAGAGGTACTGAATCGAAACGAGGAGAAACGAAATACATGACACAGCTCGAGTAAAAGGAGGAACTGATTGATGGGACGAATCCCTGAGCTCAACAAATCGTCAGTTTGGTAACGGAGGAAAATGTGTGAGGCTTAACGAGAGTTTAAAGGTCTGAGTTGACGGAAGGTGCAGTAATCATGCATGGTGAAGAGTGGAGAGCTTCATCGAACCATACTTCGTACTGAAGACCACAACAAGACCAACAACAACAACAACAACAACAAACTAGTGAGTTTATATACCAGAGTCTTCGTTGGGATAGGTTAAAAACTTTTGAGAACTTAACTCTAAAACTAAACTGTAAATTAAAGAATTTAGCAATTTTAAGAGAACATGTTTCCAAAATATTTTATTTTTTAGTGCTTTTACAATTATTTTAGAAAATTAATGGAATAATTTTTAGCGAAGATTTGTGGTATCATGTTAAAGCAATACCAAAATTATGCTTCTAACTATATTTTAATGCAATTTTCTATTTTGTAAACATTTGTGAAAGCCGTTGACAGAACCGCGTGGTAAGAGACAACTGGAAACAACGGGGTATCGCAGTTCACTGTAAATGTTTGTAAAGGAAATGTGCGTCAGCTATAAATTGATTATCTGAATTAGCAACGTTGGACGTGGTTCCGGATAACGTCGGAATACTTGAAGGTTGTGGCGCTTCCACAATTAGAGTCTCTCTTTCGCCAGCATTGTGACTTAAGTCAACCTCGTCGGGCTAAGGTCCATTTGAAGTTGACGTCCGTCTCTTGCATATTTTCTGTAACTTCTCAATGGCTCTCTCAACTTCCGCCAATTTCCTTACATGCAGTTTTTTTTTAAATTTCTGTTTACTTTTTTAAAATTTTATGTTGAATTGGGTGTTATAAGTGTAGGCACAAGTGGAGGTTCTGATGAGACCTCGACATTCTGTACGATGTCAATAGTTTGAGGATCAGATGCGCCAGTTCCATACCATCATGTTCAGCGCTGCTAACTGGTGTAACCTGAAATTAAAAGACTAACAACAATTAACACAACTTCCAATGATTGTGTTAATGTGTTTGTATGCACCTGCTAGTTTTAGTTTGTAGCTAGTATTTCTTTTTTAGGTTCCGCAAATATTGGAGGAATGGGTGGAAATAAGAAAAGTTTTTGAAACATAGTGGAATTTTCCTTTATATTGTGTTGCTATTGTCGGAAAGCATATGGCCATACAGCGTCCGTCTGGGAGTTGCACTGAGTTTTACAACTGCAAAGAAGCTTACAGCGTTATACTTTCGGCATTGGTAGATGCTGATAGTAATTTTCTATATGCAGATGTGGAAAACAATGGAAGAACCAATGACGCAAGTGTATTCCGGTTGTCCTAGCTTAATTCAGCCTTAGACAATAGCACACTAAAATTTCCTAGTGATGATGTTATTGTGGGTGATGATGTGTTCCCTTTCGAACTTCATGAAGCGCTTTTCCAAACGAAATTTGACATCAGGTGACCGTATATTCAACTATCGTTTACTGGGTGCACGCAGAGTGACGGAAAACGCGTTTGGCATAAAAGAGCAAGACTTAGAATCTTTGGAAAAGACATCGAAGTTGATTTAGAAACTAGATTTGGTGTTACAATGCATGTGTACTCTCCACATCTGATTTCGAACAACATTACAGCACCGTACTTTGAAAGAGGATGGGTTGACCATGAAGACATTAACACTGCACGTTTTTACTCCGGCCATTGGCGTCCCAACAAGACAGAACTGCCGTCGTTGAGAGGGGCTTACTCGGTATACGCATATTCGAAAACTGCTTTGGAGGCAAGGAAGAATCTGGCTGCGTACTTCGGTGGTAAAGGATGAGTGTCTTGACTTAGGAAGGCTATTGGCATGTCGGCTGGTCCCGGCGGAGGTTCGAGCCCTCCCTTGGGCATTGGTGTGTGTGTTTGTCCTTAGGATAATTTGAGTTAAGTAATGTGTAAGCTTAGGGACTGATGACCTTAGCAGTTAAGTCCCATAAGATTTTACACACATTAGAACATTTTTCTGCTATTGGCATGTAGCAAGTGGCACAGCAAATGTACTAAGGCCCTACTTAGCTATTGATGAAATCTGTAAAATAAATTGTTGTGAGCAATTTACCAGTGTTAAGGTTGAGTAAATTACAGATTTTGTTTATGTTAATAGTTGATAATATTAACAAGATTTCAAAAAGTTTTAAAACGCAGTGGCTTCGTAGTCGTAGTCATTTGATATAGCCTACCATCTTATTTACTCTGGAGAGTTTTTTTTTTTAAGAAATTGTTACTATCCTTTTCTTATGTTGACAAATATGTTCGTTGCTTATTTTTGTATTTTAGAAAGTAATAGGAATTATATGACTGAACGTCTAGGAAGGTGGCAATTAATTGAATACCTATTTACTGATTTACCTGGGCTCATGTTTTTGATTTGCCACACACAAGGATTAAAAACCAAACGTAGCAAATTCGTTGTTGACCTCCTCGAAATGACTACATCTCTCAAGAAACTGTCGGCTGCAGTGAAGCATGGTAGCTTCGTTACGTAGATATCGTCAGTGCCCGCTTCGCTTGTGTGTGATGAACTTACTTTCAAGATACGTGACATTTATAGCCTTTACATTGGCTCTCAAATAACACCTGTCGGGAACTGCGAACCCTAGTCCCACTAAGTCACTGTTGAACTTCATCATACAGCTCTCCCTCTCCATTTTATTGGCATAATCACAATGAAATTCCATAACAGTTCATAGTTCTCGTAAGTTTCTGTCTTCTGTGCGCTCCATTTTACTCTAGCACTTTGTTTTGACTGCGTTTCTTCAGATATTGAAGACATTTCGCAACGAAGGTATAGTACACACAACAGTAGTTCCTCCCTTACCAGCGCCGGCCGGAGTGACCGAGTGGTTCTAGGCGCTACAATCTGGAACGGCGCGACCGTAACGTTGGCAAGTTCGAATCCTGCCTCGGGCATGGATGTGTGTGATGTCCTTAGGTTAGTTAGGTTTAAGCCATTTGAACCTCCCTCACCAGCGTCTAGCGCTCTACTGGCGACGAGTATCTTTTAAGATACGCCCAGTAATGGCTGTTAGGGGTCCTTTGACGTCCACTAGACTTGAATCTGTTTGTCTTTACTGGTCGCCAGTGGCCTACTGGACGGTGAAGTGGAAGGCTCCGTACACCTGGGAACAGTGAGGGATAATTGCTAGCGGCAGAACGGGCTAGCGCTACTGACCACCACTATTGTCCCTGTATGCAGGGAGCTTAACACTGGTTTGTAAGTTCTGGACAGTGGGATCCGGCGTGCGTGTCACCAGGCCAACTCAGCAGAAGGCGTCGAATACTCTTAAGTAGAGAAATCGGTGCTGGGTCCAAGTGGACGCTATCCGTCTGCAATCTTAATCACTTCTTCGGCGAGGCAATCCTTAAGGATTTTTTTTTCACTTTTCATTCCCACCCCTGAAGGGGGTGGGCGGGCTGCTTGAGGGCTTGCATTACCCTTTTCAGCCTTTTGCTGTACAAGTGCATTCATTTATTTATTATTTCAGTATTTCTTGCAAAAGTGCATTTGATCATATTTAATTTACAGAGTATGTTGTTGTGGTCTTCAGTCCTGAGACTGGTTTGATGCAGCTCTCCATGCTACTCTATCCTGTGCAAGCTTCTTCATCTCCCAGTACCTACTGCAACCTACATCCTTCTGAATCTGCTTAGTGTATTGATCTCTTGGTCTCCCTCTACGATTTTTACCCTCCACGCTGCCCTCCAATGCTAAATTTGTGATCCCTCGATGCCTCAGAACATGTCCTACCAACCGATCCCTTCTTCTAGTCAAGTTGTGCCACAAACTTCTCTTCTCCCCAATCCTATTCAATACCTCCTCATTAGTTACGTGATCTACCCACCTTATCTTCAGCATTCTTCTGTAGCACCACATTTCGAAAGCTTCTATTCTCTTCTTGTCCAAACTAGTTATCGTCCATGTCTCACTTCCATACATGGCTACACTCCATACAAATACTTTCAGAAACGACTTCCTGACACCTAAATCTATATTCGATGTTAACAAATTTCTCTTCTTGAGAAACGCTTTCCTTGCCATTGCCAGTCTACATTTTATATCCTCTCTACTTCGACCATCATCAGTTATTTTGCTCCCCAAATAGCAAAACTCCTTTACTACTTTAAGTGCCTCATTTCCTAATCTAATTCCCTCAGCATCCCCCGACTTAATTTGACTACATTCCATTATCCTCGTTTTACTTTTGTTGATGTTCATCTTATATCCTCCTTTCAAGACACTGTCCATTCCGTTCAACTGCTCTTCCAAGTCCTTTGCTGTCTCTGATAGAATTACAATGTCATCGGCGAACCTCAAAGTTTTTACTTCTTCTCCATGAATTTTAATACCTACTCCGAATTTTTCTTTTGTTTCCTTTACTGCTTGCTCAATATACAGATTGAATAACATCGGGGAGAGGCTACAACCCTGTCTCACTCCCTTCCCAACCACTGCTTCCCTTTCATGCCCCTCGACTCTTATAACTGCCATCTGGTTTCTGTACAAACTGTAAATAGCCTTTCGCTCCCTGTATTTTACCCCTGCCACCTTCAGAATTTGAAAGAGAGTATTCCAGTCAACATTGTCAAAAGCTTTCTCTAAGTCTACAAATGCTAGAAACGTAGGTTTGCCTTTTCTTAATCTTTCTTCCAAGATAAGTCGTAAGGTCAGTATTGCCTCACGTGTTCCAACATTTCTACGGAATCCAAACTGATCTTCCCCGAGGTCGGCTTCTACCAGTTTTTCCATTCTTCTGTAAAGAATTCGCGTTAGTATTTTGCAGCTGTGACTTATTAAACTGATAGTTCGGTAACTTTCACATCTGTCAACACCTGCTTTCTTTGGGATTGGAATTATTATATTCTTCTTAAAGTCTGAGGGTATTTCGCCTGTCTCATACATCGTGCTCACCAGATGGTAGAGTTTTGTCATGACTGGCTCTCCTGAGGCCATCAGTAGTTCTAATGGAATGTTGTCTACTCCCGGGGCCTTGTTTTGACTCAGGTCTTTCAGTGCTCTGTCAAACTCTTCACGCAGTATCTTATCTCCCATTTCATCTTCATCTACATCCTCTTCCATTTCCATAATATTGTCCTCAAGTACCTCGCCCTTGTATAAGCCCTCTATATACTCCTTCCACCTTTCTGCTTTCCCTTCTTTGCTTAGAACTGGGTTGCCATCTGAGCTCTTGATATTCATACAAGTGGTTCTCTTCTCTCCAAAGGTCTCTTTAATTTTCCTGTAGGCAGTATCTATCTTCCCCCTAGTGAGACAAGCCTCTACATCCTTACATTTGTCCTCTAGCCATCCCTGCTTAGCCATTTTGCACTTCCTGTCAATTTCATTTTTGAGACGTTTGTATTCCTTTTTGCCTGCTTCATTTACTGCATTTTTATATTTTCTCCTTTCATCAATTAAATTCAATATTTCTTCTGTTACCCAAGGATTTCTGTTAGCCCGCGTCTTTTTACCTACTTGATCGTCTGCTGCCTTCACCACTTCATCCCTCAGAGCTACCCATTCTTCTTCTACTGTATTTCTTTCCCCCATTCCTGTCAATTGTTCCCTAATGCTCTCCCTGAAACCCTCTACAACCTCTGGTTCTTTCAGTTTATCCAGGTCCCATCTCCTTAAATTCCCACCTTTTTGCAGTTTCTTCAGTTTCAATCTGCAGTTCATAACCAATAGATTGTGGTCAGAATCTACATCTGCCCCAGGAAATGTCTTACAATTTAAAACCTGGTTCCTAAATCTCTGTCTTACCATTATATAATCTATCTGAAACCTGTCAGTATCTCCAGGCTTCTTCCATGTATACAGCCTCCTTTCATGATTCTTGAACCAAGTGTTAGCTATGATTAAGTTATGCTCTGTGCAAAATTCTACAAGGCGGCTTCCTCTTTCATTCCTTCCCCCCAATCCATATTCACCTACTATGTTTCCTTCTCTCCCTTTTCCTACTGACGAATTCCAGTCACCCATGACTATTAAATTTTCGTCTCCCTTCACTACCTGAATAATTTCTTTTATCTCGTCATACATTTCATCTATTTCTTCATCATCTGCAGAGCTAGTTGGCATATAAACTTGTACTACTGTAGTAGGCATGGGCTTTGTGTCTATCTTGGCCACAATAATGCGTTCACTATGCTGTTTGTAGTAGCTAACCCGCACTCCTATTTTTTTATTCATTATTAAACCTACTCCTGCATTACCCTTATTTGATTTTGTATTTATAACCCTGTAATCACCTGACCAAAAGTCTTGCTCCTCCTGCCACCGAACTTCACTAATTCCCACTATATCTAACTCTAACCTATCCATCTCCCTTTTTAAATTTTCTAACCTACCTGCCCGATTAAGTGATCTGACATTCCACGCTCCGATCCGTAGAACGCCAGTTTTCTTTCTCCTGATAACGACGTCCTCTTGAGTAGTCCCCGCCCGGAGATCCGAATGGGGGACTATTTTACCTCCGGAATATTTTACCCAAGAGGACGCCATCATCATTTAATCATACAGTAGAGCTGCATGTCCTCGGGAAAAATTACGGCTGTAGTTTCCCCTTGCTTTCAGCCGTTCGCAGTACCAGCACAGCAAGGCCGTTTTGGTTAATGTTACAAGGCCAGATCAATCAATCATCCAGACTGTTGCCCCTGAAACTACTGAAAAGGCTGCTGCCCCTCTTCAGGAACCACATGTTTGTCTGGCCTCTCAACAGATACCCCTCCGTTGTGGTTGCACCTACGGTACGGCCATCTGTATCGCTGAGGCACGCAAGCCTCCCCACCAACGGCAAGGTCCATGGTTCATGGGGGAGGTTACAGAGTATATTAAAAACAAATTAAGTTAGAAATTGAAGTTTAAAGATTAAAGATTTTAAGTCATATTGAAATACAGTGTACGTTTTATAAATTATACAATATTTTCATCATGATTATTCCATAAATTCTCTTTGAATACTTTAGAATACAATGAGGTCGTAGAATACAATAGAAATACAGTATAGTAATATACAGTGCGGATGTGCTCTGAGGAGACTGACGTTTGTGCTTTAGTGTGGTGTTGCTTCATTTTGTGTGTGTGAGTTGTGGTGGTGTTATCTTATGTTACTACTTAAGTGATTTATTTATTTATTATTTATTAACTACATGTGTGTGTATATGTGTACAGACAGATATGGACAGATATGCTTAAACATTAGCGTTAACATTAACGTTGACATTAACATTGATATTGAGAATGCCACTTTCCTTTATGTTGCCTGCTATAGGTGGGAGGTTTGGACAGTTTGGTGTTATACAACTGATTTGAGTTAATTGGTTGCTCTCATGTTTACATCAAGTTCTCCATTCACCTTAAGGGGATGGCTTTCGTGGCAGTGGTGTGTGTGTGTGTGTGTGTGTGTGTGTGTGTGTGTGTGTATTTTATGGGGTTAGTTTCTGTGTCTTTGGGTCAGGCGTGGGGAGAAGTGGGATATCTTGGGTTAGTGGTTCCATGATAGGGGCGAAGTCTGGGTATTCTCGGCTGGTGTTGTGTGCTACTGTACGCGCTGGTTGGGTGCATTAAATTTTGGTGACCTGTTCACTCGTGGTCTTGTTGTCAGAATGTCTTCCATGTCTGGGCGTTTCGTTAATGTGTCTCCCGTAGTTTGCTCTGAGTTTAGTCAGTCTGTTTTGTAGCGGCTGTTTTGTAGCGGCAGTATACGTCGTCACTGGGCGTGAGCCTTGCCAGTCTGCAGATGCTGCGTAAAATTCGTCTTTCGGTCGAGTAAAGTCGTTCTACTACCGGTTTGCGCAAGCCCCCCAAAGGGTGCTGCTGCGTATTCTATCACTGGTCTAATGTACGTCTTGTAGGTGTGGATTGCCGTTTGGTCGTCACATCCATGGAATCGTCCTTGTAATTGTCTGACTAGGCATTGTCTTTTTCTCGTTTTGTTTAGCAGGTAAGTGAGGTGTGTTTTCCAGTTTACTTGTCTAGGTACACTCCTAGGTACCTAGTCTTAGGCTGGCCGCGGTGGTCTCGCGGTTAAGGCGCTCAGTCCGGAACCGCGCGACCGCTACGGTCGCAGGTTCGAATCCTGCCTCGGGCATGGATGTGTGTGATGTCCTTAGGTTAGTTAGGTTTAAGTAGTTCTAAGTTCTAGGGGACTGATGACCACAGATGTTAAGTCCCATAGTGCTCAGAGCCATTTGAACCATTTTTTAAAGTCTTAGTGGTGTGTCCCACAGCGTCAGTTGTATGTCATTTGTGTTTTGTTGTCGTTTTTTGGTCATGTGTCTGTGTCTACATCTACATCTAAATCTAAATCTACATCCATACTCCGCAAGCCACCTGACGGTGTGTGGCGGAGGGTACCTTGAGTACCTCTATCGGTTCTCCTTTCTATTACGGTCTCTTATTGTTCGTGGAAAGAAGGATTGTCGGTATGCTTCTGTGTGGGCTCTAATCTCTCTGATTTTATCCTCATGGTCTCTTCGCGAGATATACGTAGGAGTGAGCAATATACTGCTTGACTCTTCGGTGAAGGTATGTTCTCGAAACTTTAACAAAAGCCCGTACCGAGCTACTGAGCGTCTCTCTTGCAGTCTTCCACTGGAGTTTATCTATCATCTCCGTAACGCTTTCGCGATTACTAAATGATCCTGTAACGAAGCGCGCTGCTCTCCGTTGGATCTTCTCTATGTCTTCTGAATAAAAACATTTGCATTTTGGTTGGGTTTGGGCGGATTCTCCATTTTGCCATCCAGGTTTCTAGTCTTTGAAGGTAGGTCTGTGTCTTTCGTTGTACGGTTGTCGTCTTCAATTCTGTACACCAGTAGGCGGTGTCGTCAGCGTACAGTCCTACCGTTCCTTTGGGGGTTGTTGTCGTTGGTACGTCAGCCGTGTAAAGCGCGTACAGAAGCGGGGATAGGATACCTCCTTGTGGCACTCCTGCTTGGGGTGTGAATTCTTGGGAGGAAGCGCCGCCGATATTTACCTTGCAAGGATGTTGCAATATTCAGAAACATTAGTGTATCATGAGAAGCAGACGTCTGCGAGCGATGACTCAGCGGTGCGTCTGGTCCCTGCAGGTGGGTTGAGGCCGACCTCCATACCTGTCCTGCAGGTTGCGTGGACTGTACTTGTACCTCCGGGGGCCACCATTAAGGAAGCGCAGCGTCACCGTGACAACACTCCAGCCGCTATTTTCTCCAGCGATGACGCCACGCCGAGCCCGACTGGCAAATCAGCTTCCCCGTTTTGCCGATATCTCCACTGAATGGATACTCATTGTTTTGTTAATGACGCGCAGGACTATCGGGAACATGCACTCTCACTTAGAACGGTATGCGTTTCATTGATAATAACATACACAAAAATCCTTTGTAATATCTATAACCGATGGCAATCACGTAACGGCGTTGCTTCGTAATCATGAGACGACAAAGTATATGTTGCTTCTAGAGAACAGCAATACGCAACAGGCAAATATAGTTGCAGTATATGAAACCCCCAAATTAAAAACTCGTCTACAGGATGTCCCATACATTTATTTTATACCGACAGTAATGGATACCAAAATCTCTGGAGATCAGGAATGCACTGTATGGAAAACTTATTTTACGCAGTACTATATCTTGAATGAGCAATGCGTCTGGGAAACGTGTTCTGTAAACCGATAATGTTTCTGCATCGACCCCGATGGCTATATCTTTAAAAACAATGAAAGTCGACCGTGATGTTCTGCACAGCAGTTTTTTTCCTGTGGAGCCATATGAAATCACTGGTTAACGACACCTCAGTAGAAACTAAAGAGGGAACACGTGGTATCCTTGTTGCCCGTTTCTTTGGGCAATGGACAACGTGTGTATTTGACAGAGTGCGTCAAAATGTTATGCGTCATTTGTCAGTGGTATAAGGAAAACAGAAAGAAAAAGCAACGTATATTCATTTAATGCTTAACTCAACTTCGTCCGAACGGGCCTCGGAAGGCCCAACGGTACCGACGACCGCCGTGTCTCCCTCAGACTACAGACATCACTGTATGGGGATAGGGAGAGGCAGGTGATCAACACACCGCTTTCCCGATCTTTTTCAGCTCTGGTGACCGAAATATTCATTTTATATCATTAGTTTTTTTAATCTAAACGTGTTTAATTGAAGAACATCCAAAACTTACGTGTTCCTACCCATGTCCCAATCAACTGTACTTACAAATGACGTACATATTGCAACATGGGCCCGAAGATAAAACTATACTTGTGTCGTCTCTTATGAAAAGTTGAACCCCTTAGAGAATAATGTGAACAGAGCGTATGCCATCGTCGTCGCCGCTATTTTTTTAATTTTCATTTGTAGTGATTATCTTCTTTATTTTGGGGAAAGCTAATGAAACTGAGAGCCGAGTAAGGCCATCTAGTGCCCCCGGTCATATGACTGCAGTCGCGATTCACCGCATCGCAATTTTCCACCGTTCTTCAGTTTCAGAAATTCATAATTTTATGTGGGGGAGGATCGAAGACCAGTCTCTGTTACCTAGTACTAGGTAAAAATTACGAACGAAGATTTCTTCCATATGAAACAGTCCAAGACGAAAGCGAGTAGGGTACTGACCGAAACTGATAGTGGCCACGGTTGTGGGAAGCAATTTCTTCATCTTAGTTAAGATTCTCTGTAGTTTCATGTGAGGCCCCCCTTCTGCGACAGTATAGCTTGTAAATTACGAAGCAATATACTAATAACATCTGTTACCGTACTACTTGGGTACCGTCGGTCAATAACAGTCAGTTCTTGCACGTCAGTTAGGGGACGCCCAGCGATGTTCCTTTCCTTGGCGGCTGCCACGAACAGAAATCACATCGTACACAACATTTTATCTGAGTCCAACAAGTGGATCTCTTCAGTAGTCCCTACAGCTAATAATGTGTGTTTATGTCACTTCTATTTTACAGCTTCGTATACTGTCCTTCGGATACTGTCTAGACGACGAAATTGCAGAACTCAGCCAGAGAAACAGGGGAATTTGAAAAAGGATGTGACTTGAAAGTATTTAATATCTGGCTTAAGTAATAAGATGACGAAAGTCGTGAATTAATGATCTGAAAGGTAGTATTAATAGTGAATTCCTACATTTTGCAGATGGTGCAGTTACCTATAACGAAGTACCTGAAAACGGTGCACAGGTACTTAGATCTCGATAAGATTTCAGAGTGTTACAGAGATTGACAAGTTGCGTCGGTTGGTCAGAATTAAAAAATTCTACTTCGCAGAACGGAAAACGTTGTGTGCTATGATCACAATATTAGTTGGTAACAACTGGAATAATTCATCTCATACATAGACTAGGGTGTTATCTTTGTTGGGATACAAATCGACGAATCGGACCCTAATTCATGCAAAGCAGATGGCAGACTTCGGTTCGTTGATAAGATACTGGGAAAATGCCATCACTCTTCGAAGGTTTGTTAAGAAATAATTGGGCGACCCATCTTAGAATATTGCTCAATAAGTATGGGTCCCATAATAAATAGGACATACATTGGATACTGAACGTAAAAAAAGAAGAGCGACACGAATGGTCACTGGTTTGTTTGATCCACGGGAGAGTATCACTGAGATGCTGAAAAACCCGAACTAGTAAACACTTTAAGATAGACGCCAGTTATTCTAAATCGGTTTTCCCGCGCCCCATATGCAGACGGAACTGGAATAAACGTTAATACGTGGTACAATAAGAAGAACTCTTCGTCATAGATTTCACAGTTGTTTGCAGAGTAATACAAGTAGATGAAGTGTATTAATACAAAGATAACCCTGAACCGCTGACGTACCAACTGTCTGCTCTTTATTGACGGTGACGACAGAGTTAAATAACAGTAATTTGAATAAGTAATTTTTTTTATTCAGATCAAATTATGTAGAAAAACAAAACTTAATACCATAACCTAACAGAGATTACTCTCATATTGGCAAAGAACATTCAGAGAGCAAGCGCCACACTATAAATATATTAGACGATACTTCAACATATCAAAGAGTGCACGAAATAAATATTAAGCATAATCAGTTTCGGCATATTCATGCGAACAATATAACGTCCATATAGAGTAAAAGAGAATGAGAGATTGTCCGGAGTTGCAGCTGCTACAGTCTGGTTTTGTTCGTGACATACTCTTGGAAATTCTCCTACCCAATTTGAAGTCATAGCGTAGGATGACAAGGTCTTTCCTCCTACTTACTGTTTGCCTACCACTGACGAGTGTTTGCAAATGAATAGTGCGCAGACGATAGTGAGAGAGCACCTTCTCGTATTTATCGGTCTATGAGTTTACATTAGCCAATCTGAAGTCCTGAGCTGAAGCTAACTCAACGCTTACCAAAACTTTGTTAACGCCACGGCAGGTCGAGAACACAAATCCTCACATCGATGTCTGTCTCTTCGCAGCGAAGGAGAGGCTGCCATCTGCGACGTGCTTCTCGGGGTAGGAACTCTTGAGATAAGCAGTCACTTGAAAAGTTTGGAAAGTGGGAGTCATGTGCTGGCAGAATTTAAGCTGTGAGGAGGGGCCGTGTGTGGGTTGCCCGCGTGGGACGGCGTACCGAATTGGAGATCTGGTCAGGACAATCAGCTGGTCACCCAAGTTGGTCAATATCTGCGCAGACCTGGGCACCTTACCTCTGTTGCTGCTTTCCTGCTGCAATTGTTGCAGGTAGCGCATCTGACAAGTGACTCTTAAATAAAGGAAATCACGGACGGTCGTTCAAATGACCTGCTCGTATAGTGTATCGAGCAGCGTTCTAGATTCCGAGGCAGGGAGGTGAGCTGCGGATTAACGACCAACCATGGTCTAGTACACCGGCCAGTTTTACTTTGTTTTTTAGGTCGTTTCTCACGCTCGTCAATCAAATGCTGGGTTGCTCCCTAAATTCCGCCTCAGAGCTGTATTTAAATACAGCTGAAGCCTTAATAACACCCCCCCCCCCCCCATGGCTATGTGAAAAATGTCGTAAACAGCAGGTGTGTAATTAGGCTGTTAATGTCTCGTAACAAAAAGTGAGAAAGCGTTGTGCTGCTGCGACACAGTGCTGAATTTTTAAAATACGAAACTGCACCTGTATTAGGTCTAGCTGCCCGCTCAAAAGTGACACGCTTCTCTCCACAAGACAGGCACTTACACATGTACCACTCTTGCAGAACTTAACACTGAGGTGACGAAAGTCAAGGGTAGCCTCTTAATAACATGTTGGACTTCCTTTTGCCCGGCGTACCATTCCACGTTCGAAGTCTGTTGATCATATCGGAAACCTTTTCACACGAATCACCTGAGTAATAACGGCTCTTCTCAGGTCCCTCTGACCAGAAAACTCGGACCCGTGGTTCGAATTTGTCACATAAACATAGAAGGCATAAGCTATGCTAAGTGCCAGTTTCCATCAAAACTATTAAAAAATGACAACATTGACTTGGTTGCTATACAGGAAACGCATTGTGATACAGTGCAACAACTTAATAAAAGGGGCAAAACACCAGGCTATGAACTGTTGGGAGCGACCTATCATAGATCTTATGGAGTAGCCACATATGTCAAACAAGATATTGAAAACGCTTTCCTAATTTCTACATCCACCAACGAAGACATTCATAACGTTGTCACAAAAATCGGAAGCATTACCGTCTCCAATATTTATAAGCCACCTGCTACACCTTGGCCAGCCCACGTTCTTCAAACCCAGCCACATCCTGCTGCATACGTTGGGGATTTCAATAGTCATCATGAACAGTGGAAGTACAAAGACAATGATGCAAATGGAGAAGCACTAGCAAAATGGGCAGAAGACGAATACTTACACCATGTATTCGATGCTAAGGATCGATTTAAGTTTAGATCAGCTGCCTGGAGAAAGGAATACAACCCTGACCTGTGTTTCGTCTCGCCCAACAACAGAGACCAACCTCTCATAGTCTCGCGTAGAGTTCAACCCGACTTTCCGCACAGTCAACACCGTCCAATCATAATAGAGGTAGGAACTCAAATTCCCCTAATTACCTCTATTCCTCGCCCACGATGGAATTTTAAAAAAGCCAATTGGACTGGATTCTCCACAGATCTGGACAAATGTTTTGGATGGATACCACCTACAAGCAAAAATTACCACAGATTTGTTGGTGCCACGATAAGCACGGGCAAGAAGCGCATACCAAGAGGGTACCGCAAAGAATACATCCCTGGACGGTCCCAAACCAGCGAAGAACTATACCAGAGCTTCCTTGAATCCGGAGATCAGGAAATAGCGGATGAACTGCTTCACAGCTTGGATGCTGCCAGAAGACAAAAGTGTACGGAAACTGTAGAAAGCCTCAATTTCCAAACATCTAGCAGGCAAGCATGGTCACTGCTGAGAAAACTAGGTAGCAGCCCACCAGCACAACGACAAAAAGCAGCTGTAAGACCAAATGCCATAGCTGCACATCTAGTGAACACGTCTAGGACACCAAAGGATAAAACGCATACAATCCAAGTGAAGCGAGAACTCAAAATCTTAAAACATGAAGCCACAGAAACTGAACACTCTCGCCCTTTCTCTAGCGAAGACACAGAAAAAGCTCTGAAAGATGTCAAACCAACAAAGGCACCAGGTTTCGACAACGTTCACCCTGAATTCATAATAAACTGTGGAAAGTATACAAAAGTATGGCTGGCTCAATTTTTCACAAACATAATGGAAACTGGCAATATCCCACAAGAACTCAAAGGATATAAGGTAATAGCTATTCTAAAGCCTGGGAAGCCAGCTGACAACCCAGAAAGCTACAGACCAATTGCCCTGCTGTCTGTAATTTACAAATTACTAGAGAGGCTTATATCTAACAGAATTAGCCCAGAATTGTTCAGGGCGATCCCAGTTGAACAGGCAGGCTTTCGGCCAGGAAGAAGTTGTACTGACCAGGTGTTGTCACTCACTACTTACATTGAGGCTGGATTCCAGAGAAAATTGAAAACATCAGTCGCCTTTATTGACCTCTCAGCAGCTTACGACACTGTGTGGAGAGAAGGCATCATGTACAAAGTTCTTCGAGCAATTCCTTGCAAATCTATAGCACGCTTAATAGACAGCATGATAGGGTGTTCCAAATAAGTATGGACACTGACTACAGCTCCATCAAAAAACTAAAGAATGGCTTACCACAAGGATCAGTGCTTGCACCACTGCTGTTTAGCCTCTATATTGCAGACCTGCCGGAAACACAATCAAGAAAGTTTGGGTATGCCGACGATTGGGCCCTCGCTACAAGATGTAGCACAATTGAAGCATCTGAGGATATCCTAACGAAAGACCTGAAGATAATGGGTGAATATTTCCGTAAGTGGACACTTCAACCAAATGCTTCCAAAACAGAGGTTAGTTGCTTCCATCTCAACAACAAACTCGCTGGAAAGGAACTCAACATTCGATTTGAAAACACCGTTCTCAGGCATAATAAAACTCCGAAGTACTTGGGCATGACGCTGGACAGAACACTATCTTTTAAAGAACACCTAACAAAGACTGCCGAAAAATTAAAGACAAGAAACAACATTATTCAAAAGCTCTGTGGTACTACCTGGGGAGCAACGGCCTCCACTCTCCGCACCTCTGCTTTAGCAATTGTATTCTCGGCTGCCGAATGCTGTGCTCCGATTTAGCTAAACAGCCCACATGTAAAAAAAGGTGGATGTCCAGTTGCATAACACTCTAAGGATGATTTCTGGAGTAATTAAACGTACTCCAACGCAATGGATCCCAATATTAAGCCACATCCTGCCGACACATCTGCGACGTACTGACGCCCTTGTACGTGAATACAAAAACATCATGGGAAATCGAAGCCTGCCAATCCACCAAGACATTGAGGCTGCAAACACTAATAGGTTTCGATCTAGGAACCCGCCAACAAGAGCAGCAAGGAACTGGGTACAAGAAGGTTTCAGTATCACAAACGCATGGTCTGAAAAATGGAACGCATGGCAAAATCATAACATGCCTTGCATCACACAAAAACCACCTGGTTTTGACCTACCACGCGAAACGTGGTCCATTCAAAATTGGATTAGAACTCGTCATGGCAGATGTGCTTACTCCCTGTATAAATGGGGTAAAATACCATCCCCTCAGTGTGACTGCGGAGAAAGTCAGACCATCAGCCACATTGTTGAAGAGTGTTCCAGAAGAGCCTATAATGGGAGCCCCGACGACTTCCTGCTCGCAACTCCAGAGTCGATAGATTATATTAATAGACTTGATGTTTATTTGTAATTCGTAAACTTTGTTATATTAGTAATGTTGGTTTGCAATTATTAACGTTTGTTATATTAGTGATTTGTCTGTTTGTTTCTTACGTGTCTGTATTGCCATACGGTAAATAAATAACCTGAGTAATAATGACAGCTTCGCCAATGCACTGCCGTTTTATACCTTGTGTACGCGACGTTACCGCCATTTGTATATGTGCACATCACTACCCTATGACTTTTGTCGCCTCAGTGTAAATACAAAGTGGTCTCTAACAGTGCATGAATTCTCACTTTGGACGACTGAATGAATTTTTTTCATACTACCTCCAGACTTACCGTCATTCCTTGTTATAGGACGTAAGCTGTGCGATTTCCGTGTTGGTGGTACGAATTACAATTGAAATCGTATTGTGCACAATGTTGCGTCACTTACTGTCGCGTCGCTCATCATCTTTTTTCTTGAATAGAATAAAGATAATATAGCTTAATGATGGTAATAATGTCCGGCAAATCTCACCAGAACAGTGATAAAGTTCGCGAAAGTATTTCTCAACGCCTTGAGAGACAAGAGGAAAGAGTTAGAAGCTTCTCGAAGCGGAACTCTTAGAATTTATAAGAGTTCTTTTGTACGTAGCTTTTTCTCGTCGTCTAATATGTCTTCAGGTATGATATTTCTTACGTTTAGAAGAAATTCCAGGTTCGAGTTTGCTTATATGAATGACGACTGTAAATGACAAATTGCACGGCTTTTGTATTTAGCTTACAGATTTTAATAATCTTTTAGAATACTTCTCACAAAATATACTGAATCGCAGCAACGCACTTACATCCAAAATCATGTCCGTCTCAAACATAAATCAGTTTACAACGCCTCACTACGTCACATTCCCACCAAAACGGCCAACAATCTACAAAGGTAATACTTGACATTAACATCAATGGTTCCAGATAAAAATAACTTGATGTGAAATTTATGATTTCGATTTTCTTATTTTAATATACAATATTTATATTGTTAACAATTGTGAAAAATAAAAACGATAAAAATGATTAGTATTACTGGTTACAAGAACATAAAAGAAATGAATAACACTTCTATTATTTTGATATGTCAATGAAAGAAAACTTCCTTACATACACTTTATAATCGTACATACTTTGATCCTTGTATTACGGTAAATGAGAAGGCAAAAATAATACTTTTGCAAAAACGTGAAGTGCACTTAATGCATGTATCGAATTCTTTGCTAGAAAATAACAATGTGCCACTGAGCAGTTCCATTACTTTCTCCGTGCAAGCTAATCTGTTTTTATTGTGATATCTCTTGTAAGCTAACAGAGTAGTTCCGTGGTTCATCGACTTCCTATTCATCTGGTTACATATCCCATTTCATTTTTGTTATACTCTTCATTACGTGTGCTTTGTTTGTTTCCTGTCTATACTGGTAATTTAAAGCTTGTTTGTATCAACTGCTCGCTGAGCAAGCCTCCGTTTTTTGAATTTTTGTGTTACTAAGGATCCACGTCTCCCTGTTATAAACCAAACCTGATACAGCGAAATATGGAATTGCCTTGCTATTTCTCAGCTCTTCTTGAGGTTAGTCGTACTGTGAAGCTGGACAGATGTTTGTGGGTCATTCTCAGAATAGGCTAGAATGACCCGAGTACCGACGAAGATAATGATGGATGATACAAATTTTATAGTAGCCCTATAGTATGAGGGAGAATGCTCTACCGTGTTTCATTTAAATCGTACCGATATGAATATGAGGCTGGCAGCATCCTTCATAGACACTTTGATTACTATTTGGTGACTCCACACTCTTAACATTATCAACTGTCGTTTAAATAGAAGTGAACCTCTATAGACGCTTTAGAAGAAGTTTGTAGTAGATCACTATAGTTATGTGTTGTTAGTTCCGTTACCTGGGAAACGTATTTCTGTCGTTATAAACAAAAATTTTAACTGCGTCACATTGAAAAATCACTTACTACCCATGAATTAATCATTAATTCTAAATGATTGATAGAAATATACCCAAGCAAGAATCGCTTGCACTCCAAGGAACAGAAACCTAAAGAACTGACTGAATGTCGGCAGCTAGCTCATAGCGCTTGGAAAAGCACTGTATCCCCAGTCCTAAACCGACCCATATGTTCGATAACGTGAGGCGCCCCATTACGGGGAATCGTTGGCTGCTATTCATCAAGGACAGCTGTAGGAATCACAGTTATCTGTTTCGTTCTGCCAGCTGTCAAACAAATACCCTGCTCAATATTATCTACGAATCTGATAAGAAATGAGAAAGGCTGCGGAAGAAGTATGCTGTAGTTAACCTGCATCAGTTTCAGAATGTTAACACGTTTTGTGTAACTAGTTATTCAGAAATTCATAATGTCAAAATGATTTGTACTGATGATCGCAAAAGCCTATAAATTCCACTATTGATGAATTTACGAGATTTTGTCCATTATAAGGAGTTACGGACGTATTTTCTTTACGAACAAAGCAGCTCATACAAGTAGGATATATTATGTCTTACAGTAAAATGAGACGCATTTAAAAAGTTGACTTATTTCCGGAACAGGGTGCTTAGACACTGGACTCGCATTCGGAAGGACGACGGTTCAATCCCGCGTCCGGCCATCTTGATTTAGGTTTTCCGTGATTTCCGTAAATCGCTCCAGGCAAATGCCGGGATGGTTCCTTTCAAAGGGCACGGCCGACTTCCTTCCCTAATCCGATGAGACCGATGACCTCGCTGTCTAGTCTCCTTCCCCAAACAACCCAACCAACCCAGAATAGGGTGATGTATTTCCTGAAAAAAGGAAAAAAAATCAACAGATGTAATTTCTCTACTGATAAAGAATTCGTTTCCCTAACAGGTTTAAGACTCTGGCGAACATTTTACAGAGTATTCGTATAAATTACAACCAGTTTGGATTTTAATCTTTTTACTAAGCTAGTACCAATTTTTTGTATATCAATAAATATAAATGTCACTCAATAGTAAAAACACCTGTACGTAGATAACAGATTAAATCCACTGGCGACATAAATTTTGATTTTGTATTGGTACTTTGTGTGTGATGTGAAAGCGCTGTCGCATATAATATTACTGCACGTATTAACACAAAACACTTTCGATAATTGTGCAGCGTGATTGCATAATACGCGTTCTTTCCTCTACTGAATCGTTCTAACTGGGCAGTCTTGTGTCTACGTTTTCTTTGTAGACTTAGCCTTTGAAACATCCCCACAGGGTACAATCAGAAGGAATAAGGTCCGGGGACCTAGTTGGCCAAGAAATGCGGCCACTTCTACCGATCCACATTACTGGGAAATCTTGGTTTAGATGACGTGTCATCTAACAATTAGAAAGTGCAGCGCCCCCGTCGTGGTGAAAGAACGTAAACATCGTTGTAGCCAAACAAACCTCTTCCAATAATGCTGGAAGATCATCTTCAATATAGTCTGGCTAGCTAGGCCGTGTAAGATAATGCAGGAACACAACAGGCCCAATAAAACTGTTTGACCACCATACCACACCACATATTTCTAGGGAAGCGTTCTTGAAAATATGTAATCGCAATAGCGTGTGGGTTTACCTCTGATCGCTGAAGGGAGTTACGAATATTATTGATAACTCCACGAGTGAAAAGTGGCTTCTTCAGTAAACATTGTTAATGTTGTCTGGCGTGAGGTCGGTCGCTTCACGGAGCGTTCGGCGCGGCCCTGTCCGTTGCCGGCGCGCCGTAAGGCACGGAAGCTCGCACTGGGGCGTATCGCTTCTAGTCGGGCGTGCCGCGGCAGCCAAGGGGAAGTGACGCGTCTCTTATAGCCTCTCCTTCCCAAGTGGCTCTTTCCGCCTTCCCGTGGTGCCAGACGTTAAGCTCGGCATTCTGCCTTGCGACAAAAGGGAGAGCTGCGACCCAACCCGATGCGAAAGCAAAGGGTGTGTGGCACAGGGGGAGCTGTGTCGAGGGACCGAACACCAGTCCCTTTCTGTTCGCAGGGCACAGACCAGCAGGTGCTCTGCGTGCCGGCGACTTCGTTTGTCGGCGTGGGATCGCGGCGAGAGTCGGCAAGGGTGCTTCGCCGCGCACCTGGGTAACCGGGGCGTATTCTGCCACACCCAGGAGGTGGTGACACCGCCTGGGCCAGGTTAGATGGGTCCAGACCGCCGAACGACTGGGGGACCGGCCCACCACCTGAGTAGGAGTGGGTCCTCGGCCGAGAGATGGAAGCTCGGGCTAGTAATCGGCGAAGTGATGAAGCGTCCTTTTGCCTCAGGAAGTCTACAAGGAAAACGTATGTGGTCTACTTAGTTCTGGTGCATACCGGGAGATTAACAAAGATCCTACTAACAAGGTGACAATAAGGACTGCTGCCTTGCTGAACGCTTCATCACTACCGAAGGAAGTCATAAGGAGTTTAAAAGTATGAGGTGCAGTACCACTGAGATTTTATGGTATTCCTAAAGTTCACAAGATGGGTAAGAATGAGCGTCTAGAGGACTTGTCAATGAGAGCTATAACGAGCACTATTGGTTCACCAACATATTTTTCTGCCAAATATTTAGCTACCTTATTAAAACCATTGGTAGGAAAATGTAGTCACCACATTCGTAATTCTATGGATTTTATTCAGAGACTTAACAATGTCAGGCTAAATAGTACGGATGTGCTTGTTAGTTTTGACGTGGTATCATTATACACCAAGGTACCTTTAAAGGACTCTTTATCTCTTATCAGTCAACATTTTGATAAGAACATTATGGCCTTATTTGAACATGTGCTTTTATCATCTTATTTTCAGTTTAATGGTGAATTTTATGAGCAAATTGACGGTGTTGCCATGGGAAGCCCCCTCTCCCCTCTGGTAGCTAATTTATTCATGGAAGACTTCGAGGACAAGGCACTGGACTCAGCAATTTTTAAACCTACGGTCTTCTGGAGGTACGTGGATGACACATTCGTGGTATGGCCCCATGGTATGGATGAATTACATCGATTTCTTGAGCATTTGAATTCCATCCGTGCTAGCATTAAATTTACTATGGAAATAGAAAAAGACGGCTTCCTCCCCTTTTTGGATGTTGTCGTTCGCCGTAAAAGTGATGACACATTAGGACATGCCGTATATCGGAAACCAACGCACACAAATCTATATCTTCATGCCAGTAGCTGCCAACACCCTGCACAGACCATAGGTGTCCTTAAGACCTTAGTGCATTGGTCGCACTGTATATCCGATAAAGACAATTTGCCAGAAGAACTAACATACCTCAAGAGCATTTTTAAGTGGAATGGACATTCTCCGCAACAATTTCGTAGAGCATTCGATCCAAAACCTAAAAAGCAGGTATGTGATGGGTAAGAAGATAGTAATTTCTTCAGATCTAGTGCGTTTTTGCCCTATGTGGGTGCTCTTTCTTCTAAGATAGGCCGTATTCTTGAGAAACACTGTGTTAAGGTGATCTTCCGGCCCCCCACGAAGATTGCAGTTTTACTCGGCTCTGTGAAGGACGATTTACTGCTTTGTAAAGCGGGTGTGTACCAGTTTCCTTGCGGAAATTGTGAGCAGTCATACATAGATCAAACAACACGCACCGTTGTGGTAAGAGGTGTGTGGAGCATCGAAGATACACACGCTTATTACAACCAGACAAGTCAGCTGTGGCTGAACATTGTATTGATACGGGTCATTGCGTGAATTACAATTTTGTGAAGATTTTAACATCCACCTCTTCTTTTTGGGAATCTGTATTCAAGGAAGCTATAGAAATTCAATTAGCTAACAATTTAATAAACAGAGATAATGGTTTTAATTTGGACAAAGCATGGAATCCGGCTCTTGGAGTAATTAAACTGCAGAGAAGTCGTCATCGTGTCACCGCCGCCGATCATACATCGATAAGCGAGTCTAATGCCTGTACGCCTTCGCCACCGGCGGCGCATGTTTAAGTGTATGTCTCTGCCGCCGACCAGCATCAGTGACCCGCATGCGCAGTACCGCCGCGGTGTAGCATATAAGGCCGCGCTTGGCACCTTGTCGTCCATCTCCGGCGGTACTCCGAAAGGACACCGCCCTTCGATTGTGCTATTCCAGCACTAATCGAAGCGCTAGGTTTTCAGGTGCCAGCCAGCCAAGCAGCAGCGGTCCAGCCGAGCAGCAGCGGTCCAGCCGAGCAGCAGCAGCAGCAGCAGCAACAGCAGCGGTCCCGGCCAGTAGCAGCGATCCCGGCCAGCAGCAGTGGTCCAGCCGGCAGCAGCCCGCCCTCCAGCAGCAGCGGTCCCGGCCAGTAGCAGCAGTCCCGGCCAGCAGCAGCGGTCCAGCTGGCAGCAGCCCGCCCTTCAACAGCAGCGGTCCCGGCCAGTAGCACTGGTCCTGGCCAGCAGCAGCGGCCCAGCCGGCAGCAGCCCGCCCTCCAGCAGCAGCGGTCCCGGCCAGCAGCAACGGTCCAGGCCAGCAGCAGCGGTCCAGCCGGCAGCAGCCCTCCCTCCAGCAGCAGCGGTCCCGGCCAGTAGCAGCGGTCCCGGCCAGCAACAGCGGTCCAGCCGGCAGCAGCCCGCCCTCCAGCAGCAGCGGTCCCGGCCAGCAGCAACAGTCCCGGCCAGCAGCAGCGGTCCAGCCGGCAGCAGCCCTCCTTCCAGTAGCAGCGGTCCCGGCCAGCAGCAGCAGTCCAGCCGGCAGCAGCCCGCCCTCCAGCAGCAGTGGTCCCAGCCAGCAGCAGCGGTCCAGCCCGCCCTCCAGCAGCAGCAGTCCAGCCAGCCAGCCCAGCAGCAGCAGCGGCGGCCCCGTCCGCAGCAGCAGCAGCGGCATTCCTGCCAGCCGTCGTCAGTGTCAGCGCCAGCTGGTCTTCATCCGTCTTCGTCTTCCTCCGTCTTTGTCTTCATCCGTCTTCATCTTCGGCGTCCCCAGTTTTTTTTCCTTTCCTTTTCGTCCTGTGCATTTTTTTTATCCCTGTCGTCATGTCAGCCCCCACCGCCACTACCACCACTACCACCACAGCCATAGTTTATACTTCCCCCTCCGCCGCCACCACCACCATTACATGGTGTGCCCAGTCACACCCCCCTCTTTCCATCCCTCCTCTTCTCACTCTCACTCACCCTCGCTCTTTGTCGCCCCCTCTCCAGCTTCTTCCTCCCACTCCTCTCCCTCTGATCCTTTCCCCCCACTCCCCCAGCCTGTCACTGCCAGCTAGGGTGGTGGCCCATTAGGCCACTAGCCATGCCCAACTCTCCCCATCGCCTTCGCCATCACCGCCACCACTGTCGCCGTCGCCGTCGCTGTCACCATCTCCGGCACCAACTGCTGCATCCACGCCGGCACCTGCCCCTTCCCGCCACCTCCCTATAGCTCCCATCCCTCATATCACCACCCACCCTTCTGCCGCTGTTAAACGCCCTAGTGGCACCTCCGCCTCCTCCACTCCCAAAAAGGCCCCGCCCCATCCTCCTTACCCCCCAGGATGCCATGGATGTCTCCCCGCCTGGCCCTGCTCCCTCTTCCTCCTCCTCCTCCTCCTTCCCCCACTCTTTATACAAATACCTCCTCTCCCGTCCCGATCCTTCCCTTCTTGAGGCGCGGAATCTCTGCCTCCTCCTCCGCTAACACTTCCCTGGTGCCCCCATCTCTCTCCTCACTCCCAGACGGGATTCCGTTCTCATCTCCTCCCCCAGCCCCACCCTACATACTGACATCCTCTCCCACCTCCCAATCACCCATTTTGGCCCCAACGCCTTCCTCACCCCTGCTCCTTCTCCATCTCCTACCGACCAACCCCAACCCTCGCGTCGCCCGCCGACCCTCACCACCGTGATCACTTGGCTCAGTCCATCGATCACGGAGGAGGAGGTGTTGGCAAAGCTCAAGGCGCATCCCACACTGGAGGTGCGGGCGGTCTGCCGCATTTTCAACTCGGCCGGCCCCACCCGCCTTATGCGGGTTTTCTCCGAGGATGTCCCCTCCATTGACCGTTTCCTGAAGGAGGGTGCCCTCGTCTTCAACCAGCGCTATAAGGTCGACCCCTCCTGTCCCCCTCCTCAATCCCTGCGCTGCCAGAGGTGTCTGTGCTATAACGCACACCCAACAGCCGAGTGCCGTGAGGCCCCCACCTGCCCGCATTATAGGCAAGTGCACTTCCTCCGGCAGTGCCCTAACCTTCAATCCCCTCCCTCCTGCAATACCTGCAATCTTCCCCATCCCACCTACTGCCAAAAGTGTAAAGCCCGACCCCTCCCTTCCCACCAACAAGAACCTCTTCCTGCACACCCTTGCCACTCACTGCGTGGATGCCTTCCTCCTCAATGAAACTTTCCTTCAACCCCACCACACCGTCCACTCGTCGCCCTACCTCCTTCTCCGCTCCGATAATCCCCTCCCGATTGCGCGTGGCGGAGTTGCCATTGGTCACCACTGCCAGATCCCAGTTCGGCTCCAATCTCTCCTTCCCGACCCCACCAAACACCTGCTCCTTAGCCTCTTCTTCCCCGGCCTTACCGTTACCTGCGCCACCATCTATGTCCGCCCTAACGTCCCTATTCCCTTAGACTTCCTCTCCCACATTGACCGTACCTTCTCCTCCTACATGATCGCCGCCGACCTCAACATCCATAGTCTTTCCGCCGCCCAGTTACGGTGGTGGCATTGATTCCTCTCCTCCATTCAAGGCGACCTCATCCCCATCCCCCAGCACACCCGTCCCGAATCCAACTCCACTCTCGATGTTATCCTTTCCTCCCTAACCTCTTTGGCTGCATAACGGTGGATGTCCTGGAGCCTATTGGTAGCGACCATCTCCCTGTCCTCCTCACCGTTTCAGACGGTCGTCGCCCCTGCCCCGTCCCTCGTAATGACCCTCCCCCAAAGTATGCCCATGACTATTCCCGTGCCAACTGGAATGCCTACCAGGATACCCTCTCCACCCAGGTCGATACCCACCCCTTCACCTACCACCACCCTGATGATGTAACCCATGCCGCCTTCTTTCTCCAGCAGATCTTGTCTGAGGCTGTGGAGGCCCACGTCCCTACTGTCGCCATCCAACCCCACCATCCTACCTTGCCACCACAGGCAGTCCTCCTCCTCCGTGAATCCCGCCGTCTCTACTGTGCCTTCCTCCACACGCGTGACCCGGACACACTACGACGCCACCGGGAACTCCAGCGACACATTCGAAATTTGCTCACGGCTAAGAAAAGCCGTGACTGGCGACAGACATACACATGTTTAAATGCTACCCTACCTATAAACTCGTCCAAGTTCTGGTCAGACTTCCATCGCCTTACCGGAACTAAACCCTCCCCCTACTATCCTCTTCTCCATGATGATCACCCCTTCCCTGACACCCTTAGCAAGGCCAATCACTTTGCCTCTTACCTCTCCGATGGCTTTTCCATCCCCGATCATCCCCAGTTCGATTACTCCCGCTTCCCGGATGTCCGTGATCGAACTGACACCTCTGTCCTTCCCCTCACTCCTGGTTTCCAGTACTTGGACAACATTGCACACACGGAACTCAATGCCCCTATCACTACACAGGATCTCACTGCTACACTCCGCACAAAACACAACACCACTCCAGGTCACGATTGTGTCACCTACCGTCACCTTCGTGAAGCTCCTGTCTCTTTCCTCTCCACCCTGGCCAGGCTCTACAATGTAGTCCTGTCCACCGGTTACTACCCTGACCTGTGGAAAACCTCCTGTATCCTGATGTTCCTTAAACCTGGTAAACCGCCATCCGCCGTCTCCTCCTACCGTCCCATTAGCCTTACCTTGGTCTTCGGCAGGGTCCTGGAATCTATCCTCACCTGCCGCATCCACCAGTATCTCCGCCAGCACCGCCTCCTTCCTGTTACCCAGTGTGGCTTTCGGCCATCCTTCTCTTCTGATGACCTCCTTCACCTCACATTCCGAACAGGTTAATTCCCATCGCTCCGCAATCTTCCTCTCCCTGGACCTCGAACGTGCTTGTGACCGCTTATGGCATTCCGGTCTCCTCTCCAAGCTCCAAACCTTCGCCCTTCCCATTAATTACGTCCGTTTGATCGGCTCCTTTCTCTCCCACCGTCCTTCCTACGTCACCATCCATAACACGGATTCCTACACCTTTTTTCCCTCCGCCGGTGTGCCCCAAGGCTCTGCCCTCCCTCCCCTTCTGTACCTTTTGTATACGGAGGACATGCCGCCGCCGTCACCCCCCGTCCACCTTCTCCAGTTTGCCGATGACACCGCCTTCCTTGCCCTTGCCCCCACACTGCAGTGCTCCCAACACCTTCTCCAATCCCATCTTGACCGGTTCACTGCTTGGTGCAACCAGTGGTTGCTCAAGGTCAATCCCTCCAAAACCCAAGCAATCATTGTAGGCAAAACCACCCTTTCCTTCCGCCTCCTTGATTTCTATCTCACCATCTATGACCGTCCTATCGCCCTCACCCTCACTCTTAAGTACCTTGGCGTCACCCTCAGCCGCCGACTCTCCTGGACCCCCCATCTCCGGACAGTCCAAGCCAAGGCACACTCCCGACTCCGTCTCCTCAAGCTCCTTTCCGGCTGTACATGGGGTCTGGACCCCTCCACCATACTCCACACCTATAAATCCCTCATCCACCCTATCCTCTGTTAAGCCCATCCGGCCTGGATCTCCGCCCCCCCCCTACCTTTTATAAATCCCTTCAAATCCTTGAACGCCATGCTCTCCGCCTCGTCTATTGCATCCGTCTCCCCTCCCTCTCGCGGATCCTGTACGATCTCATTCCATTCCCCCACCTCCTCCTTTTCCTTGAAAGGATACGGATCCTGTACACCCCCCGCAAACTCGATCCTCCTCACCCGCTTGTCTCGCCCATCCTCTCCCGTCCCCGCCCACTGCCGCGCCTGTATTCCCACGTCCCACCCGGTCTCCATCTCTCCACCCTCCTTACCTTCTCCCAAGGTGGCTTCCGCCAGCTCCCCCTCCCTGATGATGTCCTCCTCCCCTCCATATACCCCTCCTACCAACTTTGATCCTCCCTCCCTCTTCCTGCGTCTGTTCCTTTGGGCACCCTCCCTCCCTCCTCTCTTTCTGCCCACTCCTCCCCGGGCGTCCCCTCCCCTGTCCCTCTACTCCTCCACCCATCTCCTCAGCCATTGGCTTCTTTGTTCTCCCCTCTCCACCCCCCTCACTCTTCTTCCCCTCTTGGCAGGTCCCCGGACTCGCACACGCTACGTGGACTTTCGCGCCGGAGATCATCGCCATCAGTGTCTCGTGTGTGTGACGTCGTTTTGTGTTTTTAGTGTCCGCCGTCACGCTTCTACGTTCACTTGTGCCGTCGGATTCATCAGTGTTATGTGCGCCGTGTCAACGCGTTTTCAGTGTCGTTATCGTCGAGTGTGAACGGCTCCGTGTTTTTTGTGTATCTGTGACTATTTCTTTGCCCGTCACTATGTTCATTCTGATTCTCCATTCTGTGTTCTGTTATTGTCAACCCTATGGCTGAAGAGCGGCGTAGCATACCGCTGACAGCCTACCTGATTGTTCAGGTATTAAAATAACAATAAAGGAAAAAAAACCTTGTCGTCAGTCTTGTGACTCGCTCTGAGGATGGCCGGACGATACGCGGCCGAAATATCAGTAGAGGAAATTTTATTTGCGCGGCTGCATGCCCGAAATTTAATGGATTTCGATATTATTGGATTGAATAAAGAATTTTTTTTAAAACATTGTTAATGGGATTTCTCGGAGACTTGTAATTAGCCAACGAGAAAATTAATCTCCTTCTAGAAGGTGTGGATCCGCTGCAGAGGATAAGGATAGAGACTGTGTACACGTTATGTCCGCCATATTCTTGTATGTGGAGCACCGATGCGTGTAGAAAATCTGTGTATTGTTGTTGAAGGACTACATTCTACCAACTAAATAATGTAAACAATTTCTGTTCCATCCAGACTTCGTTCCCTCTAGGGAAGACACTCTAGGGGCTAAGTAAGATTTTGAAAAGCTTCTTTCGAGATTAAAGCAAAAGATGGAGCGCGATATTACTGCTGGTCGCTGCACCAGTCTGCGCAGTTTCGTAAAAACATGAGCGAACACATGTTATTGGAATGTTTTTTTCGATTGAATCTTTAGTGTCAGCACCTAAAATATTTACTATTTTTCCTAGAACAGCGAAATAAAGAGATTGACTGCCGCGAAAATTATGGAAAAAACTAAATTACCGAGAAACCTTATCGAAGTAAGCGACTGGTTAATAGGTTGGAAAGTGTTCTAGAACATCAGAGAATGGTTGATTGGACACTGACAATAGTAGTAGAGTAAGACACTCTAGGGGCAAAGTAAGATTTTGAAAAGCTTCTTTCGAGATTAAAGCAAAAGATGGAGCGCTGAGGGGGGGGGGGGGGGGGGGAGGTGTTCAGGGGATATCGGATAACGCCACCAGAGGAATGCGTGACGGTTATTTAAAACGTCCCAAAAGGCCAAAGTAGAAGATTCTGTCATTGGTTCATTGGTTGACGACAAGTGACGTGATTGGCGAGGACAATGACTTTTCTTATTATGTTGATGCTTTAATATTGTGCGTTCAGAACAATCGTTTGTGTTGGTGCTCACATTTCGTTTTGCTGTGCAGAATGGCATCAGTCTTCCTGAAGGGCAGTAGCCAAAGTCATGCTAATGCTAATGTGTCGCCATTGCCTTGGTTAAAATCGCTGGATCGAGTAACTACAGCAACATTGATATTGGCCTATTGTAATAGATATCATGTTGTAGGTGGAGTGATTTATAATTCGGAAACATTTGCGGCTATCACGCAGAACGAGGGCTGCAGCTTGGCAGACTGGAAAGGTATGCAGCCCAAAACGAATACACTAACACGGAATAGTTAGCGACTCAGTACGAGAAGCGAAACTGTTATGGTAACGGCTACAGCTAACGAAAGAGCTTAGCTTTACATTAGGCACTACACCTGTTTGTAGTACTTACTTAAATGAGAAAGAGGGCGGGAATAAGAAGGTATTGCATCTGAATCGTAAATGAATTCTAGTTTTCTCGTTATTCCAGATTTTAAAGAAATATCATTGCACATAATAAAGGTAGCAGAGACCACGTATCAAGGATCAGAAATCGTCGTTGCAGCCCATAGGAAACCTAAGACAGTAAAAATTTAGGAGTAAGATAAGGGTGTGGCTTGTTTCAGATTCTTTCTAATATTTATACTGACGACATTCTGAGGAAATGGTGAAGCAGATTAGATTTTTATTGTTACAAACACACTGCCCCCCCCCTCCCGAAACTCGGGGGGTGAGAACGAACAAGAAGTATGGTTTGGGAGACAGGGGTGACTCACGCCGAAGTATGCAGAGAAACACCGGTAACTGTGTCATTGACTTTATTGCATCAAAGGTACGCAGCCGGCATTCCGCTGATCCCGGTGACGGTAACGAGCGGCGTGCGATTGGGGATCAGCGCCAACGCCAATGCCGGAGGCTTATTAGGCATATAAAGCTAAACAGCTGCGATCACGCTAGTTTATTTCCGTTGAGGCTCCACACCACCGTAGGTCACCTTTGAAAGCAGTGTCTTCTAGTGTTTGGTACGCATATGATGCCAGTCATTTCAGGTTATTTATTTTAGATCGCGTGGCCGTAAAAAAGGGGCAGAGTTGGGCAATTGATCAGCAATCTTTAGTCAGGAAATATAGACAATTTTATTGTAAAGCGTTGTTTTTTAATCTACAATAAATGAGAAACAACGTTTATCATTTAGTAGTATTAATTGCCTTATTCATTCATTTATGTTTAAGTTGTAATTTATACGTTAAAGAGCAATAAGAAATGGTTCAAATGGCTCTGAGCACTATGGGACTTAACTGCTGAGGTCATCAGCCGACATAACTTAGAACTACTTAAACCTAACTAATTTATAGGGTGTTTCAAAAATGACCGGTATATTTGAAACGGAAATAAAAACTAAACGAGCAGCGATAGAAATACACCGTTTGTTGCAATATGCTTGGGGCAACAGTACATTTTCAGGCGGACAAACTTTCGAAATTACAGTAGTTACAATTTTCAACAACAGATGGCGCTGCAAGTGATGTGAAAGATATAGAAGACAACACAGTCTGTGGGTGCGCCATTCAGTACGTCGTCTTTCTGCTGTAAGCGTGTGCTGTTCACAACGTGCAAGTGTGCTGTAGACAACATGGTTTATTCCTTAGAACAGAGGATTTTTCTGGTGTTGGAATTCCACCGCCTAGAACACAGTGTTGTTGCAACAAGACGAAGTTTTCAACGGAGGTTTAATGTAACCAAAGGACCGAAAAGCGATACAATAAAGGATCTGTTTGAAAAATTTCAACGGACGGGGAACGTGACGGATGAACGTGCTGGAAAGGTAGGGCGACCGCATACGGCAACCACAGAGGGCAACGCGCAGCTAGTGCAGCAGGTGATCCAACAGCGGCCTCGGGTTTCCGTTCGCCGTGTTGCAGCTGCGGTCCAAATGACGCCAACGTCCACCTATCGTCTCATGCGCCAGAGTTTACACCTCTATCCATACAAAATTCAAACGCGGCAACCCCTCAGCGCTGCTACCATTGCTGCACGAGAGACATTCGCTAACGATATAGTGCACAGGATTGATGACGGCGGTATGCATGTGGGCAGCATTTGGTTTACTGACGAAGCTTATTTTTACCTGGACGGCTTCGTCAATAAACAGAACTGGCGCATATGGGGAACCGAAAAGCCCCATGTTGCAGTCCCATCGTCCCTGCATCCTCAAAAAGTACTGGTCTGGGCCGCCATTTCTTCCAAAGGAATCATTGGCCCATTTTTCAGATCCGAAACGATTACTGCATCACGCTATCTGGACATTCTTCGTGAATTTGTGGCGGTACAAACTGCCTTAGACGACACTGCGAACACCTCGTGGTTTATGCAAGATGGTGCCCAGCCACATCGCACGGCCGACGTCTTTAATTTCCTGAATGAATATTTCGATGATCGTGTAATTGCTTTGGGCTATCCGAAACATACAGGAGGCGGCGTGGATTGGCCTCCCTATTCGCCAGACATGAACCCCTGTGACTTCTTTCTGTGGGGACACTTGAAAGACCAGGTGTACCGCCAGAATCCAGAAACAATTGAACAGCTGAAGCAGTACATCTCATCTGCATGTGAAGCCATTCCGCCAGACACGTTGTCAAAGGTTTCGGGTAATTTCGTTCAGAGACTACGCCATATTATTGCTACGCATGGTGGATATGTGGAAAATATCGTACTATACGTAGAGTTTCCCAGACCGCAGCGCCATCTGTTGTTGAAAATTGTAACTACTGTAATTTCGAAAGTTTGTCTGCCTGAAAATGTACTGTTGTCCCAAGCATATTGCAACAAACGGTGTATTTCTATCGCTGCTCGTTTAGTTTTTATTGCCGTTTCAAATATACCGGTCATTTTTGAAACACCCTGTAACTACATCACACACATCCATGCCCGAGGCAGGATTCGAACGTGCGACCGTAGCGGTCGCGCGGTTCCAGACTGAAGCGCCTAGAACGGCTCGGCCACAGGGGCCGGCAAAGGGCATTAATAGATCTTAAGATCTGCTTCAGGGGGTAGTCAGACAGGGCCAGATCATCATTTTAGCGCTCAATATTTTCCGTTGCGCACGTGCATTTTACACCCGCCTGGACTAGCATCTTGGATCGTATACAGTGCCCACCGGGCCGTACCTTCTCGCCTGCGATGCGAGCGGCGTCGTATACCTGCCTCGCAGCATCATCTGCTAAATATCAACATTGCCCGCGCCTGCCACCCGATGTGACAATCGGCCCATTATCATACAATGTAGGCTTTCACGGCCAGTATTGTCTTCACTTAAAACTTCGGGGCTGATAGGCCGTGGTCGATGCATAAAACTCTGCCCTGACGTTTCGTCTCCGACTGCGGGAGACATCCTCCGAGGTAAAGCGGCGAACTGCAAGGAGAACTCGAGGAAGCGCTGATTATATAGGCACTACAGAAGGCGCCACTGCCCATCACGTGCCTTGGGGGGGGGGGGGGGGGGGAGCCACGCGGACCGTGACAAGACGCCTTAAACGGTAATGATGAATTACGTACCCAGTGGGCAGCATAACTTTAGGGAGACAGAGGAAAGGGTGGAAAGATCAATAATTTCAACCAAGACGGTGTGTGTAACAGCGAAATGCCTGAACACGCAGACAGAAGACGACTTTAGCTGTGTGTTTAAATGTTTTACTTTTCCGACATGGGCAACTGATAACAGTAGTTGCTCTGTATCCTCATCCAAAATATTCCGAATTTGCAGTTATTGTTGTGCTTTCATAGTAGCACTTTAATAAAGTTTCTGTTATTATAGCTTTATGGCCGCCCGCTGTGACCGAGCGGTTCTAGGCGCTTCAGTCTGGAACCGCGCTGCTGCTACGGTCGCAGGTTGGAATCGTGCCTCCGCCATGTCCTTATGTTAGGTTTACGTAGTTCTAAGTCTAGGGGACTGATGTCCTCAGATGTTAACACTTTGCCGTCCTCATGTCTCGTACAAATTTGTTTGCTTGGTGCCGGCAACAGTAAGTCGGATTACTTGGTTTGTTGCCGGCCGAATGTCACCTTTCCGTTGATGACAAGCTTCAAACACATTGACGATTGCGCGCTTTAATTTTCCGGAAATCCTCTATTTTGCCGTACCGTTCCACAAACTCGAATTTTCTTTTCAAGTAACTTCTCTGCAAGTTCTACATTGTTATAATAATTATACACGCAGAGGTATGCCACTTTCCATCAGAAGGTGTCAATAATTCCATCCCTGTTTTTGCTAACGGCTATCCAGCGCCGGAATATATCTTGAATGACGAAATGTATCCCGTACTCGAATCACACAGCATCCGAATGAGTGTACCGTATTTCGTAACTCTCGACGGATTGTAATGTTTAAAATTTAACCGTCCAGGCCACGGTATCTTTCCTTCATTAATTGAGATGTTTTGATTTAGATTAAACGTTTCTTTAAACTTTGAGGAAAAATAATCAGTTACGAATTGCACTTTGACAAGCCGGTCGGCATTATCCAGTTTATTGTTGCTGTCGGAAAAATGTAAAAATGATCATATTTGTCTGTATCGGCTGCGGGGCATCGTTTTGCGAAATATCGGTGTGTCTATCAACGGATTCGTTGACCAATAATCATTGGCCCTTGCTTTTCATACAGTTCCCATAAGGATAGCAAGTCCGAACCATTTTCTAAGTTCGGGCCCCGTAACGTCGACACATATGGCATTTTTTTAATCCAGTTTCCCTCTATTGCAATTGTGACTGTAATATTTTTTGTTTTCGTTGCTAATATATTCCAATAGATTGTTCCCAATATATAATTGTACGATATCCTCGACGCTCTGTGTATCTTTGGGAAATATGTTAGGACCCGGGATCCTTCAAATTTATTATTGGTCCTCGGTGAATCAAAGTCTGACCACTGTGAACTGTCTTCTTTGTCTGATTCAGCCAAATCAGTTGGCAACCGTAGCGTTCGCCGAATTCTTCTTGGGCGTATTTCACTGTCTTCCTACGATTCTGCTTCACTTTAATTTTTTGATATCCACTGTCTTCTTCCCAATCGGCCAAGTCGTCCGGAGCGTCAGACAAAGACGTCCGCGCATTCATCGTAAATAATCCTATTGTCTCTTTCGTCCGCCATGATGAAAGGGCACAAGTACTTATAAATGTACTTGTTGACGTGTGTAACTCATTGTTACCTAAACAAAATACCAACAGAATGCAAAAGAAACTAACGTGCTGTCGCCGGCCACTGAGCGATACTATGCAGAAGACACCACTGTGGTGTCGCCGGCCGTTGACCGCTATTTCACGCACGAGACCACTGTGGTGTCGCCGGACGCCTTAGTGTTAAGTCCCACAGCGCTTAGAGCCGTTTGAACCATTTTAGTTTTATGCTAAGTTTTTATTTGTTTATATCTGCTATTTCGTTTCATTAAAGCACAATGTGGGAAAGTACTGTTACAATTTTTGTTAAAAAGCGGAAATTATTTTGATGTATGATTGATCGTGTTACTTTCAAAACAAAAACTCATCATCATCATCATCATCATCATCATTTAAGACTGATTATGCCTTTCAGCGTTCAGTCTGGAGCATAGCCCCCCTTATACAGTTCCTCCATGATCCCCTATTCAGTGCTAACATTGGTGCCTCTTCTGATGTTAAACCTATTACTTCAAAATCATTCTTAACCCAATCCAGGTACCTTCTCCTCGGTCTGCCCCGACTCCTCCTACCCTCTACTGCTGAATCCATGAGTCTCTTGGGTAACCTTGCTTCTCCCATGCGTGTAACATGACCCCACCATCTAAGCCTGTTGCCTGTTGCAAAAACTATTTAATAATATTTTATCGGGGATGAACATTTTCTAAGAGGTTTATTCTTGGGTTTTCAGCCGGTTTAAATCTTTTGCCGTCTACTGTTTCTTGAGTACTACTTGTTATTTCTAGAGGTTATTTCTAACCAGTAGTCGGTAAAATGGAAGCAATTTTCGTTGTCGAAATTTCGTGAACGGCGGACGACGTAACATGGCTGAACATCTGAAAGAAGTGTATCGAAGACGGTGTCGCTTTACCAAAGACCGGTAGCCATTTAAAAAATTATAATTGGTGCATAAATTCATTTAAAGGTGCTATTTCTATCTGTAGATCTTTTTAAAATTTTATACGCTTAGTTTTTTGGACGAAGAGAGAATAGTGGCAAGTGTGCAAGATTAGTACACTACTGGCCGTTAAAACTGCTACACCACGAAGATGACGTGCTACAGACACGAAAATTAGCCGACAGGAAGAAGATGCTGTGATATGCAAATGATTAGCTTTTCAGAGCATTCACACAAGGTTGGCACCGGTCGCGACACCTACAACGTGCTGACATGAGGAAAGTTTCCAACCGATTTCTCATACACAAACAGCAGTTGACCGGCGTTGCCTTGTGAGATGTTGTTGTGATGCCTCACGTAAGGAGGAGAAATGCGTACCATCACGTTTCCGACTTTGGTAAAGGTCGGATTGTAGCCTATAGCGATTGCGGTTTATCGTATCGTGACATTGCTGCTCGCGTTGGTCGAGATCCAACGACTATTAGCAGAATATGGAACCGGTGGGTTCAGGAGGGTTATACGGAACGCCGTGCTGAATCCCAACGGCCTCGTATCACTAGCAGTCGAGATGACAGGCATCTTATCCGCATGGCTGTAACGGATCGTGCAGCCACGTCTCGATCCCTGAGTCAACAGATGGGGACGTTTGCAAGACAACAACCATCTGTACGAACAGTTCGACGACGTTTGCAGCAGCATGGACTATCAGCTCGGAGACCATGGCTGCGGTTCCCTTGACGCTGCATCACAGACAGGAGCGCCTGCGATGGTGTAGTCAACTACGAACCTGGGTGCACGAATGGCAAAACGTCATTTTTTCGGATGAATCCTGGTTCTGTTTGCAGCATCCCGATGGTCGCATCCGTGTTTGGCGACATCGCGATGAACGCACATTGGAAGCGTGTATTCGTCATCACCATACTGACGTATCACCCGACGTGATGGTATGGAGTGCTATTGGTTACACGTCTCGGTCACCTCTTGTTCGCATTGACGGCACTTTGAACAGTGGACGTGACATTTCAGATGTGTTACGACCCGTGGATCTACCCTTCATTCGATCCCTGCGAAACCCTACATTTCAGCAGGATAATGCACGATCGCATGTTTCAGGTCCTGTATGGGCCTTTCTGGACACAGAAAATGTTCGACTGTTGCCCTGGCCAGCACATTCTCAAGATCTCTCACCAATTGAAAACGTCTGGTCAATGGTGGCCGAGCCACTGGCTCGTCACAATACGCCAGTCACTACTCTTGATGAACTGTAGTGTCGTGTTGAAGCTGCATGGGTAGCTGTACCTGTACACGCCATCCAAGCTCTGTTTGACTCAATGCCCAGGCGTATCATGGTCGTTATTACGGCCAGTGGTGGTTGTTCTGGGTACTGATTTCTCAGGATCTATGCACTGAAATTGCGTGAAAATGTAATCACATGCCAGTTCTAGTATAATATATTTGTCCAATGAATACTCGTTTATCACCTGTATTTCTTCTTGGTGTATCTATTTTAATGGCCAGTAGTGTACTTGTTGCAAGTAAGCAATGTGCGACTCGGAGAGCGGCACGTCTCAAACAGAGAAGCGCCGCGACGCCAGTAAGGTAGAACAGTTCGTTCGCCTCGGGATCCTCGGCGAGGCGGCCTATGACGTCACAAGGCGTCCCGCGCGTTTGCCGTTCCAGGAACGCAGTGCGGCGAGGACAGGACCGCCGCGCGCTGCCAGGCACACGCCGCTTATGCCGTGGGTACACACAGGGGCCAGCCAGCGCTGCGAGGCGTCACGACGGGGGCGCGCCGGGCCCAGGCAGCGCTGTGCCACTGCGGGCTCTTAACCGGACGGCGAGATTCGTATGAAGGCAGGGGGAGACTTCACATGAATGATTCATCTTGTGAAAAACACAAGAGGCCCAAAATACAATACCTTGGCTGTCCTGGTAGATGTCATTCGTACTGACGTCATTGGTTCGCGTGGGCCAGGATGCTTGTATTTCCATTCGAAACTGTGTCCGTAGCTCAACAAGCTCAACTAAAGAAAATAATTTTTGTTATTGCAACCTGTTTCATCCTGCCTTATGAATTAATCACCATACAGCGGAGTATGAGCTGTACGAATCGTTCACACATTAAAACTGCACGCCGGACTATAACACCAACTCGCTCTTTCTTTTTTTTCTTTTTTGGTCATCAGTCTTCTGACTAGTTTGATTCGGCCCGCCACGAATTCCTCTCCTGTGCCACCCTCTTCATCTCAGAGTAACACTGGCAACCTGAGTCCTCAGTTATTTTCTGGATGTATTCCAATCTCTATCTCTACACTTTTTGACCTCTACAGCTCCCTCTGGTATCATAGTAGTCATTCCCTGATGTCTTAATAAATGTGGTATCATGCTGTCCCTTCTCCTTGTCAGTGTATTCCCACCTATTTCTTTCCTCTCCGATTCTGTGCAGAACCTCCTCAGTCCTTACCTTACTAGTCCACCTAAGTTTCGACATTCGTCTCTAGCACCACATTCGAAACGCTTCGATTCTCTTCTGTTCCGGTTTTCCCCCAGTCCATGTTTCACTAACATACAGCGGAGTATGAGCTGTACGAATCGTTCACACATTAAAACTGCACGCCGGACTATAACACCAACTCGCTCTTTCTTTTTTTTCTTTTTTGGTCATCAGTCTTCTGACTAGTTTGATTCGGCCCGCCACGAATTCCTCTCCTGTGCCACCCTCTTCATCTCAGAGTAACACTGGCAACCTGAGTCCTCAGCTGTGTCCCAAACGTACATTGCCAGAAATTTCCATGTAGCTTACCCCTATTTTTGTCAGAATTTCGAACATCTTGCACCATTTTGCATTATCGAACGCTTTTTCCAGGTTGACAGATCATATGAACGTGTCTCGATTTTTTTTAACCTTGCTTCCATTATCAACCGCAACTCTGGTGCCTTCACTTTTCCTAAAGCCTAACTGATCGTCATGTAACACATCCTCAATTCTTCTGCATATTATTCTTGTAAGGAACTTAGATCCTTGAGCTCTGAAGCTGATTGTGCGATAATTTTCGCACTTGTCAGGTCTTGCAGTCTTCGGAATTGTGTGGATGATATTTTTCGGAAGGTCAGATGCTGTGTCACCAGACTCATACGCTGAAGAGCCAAAGAAACTGGTACACCTGCCCAACATCGTGTAGGGCCCCAGCGAACACGCAGAAGTTACGCAACACGACGTGGCGTGGACTCGACTAATGTCTGAAGTAATGCTAGAGGGGATTGATACCATGAACCATGCAGGGCTGTCCATAAAGCCGTAAGAGTACCGGAGGTGGACATATCTTCTGAACAGCACATTGCAAGGCATCCCAGATAAGCTCAATAGTTTTCATGTCTGGGGAGTTTGACGGCCAGCGGAAATGTTTAAACTCATAAGAGTGTTCCTGGAGCCACTCAGTAGCAATTCTGGACGTTTGGGGTGTCGCGTTGTCCTGCTGGAATTGCTCAAGTCCGTCGGAATGCACAACGGACATGAATGGATGCAGGTGATCCGACATGACTCTGTCAGAGTCGGTATCTAGACGTATCAGGGGTCTCATATCACTGAAACTGCCATGCTTCACACCATTACAGAGCCTCCACCAGCTTTAACAGACCCTGCTGACATGCAGGGTCCATGGATTCATGAGGTTGACTCCACACTCGAACACGTCCATCCGCACGATACAATGTGAAACGAGACTCGTCTGATAAGACATGTTTCCAGCCATCAGCAGTCCAATGTCGGTGTTGACGGTCTCAGGCGAGGCGAAAAATTTGCGTCGTGCAGTCATCAAGGGTACATGAGTGGGCTTTCGGCTCCGAAAGCCCATATCGATGATGTTTCGTTGAATGGTTCGCACGCTGACACTCGTTGATGGCCCAGCATCGAAATATGCAGCAATTTGCGATAGGGCCCACTTCCGTCACGTTGAACAATTCTCTTCAGTCGTCGTTGGTTCCGTTCTTGCAGGATCTTTTTCCGGCTGCAGCGGTGTCGGTTATTTGATGTTTTACCGGATTCCTAATATTCACGGTACGCTCGTGAAATGGTCGTACGGGAAAATTCCCACTTCACCGCTACCTCGGAGACGCTGTGTTCCATCGCTCTTGCAGCGACTATAACATCACATTCAAACTCACTTAAATCTTGATAACCTTCCATTGTAGCAGCAGTAACCGATTTAACAACTGCGCCAGACACTTGTCTTATACGAGGGTAACTCCAAAAGAAATGCACACTACTTTCGTTAAAATCCATCTTTTATTCTAGATGTTTGAAAGCTTTACAGTGTGTAGATACATCCTTTAGGAACAATATTTTCATTTCTCCACACAATTTCCATCCCTCTCAACTGCCTTACGCCATTTTGTAACCAGCGCCCGTATACCCGCACGGTAAAATTCTGGACCAACCTGTTGGAGCCACTGTTTGGCAGCGTGCACAAGGGAGTCATCATCTTCAAACGTTGTGAAAAATGATGGAGCCATGTTTCATCACCTGTCACAACTCTTCCAAGAAATTCATGGTTCAAAATGGCTCTGAGCACTATGGGACTTAACAGCTGTGGTCATCAGTCCCCTAGAACTTAGAACTACTTAAACCTAACTAACCTAAGGACATCACACACATCCATGCCCGAGGCAGGATTCGAACCTGCGACCGTAGCAGTCGCGCGGTTCCGGACTGCGCGCCGAGAAACGCGAGACCACCGCGGCCGGCAAGAAATTCATCTCGACCATTCCCGTACTGTTCCAAAAGTTCGCTGCATACCGTTTTTCTTGTTTCTTTGTGAGCCACTGTCAACATCCTGGGAACCCACCTGGCACAAACATTTTTTAACACCAACACTTTCAGTATTTTGCAAACACTTCCTTCCCCCATCCCAACGCAGCCTGCAAATTCGTTCACTCTGATGCGTCTGTCAGTAGTCACCAATTCGTTAACCCTCTGCACATTGTCTAGAGTGTGTGCAGTACGAGACCTGCCGCTGCGAGGACAATCCTCAATATTGCCGTGCCCGCTTTCATCACGTAACCTACTTGCCCACCGACTAACTGTAGTGCGATCGACAGCAGCATCTCCATACACCTTTTTCAACCTCTTGTGGACGTTTACCACTGTCTCGTTTTCATAGCACAGGAATTCTATGACAGCACGTTGCTTCTGACGAACGACAAGTGTAGCAGCCAACTTGAAGACATGCTGTGACGGCGCCACTCACGGGAACAGGTTGAACTAAGTTTGAAAACAAGCGGGAAGGATGTATCTACACACTGTAGAAGTTTCACACATGCAGAATGAAAACTGTATTTTTACAAAAATAGTGTGCACTTCTTTTGGAGTGACCCTCGCATATGCGTTGCCGACCGCAGCGCCATATTCTGCCTGTTTCATATTTCTGTATTTGAATACGTATGCCTGTACGAGTGTCTTTGGCGCTTCAGTGTACATTTTAAACACCAATGTGTATTGTCCTTTTGCTGCCACTTCTTCCAATGTTTTTAGAAATTCTGATGGAATGTTATTTATCCCTTCTGCCTTAATTGATCTGCTATCCTCGAAACTCTTTTAAATTCTAATTGTAATACTGGGTCCCCCATCTCTTCTAAATCGACTCCTATTTGTTCTTCTATCACATCAGACAAGTCTTCCCCCTCACAGAGGCCTTCAGTGTACTCTTTCCACCTGTCTGCTCTCTCCTCTGTTTTTAACAGTGATATTCCCATTGCACACTTATTGTTAACTTCACCGAAGGTTGTTTTGTCTTTCGTATATGCTGACTCAGTGCTTCCGACAATCATTTCTTTTTCGATTTCTTCACATTTTTCAGGGAGCCATTTCGTCTTAGCTTCCATGCATTTCCTATTTATTTCATTATTCAGCGACTTGTACTTCTGTATTCCTAAATTTCCCTCAATATTTTTGTACTTCCTTCTTTCATCGACCAACTGAAGTACTTTTTCTGTTACCCATGGTTTCTTCGCAGTTACATTCCTTGTACTGACGCTTTTCTTTCCAACTTCTGTGATTTCCGTTTTTAGAGATGTCCATTCTTCTTCAACTGTACTACCAACTGAGCTAATCCTTATTGCTGTATGTATAGTCTTAGGGACTGGTGATAACGAAGTATATGAAGTAAGAAGTTCTGCTACCTAGGCAGCAAAATAGCCCATGATGGACCTAGCAAGTAGCAGAAATGAGAACAGCGGGACACTTAACATCAGAATTGGTGATCACGAAGTATATGAAGTTATGGAATTTTGCTACCTAGGCAGCAAAATAGCCCATGATGGGCGGAGCAACGGGGACATCAAAAGCAAACTATCACTGGAAAAAAGGGAATTCTTGGTGAAGAGAAGTCGACTAGTATCAAACATAAGTGTTGATCTGAGGAAGAAATTTCTGAGAATGTACGTTTGGTGCACACCATTGTACGGTAGTGAAACATGGACGGGGAGAAACGGAACAGAAGCTACATGAGATGCGGTGATACAGAAGAATGTTGAAACTAAGAGGATTGATAAGATAAGGAATGATGAGGTTCTGGCGCAGAATCGGAAAGGAACGAAATATGTGGAAAACACTGACAAGAAGAAGGGACAGGATGATAGGACATGTGTTAAGACACATCAGGGATTAATCTCTGTAGAGAAAGATAGAAGTTGGGATAGTGTTACTGTTCCACAATAACATTTATTTTATATTTCGTCGTGAACCAGTTTTGGGCTCATTTTGCTATGGAACGTTAACACTGTGTATTTCTTTTTTTCTATTCTGCTAGTAAGTCTGTACTGTTACGTTTGGGAGGCTTCCTAGTGGCACGAGATGTGTTTTGATGGTGGACAGCGGGCGGTAAGAGTTGGGTAGAGATGGCCGTATACGGGAGCGTTACGAGGAGCAGGCGATGGCACTGTCCTGACGATGGTGTCATTACAGACGGAGCACAAGCTCGGATTATGAAAGAATGTGGAACGATATCCGACGGGTCTTTTTCAAAGGAACCACTGCTGCATTTGCTGGAGCGGTTTAGAGAAATAACGGAAAACCTAAATCTGAATGGCTGGACGAGGATTTGTACTTGCATACTCCCGAATGCGAATCCAGTGTGTTAACCACTGCACTACGTCGCTCGATCTGTCCCTAGTACGATACGTGGTTGCTGTGGCGGTGGTAGTGAAAGTAAACGGCTATTCATAACGTGTAAAGAACAGTGTAATAGGAACGTCGCTCCACTAATGCGAACCATACGCAAATTTATCTGTAGAAAAAGATTTATACTTTAAGAATATCCGATATGTGGGTGTTGGCGTCTGATCGAATGTTCTGGTCAACGTAATGTTGCCAAATTCTGATGAGCTACAGACACATTCTTGCTAACTTTTGTTAATAGGATACAGTGTTAAACTTCTTGAAATAAAACTAGTTGTTACCTGAATTAATTATTATTAAATTATTGAAATTACGCTAGTGATGAAAGGAGATGTTTACATGCTTGGCTCAGAATAGTGAAGGGAAGAGAACAATAATTAATCGGTAGTAGCTTTTTATCGTCGATCAAAGATATTATAGAGTTCACTAACACTAAATCAGTTACATTACACACTATATATATTTTTCGATAACAGTCACATTATTGTCCTTCCTTTGATTTTCATTGAATTACAATTCGTATTTGGGAAAAATAATAAAACTAATAATTATCACTGTCCAATGCAGTATTCATAAATCATGATTTTGTAGAGAAATTTCTAAGTCTATTTGGACGCGTTAAAGGTGTATCCTGATCCGTCAATGGCTGCCGAAATAGCCTCTTTAACATACTGAATGAGGCTCCTAGGTATACAAACTGAGGGTACCTGGTGTTCCACCTCATCCCTTGCTGCCATTTTCCTAAGAGGTAGCTAGAGGTAGCTTACCATTATTCGCCGAACGTTTGAAATGCCGACGATTAACAGAGCCCTCTTCATTTGCATTCGCTTTTTCTCGGCAGGAAACACAGCAGGTTTCCTAAAAGGTGGAGTGAGTCTCACTGGCTCTGTTTCGGTTTCACTGGAAGACAGCAACTTGAACCTGTTTGTTAGGTTGACGGCTGTAACATCTAGAGTTCTCTCTGCTCACTATTTGCTGTGCAAAGGACGCCTAGACCTACCGTTAACATACCACACAAAGTCAAGTGGACGAGACAGTATCTACAGAAGAAGATAGCACTTGAGGTATCTTTGTTGTACGACTCTCAGTGGCGCTCCCAACACACCCATTCTCAGGAGCTACTAATTGCCTGACACTAGTTAGGGCATGTGCAGCTGGTTATGAGTAGCAACTAGGTCTTCCCCTGCCCGTGAACAGCAAAGACCGTGGGGCTGGAATAAGACTGGTGCAATGCTTTACACGACGGTAAACAAATAAATTATACCAGGCACAATATTCTACAAAACAGTAAACAAATAACTTCTGTTTGGTGCAACATTTTTAACTGAACAGTAAACAGCTAACTTTAAACTAAACTTGCTGATTCTCTTTCACTTTATGGGGCTGACTTTCTACAAGTATTACCAGCAGCCCTTTACAACTAAAACGATTTACCGCGAAAATGAGATAGCTATTACGATAACAAAACAAACTTGGCTCAAGTTTCACTGTTTCAGCTTATGGTCGCTAACAAATTCGACAATAGCGTTACTTTGGAAAATATGTAGACAGTACACACTCCTGTTAAAAGAGAAAACTAATGTGACATTGTGTGTTACCTATTGACAGTAACTGTAAATCACAGTGGCCAAAAATCTCTGTAAACTAAAAGTTAAGCTCACGACTGACGGTATACTACTACATAATATATCGCGTTCCTGAAGAGCACATTTTCTGTCCATAGTTGACGTTGTAGTACTACACAATTATATCACGACACCCGAACGACTTGCAAACACGTTCAAATTTTACAAGTATTTCGACCTAAGTTATCGAAACGATTTTATCTGATGCACGTGATTTTACTCGGAGACAAAGGAAATAAGATTGAAAAATAACACCTCATGATCACGCCAAGTACTCAGAAGATCCTGAACAACAAGCCGAATGGGAAAAGAGACATTAGAAGGTCTAGAATAAAATGGGGATGATTTTGTTTGTGAGTTCGGAGCAGGAAGAGCCTAATTCCTGAAAGGATGATGATGATGATGATGATAAAAGAAATACAGAAAGTCGGCTTCCATAAGTAAATACACTCCTGGAAATTGAAATAAGAACACCGTGAATTCATTGTCCCAGGAAGGGGAAACTTTATTGACACATTCCTGGGGTCAGATACATCACATGATCACACTGACAGAACCACAGGCACATAGACACAGGCAACAGAGCATGCACAATGTCGGCACTAGTACAGTGTATATCCACCTTTAGCAGCAATGCAGGCTGCTATTCTCCCATGGAGACGATCGTAGAGATGCTGGATGTAGTCCTGTGGAACGGCTTGCCATGCCATTTCCACCTGGCGCCTCAGTTGGACCAGCGTTCGTGCTGGACGTGCAGACCGCGTGAGACGACGCTTCATCCAGTCCCAAACATGCTCAATGGGGGACAGATCCGGAGATCTTGCTGGCCAGGGTAGTTGACTTACACCTTCTAGAGCACGTTGGGTGGCACGGGATACATGCGGACGTGCATTGTCCTGTTGGAACAGCAAGTTCCCTTGCCGGTCTAGGAATGGTAGAACGATGGGTTCGATGACGGTTTGGATGTACCGTGCACTATTCAGTGTCCCCTCGACGATCACCAGTGGTGTACGGCCAGTGTAGGAGATCGCTCCCCACACCATGATGCCGGGTGTTGGCCCTGTGTGCCTCGGTCGTATGCAGTCCTGATTGTGGCGCTCACCTGCACGGCGCCAAACACGCATACGACCATCATTGGCACCAAGGCAGAAGCGACTCTCATCGCTGAAGACGACACGTCTCCATTCGTCCCTCCATTCACGCCTGTCGCGACACCACTGGAGGCGGGCTGCACGATGTTGGGGCGTGAGCGGAAGACGGCCTAACGGTGTGCGGGACCGTAGCCCAGCTTCATGGAGACGGTTGCGAATGGTCCTCGCCGATACCCCAGGAGCAACAGTGTCCCTAATTTGCTGGGAAGTGGCGGTGCGGTCCCCTACGGCACTGCGTAGGGTCCTACGGTCTTGGCGTGCATCCGTGCGTCGCTGCGGTCCGGTCCCAGGTCGACGGGCACGTGCACCTTCCGCCGACCACTGGCGACAACATCGATGTACTGTGGAGACCTCACGCCCCACGTGTTGAGCAATTCGGCGGTACGTCCACCCGGCCTCCCGCATGCCCACTATACGCCCTCGCTCAAAGTCCGTCAACTGCACATACGGTTCACGTCCACGCTGTCGCGGCATGCTACCAGTGTTAAAGACTGCGATGGAGCTCCGTATGCCACGGCAAACTGGCTGACACTGACGGCAGCGGTGCACAAATGCTGCGCAGCTTGCGCCATTCGACGGCCAACACCGGGGTTCCTGGTGTGTCCGCTGTGCCGTGCGTGTGATCATTGCTTGTACAGCCCTCTCGCAGTGTCCGGAGCAAGTATGGTGGGTCTGACACACCGGTGTCAATGTGTTCTTTTTTCCATTTCCAGGAGTGTATAACTAAATAAACGTTGTAATTGCACAGATTTTGCAACTTAGTTGATTTGGTACCATTTTTACACACTAGCGCGTGATAGATGAACACAGCAGCGTCAGTATTTTTCCCAAAAACGACGTGAAATGTGTAGCACAACAAGCGTACATTCGATTGGGTCGGATAACACAGAAGCAAGAGTCTGGAAGTGTTAGGAAAATTAAAAATTCTGGAAAGAAAATTACAAAGACTCAGTATAGATATAGTGGTTGTCAGTAATATGATTGCGTTATGGTTCTGACTTACCTGCCCTTTCCATCTTCGGGATTGTGTCGATGATATTCTTCCGAAAGTCTGGAGATACGTCACCAGCCCCATACAGTATTCATACCAACTTATCTATCCCTTCTTATTTGATCGTAGGTCTTCTACAGCTCTGTTGAACTCTGGATGTAACGAAGTTGACATATTTTGCACATTTTCATTCAGTAATGTCACATGGAATAATGTTTCGGGGTAACTCATCTTTGAGAAATAAAGCCTTAATTGCGCAAAACATACTGTGAAAATAATGAGTGGTGCACAGCCACGAGGCTGATGATACAAGTATAGTAACCACACGCAACAAGCAAGAATCAGCCGAGGAAATTGTAAATAAAATCTTTCAGAAAATTTTTAAGTGGTTCTGTGCAAATGGACTCTCACTAAATTTTGAGAAAACACACTCTTTCTACCCATCTATTCTTTGCTGTCTTATAACAGTGGAATTCCCATTGCACTCTTAATATTGTTGCCTTGTTATTAATTTCATCAAAGTTTGTTTTGACCTTTCTTTATGCTGATGCAGTCTTCTTGTCTACCATATCTTTTTGGATTTCTTCGCATTTTTTCTGCAGCAATTTCGCCTTTACTTCGTTGCACTTTCTATTTATTTCAGTCTTTCCCTCAGGAAAATAGCGGGTAGGTCGGGGAAGAATGCCAGTGTGCACTCGGTGTGCTTGCCGGGGGGTCTCGTCCGTAATGTGGAGGAGGCCCTTCCGGCAGCTATTGAACGCACTGGGTGTGACCGGCTGCAGATAGTAGCACATGTCGGAACGAATGACGCCTGCCGCTTGGGTTCTGAGGCCATCCTTGGTTCCTTCCGGCGGCTGGCTGATTTGGTGAAGACAACCAGCATCGCACGCGGAGTGCAAGCTGAGCTTAATATCTGCAGCATAGTGCCCAGAGTCGATCGCGGTCCTCTGGTTTGGAGCCGTGTGGAGGGTCTAAACCAGAGGCTCAGACGACTCTGCGACTATAATGGTTGCAAATTCATCGACCTCCGTTATTGGGTGGAGAACTGTAGGGCCCCCCTAGACAGGTCAGGCGTGCACTACACACCGGAAGCAGCTACTAGGGTAGCAGAGTACGTGTGGCGTGCACACGGGGGTTTTTTAGGTTAGAGGGACCCCCCCTTGGGCGAAACGATAAAATACCTGACGGCTTACCAGAGAGGACATTATCATCGTTGATAAAGAACGTCCGTCCTCAGAGACCAAAAACAGGAAAAGTTAACGTAATGTTGGTAAACTGCAGGAGTATCCAGGGCAAGGTTCCTGAATTAGTATCTCTTATTGAAGGAAATAGTGCGCATATAGTATTAGGAACGGAAAGTTGGTTAAAACCGGAAGTGAACAGTAACGAAATCCTAGACACAGAATGGAATATATACCGCAAGGATAGGATAAACGCCAATGGTGGAGGAGTATTTATAGCAGTAAAGAATTCAATAATATCCAGTGAAGTTATTAGCGAATGCGAATGTGAAATAATCTGGGTTAAGCTAAGTATCAAAGGTGGGTCAGATATGATAGTCGGATGCTTCTATAGACCACCTGCATCAGCAACCGTAGTAGTTGAGCGCCTCAGAGAGAACCTGCAGAACGTCGTGAAGAAGTTTCGTGATCATACTATTGTAATAGGGGGAGACTTCAATCTACCAGGTATAGAATGGGATAGTCACACAATCAGAACTGGAGCCAGGGACAGAGACTCTTGTGACATTATCCTGACTGCCTTGTCCGAGAATTACTTCGAGCAGATAGTTAGAGAACCAACTCGTGAAGCTAACGTTTTAGACCTCATAGCAACAAATAGACCGGAACTTTTCGACTCCGTGAATGTAGAAGAGGGTATCAGTGATCATAAGTCAGTGGTTGCATCAATGACTACAAGTGTAATAAGAAATGCCAAGAAAGGAAGGAAAATATATTTGCTTAACAAGAGTGATAGGGCACAAATCGCAGAATATCTGAGTGACCACCATCAAACGTTCATTTCTGAGGAAGAGGATGTGGAACAAAAATGGAAAAAATTCAGAAACATCGTCCAGTACGCCTTAGATAAGTTCGTACCGACTAAGGTCCAAAGCGAGGGGAAAGATCCACCGTGGTATAACAATCATGTACGAAAGGTACTACGGAAACAAAGAAAGCTTCATCATAGGTTTAAGAGTAGTCGAATCATAGCTGATAAGGAAAAGCTGAACGAAGCGAAAAAGAGCGTAAAGAGAGCAATGAGAGAAGCATTCAACGAATTCGAACATAAAACATTGGCAAACAATCTAAACAAGAACCCTAAAAAGTTTTGGTCATATGTAAAATCGGTAAGCGGATCTAAATCCCCTATTCAGTCACTCGTTGACCACGATGGCACCGAAACAGAGGACGACCGAAGAAAGGCAGAAATACTGAATTCAGTGTTCCGAAACTGTTTCACTGCGGAAAATCGTAACACGGTCCCTGACTTCAGCCGTCGCACGGACGCCAAAATGGAAAATATTGAAATAAACGATATCGGAATTGAAAAACAACTGCTATCACTTAGTAGCGGAAAAGCATCCGGACCAGACGAGATACCCTTAAGATTCTACAGTGATTATGCTAAAGAACTTGCCCCCTTTCTATCAGCAATTTATCGTAGATCGCTGGAAGAACGTAAAGTACCTAGCGACTGGAAGAAAGCGCAGGTCGTTCCCATTTTCAAGAAGGGTCATAAATCAGATGCGAATAATTATAGGCCTATTTCGCTTACGTCAATCTGTTGTAGAATAATGGAACATGTTTTGTGTTCTCGTATTATGACGTTCTTAGATAATACAAATCTCCTTCATCATAACCAACATGGATTCCGCAAACAGAGATCATGTGAAACTCAGCTCGCCCTATTTGCCCAAGAAATTCACAGTGCCGTAGACACTGGCGAGCAGATTGATGCCGTATTCCTGGACTTCAGGAAGGCATTTGATACGGTTCCGCACTTACGTTTAATGAAAAAAATACGAGCTTACGGAATATCGGACCAGGTTTGTGATTGGATTCAGGATTTCCTAGAAGAAAGAACTCAACATGTCATTCTTAACGGTTCAAAATCTGCAGATGTAGAGGTAATTTCGGGAGTACCGCAAGGAAGCGTGATAGGACCTTTATTGTTTACAATATACATAAATGACTTAGTTGACAACATCGGTAGCTCCGTGAGGCTATTTGCAGATGACACGGTTGTCTACAAGAAAGTCGCAACATCAGAAGACTCGTACGTACTCCAGGAAGACCTGCAGAGGATTAATGCATGGTGCGACAGCTGGCAGCTTTCCCTAAACGTAGATAAATGTAATATAATGCGCATACATAGGGGCAGAAATCCATTCCAGTACGATTATGCCATAGGTGGTAAATCATTGGAAGCGGTAACGACCGTAAAATACTTAGGAGTTACTATCCGGAGCGATCTGAAGTGGAATGATCACATAAAACAAATAGTGGGAAAAGCAGGCGCCAGGTTGAGATTCATAGGAAGAATTCTAAGAAAATGTGACTCATCGACGAAAGAAGTAGCTTACAAAACGCTTGTTCGTCCGATTCTTGAGTATTGCTCATCAGTATGGGACCCTTACCAGGTTGGATTAATAGAAGAGATAGACATGATCCAGCGAAAAGCAGCGCGATTCGTCATGGGGACATTTAGTCAGCGCGAGAGCGTTACGGAGATGCTGAACAAGCTCCAGTGGCGGACACTTCAAGAAAGGCGTTACGCAATACGGAGAGGTTTATTATCGAAATTACGAGAGAGCACATTCCGGGAAGAGATGGGCAACATATTACTACCGCCCACATATATCTCGCGTAATGATCACAACGAAAAGATCCGAGAAATTAGAGCAAATACGGAGACTTACAAGCAGTCGTTCTTCCCACGCACAATTCGTGAATGGAACAGGGAAGGGGGGATCAGATAGTGGTACAATAAGTACCCTCCGCCACACACCGTAAGGTGGCTCGCGGAGTATAGATGTAGATGTAGATGTAGATGTAGATGTGTGTTGCCACCAACATTTTTAAGCTTCCTTCTATCTGCTGTAGTATTTCTTCCGCTGCCTTTTTCTTACCTATGTTCGTCTGTCCAAATTCTGTGATTGCCCTTCTTAGAGATGTCTCTTTCTCTGCAACTGAACTGAGTGGTGTTGCATTCATTATCGCAGTAGTCACAGCCTTAGATAACTGCAAACGCAATTCATCATTTCTCAGTACTTGAGTATCACACTTCTTTCAACATTGATTCTTCCGGAAGATTTCATCCTACTCTTCATCATTATTAAATTGTAATACAAGTCTGTTTCTGATCCTGGCTACGCCTTGCAAGCTAATACCTGATTTCTGTCTGACTATGATATAACCCATCTGAGATCTTTGTGTCTCCAGGTCTCCTGCAAGTAAAACTTCCGCCCTTGTTATTTTCGAACGGTGTATTGGCTTTTAAGTAGCTAAACTTTACTGCAAAATTCAGTGTTTCTTCTCTGTCATACCTGTTACCAAAGCCATATTGTCCTTTAATTCTTTCTTCTGTTCCTTCACGTATGACTGCGTTCCAATCCTAATGTTTATTAGATTATCGTCTCTCTATACGTACGGAATTACCCATTCAATGTCTTCATATACTTTCTCCACCTCTTCATCTTTTGCTTGTGACGTTGGCGTGAATCCTCAACTGTTGTTGATGGCGTTATTTTGCTGTCGATCCTGATGAGAATAACCCTACAGTGATCTGTTCACAGTAAATCAATCTTGCTTGTCTTCATATTCATAACGAATCCCACTCCAACTATACCATTTTCTGCGGCTGTTGGTATTACTCCATATTCGTCTTATCTGAAACCCATTTCTCTTCGCGGACCTCCACTGTACCTAGGTTGAGTCTTTGTATTTCTCTTTTCATATTTTCTAGGTTTCCTACAGAGTTCCAGCTTATGATATTTCATGCTGCGAATCGTAGAATGTTATCCTTTCGTAGGTTTTTCAATCTCATGATCAACTCCCTCTTGGCTGTCAGCTGGTGGAGATCTGAAAGGTTGACCAATCTGGAATCTTTTGCCAACTGAAGCGTCATCATGACAGTTTTTAAATTACTGGTCACGTATCTTGTGGATACACATTGTGTGTTTTTAATCGAATGGTTTCCGTAAACTACGTATCCTCATTCCCTTGATTGTTGCTGATTCTTCTTGCTTTTACTGACAGTTTCCCACCACACGGGAGAGAAGTTGCCCTGAAAGTCTGTCCGCTCCTCCTCCCTCTTTGACATCGATGTTGCCAGAAGGATGGTGACTCCTTATGACGTAAGTCTTCAGTCGGCAATGCTGATGGTTTTTGTTTTCCAGAATTTAAGCAGTGTCAGGGATCGAATCCGGGAACCACGACATTTCGGTTATTCATCAGACACGCTACATCTGGACCAAGGGTGTGAATTTAAAAGGATACAAAACGGATATGTAAAGGGATATGAAAATCTAATAACCATTTGGGATTGGAACGCTGTAATTGGGAGAGAAATGGCAGACAGATTTACTGTAGAACATGGATTCGGCGGCAGGAATGAGAGAAGAAAAAAAAATGAATTGAATCCTGCAATAAAATTTCGCCTAGTAATAACGAATACACCGTTCAAAAATCACAAGCGGGGCAGGTAGACAAGGAAACGGCCTTGTGACACGGAAAGATTCAAGCTGAATTAATACATCATGGTCAGATAGCAAATTGTAAGGCGTACGCAGGAGCAGATATAGATTCAGACGACATTTTAGTAATAATAGAGTGAAGTTTAAGAGAGTATCCAGGAAGAATTTATGAGGAAAGAAGTGAGGTAGTGAGGTACTGTGGACTGATGATGTGCATTAGAAATTCTCTAAAGTTGTAGATGAATAGTGCTGTAGGCACTTCACCTGCAGAGAAACGGACATTTTTAAAAAGAGCAAGCCCAAAAACTGGCCAGACAAATAAAGAGGGGAAACGGAACACGTTCGAAGTGCCATTTTTCTCATAAAACTCGTTCTGAGTGCTGTTTTGTTCCCGGTATTCTGTTGCATGTCCCTTGACTTGATGTAGGACCCAAACCATGGAGAAAGTCTTTCAAATATGTGTCAGTAGATAGTGCATGGCATTTACGCCAAGCTGTGCTTCCCTCTGGAGTTAAAAGAATTAAAAAGCTTTGAGAAGTGGTGTTTGTTGACTACAGTACTACTAGTTAAAAAGCTACGTACACACACACACACACACACACACACACACACACACACACACACACACACTGTTCCGCTCGCGGATCGCGCGAGGGAAAAACGACTGTACGAGTTCTAATTTCCCTTATCTTTGAATGGTGATCACTGCGCGATTTGAAATATGGTGGTAATACGAGGGTTGGAACTTAAACAGTACAACTATTTATTCACAACCGATAAAAAAGAGTTACATGTTTTCACCTGTTATCGTCCTTCAAAGTAGTCACCAGCGTTGTGCAGAACCCGTTGCCAGCGATGTGGAAGGCATAGTATACCTTTAGCAGAGCCTGTTCTCTTGATGCTGCAATGGAGCGGTCTAAAGTTATGGTGATTCTCGTGTACGACTGTGATAGTTTTATCCTAACGCATTACGGAAGACCGTCAATGCACAGTATTACTGTTCGTTTTTGGGTCATCACATGGGGCCAGCTTTGCGAAAGAAGCGCCTACACTTTCTGCGCAACCCACCCATCATTTGGCACAATGCGCGGGCGCATACAGTCCAAGCAGTGGCTGCTCTCTTCGTTCGATGGGAGTGGACAGTACTGTACCATCCACTATACTCCCCGGACTTATGTCCTTGTGACTTTGATTTGATTCCGAAGATGAGGGGATCACTTCGTGGCATTCGCTTCAGAACTGTTCCAGAGATTCATCAGGCAGTAGACCGCTTCATTCGCACCATCAACAGAACAGTCTCTGCTAACGGTATACTACGCCTTCGACATCGCTAGCAACGGTTCTACACAACGCTGGTGACTACTTTGAAGGATAGTAACAGGTGCAAACATGTAACTCTCTTGTAACGGTTGTGAATATATAGTTGCGACTATTTAATTTCCAACCCTCGTGATATATGCTCTACATCCTCGGCGAAAATCGGATTTTGGAATTAAGTGAACAGCCCCTTCCGTTTAGCGCGTCGTCTATCTGTAAATGTGTGCCACTTCAAACTTTCTATGAGATTTTTAACGCTCTCGCGATGGCTAAATGTTCCAGTCACGAATCTTGCCGCTCTTCTTTGGACCTTCTCAATCTCTTGAATCAGCCCCAACTGGTAAGGGTTCCATACAGACGAACAGTACTCTAAGACTGGAGAAACTAAAGTATTGTAAGCAGTTTCCTTTGTCGAAGGACTGCATCGCTTCAGGATTCTACCAATAAACCGCAATCTAGAGTTCGTCTTACCCGTTACTTGTGTAATCTGATCATTCCATTTGAGATCATTTGGAATAGTCACATCCAAATACTTGACGGATGTTACCATTTCCAAAGACTGGGCATTTATTTTGTACTCGTCCATAAATGGGTATTTTCGCTCTGTTATACGCACTAGGCTACACTTACTAATATTGGGAGATAACTGCCAGTAATTACACCTCGCATTTATTTTTTGTAAATACTCATTGATTTGTTAACTTACGTGTGATACTACTTTCCTGTAGACTACATCATCATCGGTAAGCTGTCTAACGCCGCTGTCAATACCATCAACCAGATCTTTAATGTAAATCGTAAAATCTTCTTCTAGATTAACTTCCTCAAGAAGATCAGGTCTATTTGTCGCCAAGATATCTAATACGTTCCCATCTCGAGTTGGTTTTCTAACCAATTGCTCAAGGTTGTGTGTTGAGAGCGCTCCTAGAATAACTTCACACGAGTCTTTGCTTCTGCCCCCTGTGATGCTGTGTTTTTGCATCAAGACAGAAAGAATGTAGAACCTCAGTACTAGTGCCACTTGGAACGAAATCTTTCTTCCTGCTATTTTGTTGAAAACTGACGTTTTTGAGAGTGTGGTCGTGTACAGAATATAAATTGATTCTTGCAAAGAAGGAAACAGGAACCAGCCAATGTTAATAATGCTACTTATTTCCACAAACAGCGCTGTTAACGGTTTTAAACTGCTAGTGTCATCTTTAGACGGCAGTTCACGTTTATATTACATTTGTCGTTGTTTATTTTAGTTATTGGAAAAAGAACAGCCAACAATTACGATAAGCAATAACAGATTTAATATGAACGTGAACAGCTGTCTGTGGATTAATCTTTCGGTTCGCAACCGGTTGATGCACAATTACTGTAAATAAATAGCGTTTTAACAGTGGCTGGTTGCTAATTTATGCTTTTAAGAAATCAGCTTGTAAATAGTTCAAACAAATTTCGGGCTTGCAGCCGGTCGTCGTTCAATACTTCGCACGATATTTCAACTGGGCACCTGCCAGTCATCTTCAGGTGAGCCGTCGCAGACTGGTGAAAACGTCCTCCGTTCCGCAACATATAGCTATAGTTACAGTACGCTATATATTGCGGAACGGAGGACGTTTTATCCAGTCTGCGACGGCTCACCTGAAGATGACTGGCAGGTGCCCAGTTGAAATATCGTGCGAAGTATTGATCGACGACCGGCTGCAAGCCCGAAATTTGTTTCAACAGTCAATTCGCCGGGAAAATTTTAAAATTCACAGCTTGTAAATACTTTCCAATTGGCACGTAGAGCGAGTTTCCTGGTATGGCGCTTAATGTGTTAATTATTAATTAAATATTTATTTTCTAAGGTGTTTCATTACATTTTGCGTTAATATGGTCAGCAGCATAATTTTATGGTATCAGAACTTTTTTTTATATACAACTCAGTTATGTACAAAGAGAGACACAATGTTTTTTCCATTCTCCTGACAAGTTCACAAGTTCAATTTTTGGCACTTGGAAGATTTTCATCTGCCACTCATCAGTTGTCGGTACTGAGTCCTGTGGCAGCTTTAATTTTGGCCGGCGTGCCACTCCACTGGCGCCACTAACTACTTGTACAACTGATGGGTCATATGCCAGGGCCAGTGTCCTTGGTCGAGGAGTGTGAGGCTGAGTTTGGCGGTCCGCGGTACCGGCAGTTAGCGGGAGATCACGTGGCTGCCGAGTTGGTTTTCGCGAGGCTCCTGTTGACCGGGCGTGGAGGTCGTGAAGCCACGAGTTGTTAAGTTGGTAGCAGACAAAGTTAACCGGCTGGATTAAGGATTGATAGCTGCGAGTTGAGGGAAGGGCAGCTGACGCCGCGTGCAAAGCACCGGGCCAATCCTGGAGGCTCAAACATTAGGGCACGTGAAGGTCACCTAAACGGACTGGAGGCAATAACACCACTGCTTGGAATCCTGGAAGTCATGGCTCCTTCGCACCTGAGTGGACTTAAGTGTTGATCTTTATTTGGTACTTGTTACCGTAAGCTCACGTCTGTACTAAGTTGAATTAGACTCGTCATGTTCATCACGCCTCTGAGTGATTGTACAGATGGTCACCAGTCAGTTCTTTTAATCTGTTTTTCCACATCATACTCATTGCAAGTGTATGAAAACTCTCTGTTTAAAATGATTTGATGTAATTGGGACTGCAATATAGTTGCACTGTTAAAAGAGGGTGTGCCCTGGTATTTGGATTTGCAGGTGGTTCTAGTTCACGTCGTCAATTTTCATGTAATATTAAGGAGCATCAAGTTGTGACTTGTATGAGTAGCCACTTCCACAATAATTTAATATTTTCTACACCTTCGATATTGTCGTTTGCAGCCTTATTTGGGCAGACTACTGTTTCCTTTCTGATGCATGTTAGCAGCGTAGTTCTGGCAGCGGGGCGACGCGTTTCTGTTCCCTGGGGCCGAAGCAGAGGCCTGTTTTCTTCTTGCTGCAGCATTGCCGCAGCCAGGCTCCTCTATCAGCTGCCTCGTGTGAGCTCAAGTTAAGTAAATGTGATCGTTTTTGTAGTGCCACGGTGGACTGTCGCCCTATTGATTCCGGAACCCTTGATCTATTAAAATATTGAGACGAGAGCAAGCACACAAGCCATGAGGTGTGTTCTGCAAGTTCGAAGTTCCTGTATTTTGGGTGGGCGATATCTATTTGTTTAAAGTTTTATCCATGTTTGGGAATTTTTAGTACTTTCAGTGACAGGCATTCGTAATTCATTTTACTGGTAAAACTCACTTTGCTGAGCCCGCCTGCAGTCACACCTAATTGGTGTGTTTTCTTACTCGTAATTGGGGACTTAAAGTATGTTTATTCCTGGTTTTAAGCCCCATTATTAATGATATAAACTGGTAAAGTTTTTGTGTTAATGAATTGGTCCTGTTCAAGTTATTGTGCGCTTTGAAAAGGTTTTTAATTTGTAATCATAATTGTTGTTAATCCGTAAAGTGTATTCCACGAAATGACAAATGGTGAAATATGCGAGCGAGGTGGCGCAGTGGTTAGCACATTGGACTCGCATTCGGGAGGACGACGGCTTAAACTCGCGTCCGGCCGTCCTGATTTAGGTTTTCCGTGATATCCTTAAATCGCTTCACGCGAATGCCGAGATGGTTCCTTTGAAAGGGCACTCTTCCCTAATCCGACAGGACCGATGACCTTGCTGTTTGGTCTGTTCCCCCAAATCAACAAATCAACCAACGAAATATGTGGGTCCACCTTCCATTTGTTTTTCGTACAAATTATCCCAAATCTTGTTGTGAGGTATGAGGTACAAGGAAGATAACTGCAAAGATGACTGTTGTAACAGAAGACGAGCTCAACTGATCGACGATCTAAGCAAGTACAAAATGCTCAGGGGAAAGCAGGAGTACAGCAGTACAGGCCATTTATAAATGAATTAAATAGAAAGTGTAGGGAAGCTAAAGCAAAATGGCTGCATGAAAAATATAAACATGGTGGAAACAGTACATTGAAGGTCTCTGCGATGGAAAGGATCTGCCTAATGATAGAAGAATAAGTGGGCGTCATTATGTGAGACTTAGTTGATCCAGTATTAGCGTTCAACAGAGCTTTGGAAGCCTTGAGACTTGAAATCACCTAGGGCAGAAACCATAGATAACATTCTTTCGGAATATCTAAAGTCATTGGAGGAAATTTCAAAAAACGACTCTTCCACTTGGTTTGTGGAATGTATGAGACTGGTGAGATACTATCCGACTTTCGAAAGAATATCATTCACACAATCCTGAAAATAGCAAGGGCAGATAAGTGCTAAGATTATCAGCCTAATAGCTAATACATCAAAGGTGCTAACAAGAATGATATACAGAAGAGGGAATAAGAAAATTGACGGTCTGTTAGGTGACGATAAGTTTTGAGTAAAACCATCAGAGAGGCAGTTCTGATGTTGGCCTTGATAATGGAAGAAAGATGTAAGAAACGTCAAGAGACTTTTATAGCATTTCTCGGCCTAGAAAACATGGCTGGCAATGTAAAATAGTACAAGATGTCCGAAGTTCTCATAAAAATTTGTGTAACCTACACGGAAAGACGGGTAACATGCAATATAAACAATAATCAAGACGGAACAATAAGAAAGAACAACCACGAACGAAGTTGTCAGGCTAAAGAAGGGATGCAGTCTTTCGCCGCTACTGTTCAGTTCATACGTCGAAGAAGCAATGCCGGAAATAAAAGAAAAGGTCAGTGGTCGGATTAAAATTCATAGGAAAATTATACCAATGATTAAATTTGCTTATGACATTGCTCTTCTCAGTGAAATGAAGAATAACACAGAACGTACTGAATGGAATGTACAGTCATTGAGTACACAATGTGGACTGAGAGTAAACTGCAGAGACACGAAAGTAATGAGGAGTAGCAGATACGAGATTAGAAAGAAATTGGTGACCACAAAGTAGGTGAAGTTCTGGAATTCTACCTTGGAAGCGAAATAATACAGGACGGACGATGCAAGGAGGACATAAAAATCATTCCAGGGAAAGAGAGAATTCTCGGAGAAACGAGGTTTTCTACTACTAAACATCGGTCTTAATCCGAAGACGAAATTTCTGAAAATGTACATTTGCAGCACAGTACTGCGCATCTGCGAATCATAGACGGAGGGAAAACCTCTAAATAAGAGAATCTGCGTTTGAGATGTGGTGCTATTGAGATGTGGTGCTATAGAAGGAGGTTGAAAAATAGGTGGACTGGTTAAATAACAAACGAGGAAGTCCTTCGCAGAATCGGTGAAGAAAGGGACATATGGAGGAGACTAACAGGAAGGGAGAACAGCGTGTTTAAAGAATTTGGTTAATAACACCTGTAATAGCAGATTTATCTGTAGAGAATAAAAATTGTAGGGGAAGTTTGGTGACTGAAAACAAAACTCACAAAGAAGAGAGGAATTTTTTGGAGGAAGGGGAGCGGGGGATGAGGAGACACAAACTTGGATCAGATGGCTGGAGAGAGAGCGAATTGTAGTAAAACTCAGAAAGGGAAGAAAATTACGCAACTCCTATGAGGGTAATTTTTCCCACAAAACTATACACATTTTATTTCGAGAAAAAGGGCCTGATAATGAAAATATTTGTAAGAGATAGCTATGTCCAGACTGTAAGCGAGTGCCCGTCCCGCTCGCATAAAATCTCTGATATCGGATAGCTGTCTAGACAGACAGATGAGATAAAGCCGGCTAACGGCTTTTGTTAGTACAGACTGGCAGATCAGCTATAAGCTCAGCTGTTATCGTTTCAGATAACACGGGTAATTACTATGGGCTGTAACCAGGGCGATTCTCAGGCTGGAAGCCCCACGCTATTGCCTATAAATATTTACGTTATTGAGTCAATTATTTACTTTGACGGCTGTTTTAAAACACAAACAGATCTGTTTTCGTATGTCCATCCTTGTTGGTCGAGGTATGAGGGACTTCGGCCGTTCACCTATGTAATAAAAAAGAACACTTACAGCCGTCCTTGCTATGTCATTTATTAGATGGCTACGAGTTTCGGTGTTTCAGTGCACCATCTTCAGACCTGTATGCATAAACGGTAATGATAGCATCATCAACTAACCAAACATGCAGTACAAAGACAGATTAAAAACAGAATCAAAATCAAAGACAAGACTCTACAAGTGAATTTACAGTAATTATTTGATGAAACATCAGACACATCCACTGTCACATGCCTAAAGTATACCATAACGAATTTACACTCTATACATTGTACAAATATACTATTTATTAATAACTTCATTAATTAAATATCCCATGATTTTTATTGATCAGTTGGAAGATACATTAACTGCTGCCATCATCTTCCAAGCTGTTACCTTCATTATATGTCACATAATGATAGTCTTCCGTACACTGAATTCTACTGACTGGGTCCCAACAGTGTTGGCATTTAGTGACAGACCTAGCGAACGGGAGACATTCTTCAATGTAGTAGCAAATGGTGAGTTACATAACACAAATGCCCAAAGTTTTAACCTCACAAACGTCATGTTTTCTGGGAAAATGAAATTTCATAATTATAATTCCTGATATTCTGAAATTATGAAAGAAACTGCGTCGCACTCCCGTATTATGACCTGCTAGCACTGGAAGCCAAATAGAGAGAAACAAATTGTAATGATTTGTTGTCACGGGGACAATAACAGTTTGTTGATGGTTTTATTGCCTTAACTAAATGTAATTAACTGATGATTAATTTGTGCTTATCTTTTGGACTTCGCACAAGCAGTGTGCTGGACGCATGCCACATACTTTCAGATAGAAATGTTAGTAATGGAATGTTATACGTTAATCTCTAGGTTTTGAAATTTGCTCACGATGCAGTTGCAACGTCAGCAGCGCTAATTGAAAAAAGTAGAAACTTGAACTGCAAAAGGATTTTTTTTTTGGAATATTTGATGGGTGATCTCATGTCCAGAGGTATCTAATTGACTAAAATAACTGCGCAGTTCTGCGTAGTAAATATAAAGTAATGAAACGCAACACTCCCCTTTCGTAATTCACAGGTGTGCTTCGAGCTAAAAATAAATTAAAATAAAATGGGAATGAAGTCCTCAACTCAAGGTTTACTAAGAATGGTCATCTCGCATATAATATGCCTTTGCCTTCTTCCTGGAACATTTGCACTGACTTTTGTGGGGACAGTCGATGGGAAAGGGAGGTATTGCATGAAAATCATCGTACATGACGGGCTTTATTGATATTAAGTGTTAGTTCCCCGATAAACCGAGAGGTGGCACTCCATCTCTAATTTCAGATTATCAGTAATGGCAACTTTGTCAAGATGTGTGCAAGAAAACAGTGGTAAGTACAAAAAACATAGCTGCCAGTAGCAGCAACGTGTGTGGTGTTCGTGGCAGGAAAATCCTTTTCATTGATGATTTGTACAAATCCGAGGATGACGTGAATAAATCTAACTAAAAGATCTTGATTATGTTCCTGAATGCAAATGCGGCTCAAAAGTTTTGGTAATCTGGTAAATGTGAATAATTATTTGAGCAACGAAACAAGGGAAACTTGTATTCCTTACCACGGTTTACACGAAATTAAGCGCTAGTGCGATGACAAAAACGTTAAGCGGCATCCATAACATTATTTACGTGCTGTAGAAGAGCGACTATAAAACTACACTCCTGGAAATGGAAAAAAGAACACATTGACACCGGTGTGTCAGACCCACCATACTTGCTCCGGACACTGCGAGAGGGCTGTACAAGCAATGATCACACGCACGGCACAGCGGACACACCAGGAACCGCGGTGTTGGCCGTCGAATGGCGCTAGCTGCGCAGCATTTGTGCACCGCCGCCGTCAGTGTCAGCCAGTTTGCCGTGGCGTACGGAGCTCCATCGCAGTCTTTAACACTGGTAGCATGCCGCGACAGCGTGGACGTGAACCGTATGTGCAGTTGACGGACTTTGAGCGAGGGCGTATAGTGGGCATGCGGGAGGCCGGGTGGACGTACCGCCGAATTGCTCAACACGTGGGGCGTGAGGTCTCCACAGTACATCGATGTTGTCGCCAGTGGTCGGCGGAAGGTGCACGTGCCCGTCGACCTGGGACCGGACCGCAGCGACGCACGGATGCACGCCAAGACCGTAGGATCCTACGCAGTGCCGTAGGGGACCGCACCGCCACTTCCCAGCAAATTAGGGACACTGTTGCTCCTGGGGTATCGGCGAGGACCATTCGCAACCGTCTCCATGAAGCTGGGCTACGGTCCCGCACACCTTTAGGCCGTCTTCCGCTCACGCCCCAACATCGTGCAGCCCGCCTCCAGTGGTGTCGCGACAGGCGTGAATGGAGGGACGAATGGAGACGTGTCGTCTTCAGCGATGAGAGTCGCTTCTGCCTTGGTGCCAATGATGGTCGTATGCGTGTTTGGCGCCGTGCAGGTGAGCGCCACAATCAGGACTGCATACGACCGAGGCACACAGGGCCAACACCCGGCATCATGGTGTGGGGAGCGATCTCCTACAATGGCCGTACACCACTGGTGATCGTCGAGGGGACACTGAATAGTGCACGGTACATCCAAACCGTCATCGAACCCATCGTTCTACCATTCCTAGACCGGCAAGGGAACTTGCTGTTCCAACAGGACAATGCACGTCCGCATGTATCCCGTGCCACCCAACGTGCTCTAGAAGGTGTAAGTCAACTACCCTGGCCAGCAACATCTCCGGATCTGTCCCCCATTGAGCATGTTTGGGACTGGATGAAGCGTCGTCTCACGCGGTCTGCACGTCCAGCACGAACGCTGGTCCAACTGAGGCGCCAGGTGGAAATGGCATGGCAAGCCGTTCCACACGACTACATCCAGCATCTCTACGATCGTCTCCATGGGAGAATAGCAGCCTGCATTGCTGCGAAAGGTGGATATACACTGTACTAGTGCCGACATTGTGCATGCTCTGTTGCCTGTGGTTCTGTCAGTGTGATCATGTGATGTATCTGACCCCAGGAATGTGTCAATAAAGTTTCCCCTTCCTGGGACAATGAATTCACGGTGTTCTTATTTCAATTTCCAGGAGTGTAATTTTATGTTTTCTGAATCACAGATTAATTTTTGAGGTTGCTATACTTCATTATTGCAAAAATTGGTATGCCAGTTTTAATCTCACAAACTGAAACAGATCGAATTTTTTAAATTTCACTTTTTCAGGGGTTTCACAGTTACGTTTTGTTAACTCTCCCAGCAAGTAAACAGTAGTAAGTCAGTCTAAGCCATGTCAAGTGCACTCAGTTTACAAAGTGCTACAGTGGGAAAGTAATTTGGCGATACTTATAATTAACCTCTGCCCTGGAATGTTGTACTGTACACAACCACCTTTCAGGTACATTACTGTGAAACTGTGCACAATAAATGATTTAAACGCAAATGACTGACTTGAAGCCTTAGCAGTGAAACCAAGTTGACACTCGGTACTACACACAAAAATAACTTCTGCTATCTCTCACATGGATGAACAAAATCAATAAATGATCTAGGAATAAGAGATGACATTCAAGACAGTGGTAGAGTTATTTGAGAAAAAAAGCAAGAGTGAAATCAGACATAAACATAAATTAAAAAAATTAATTAAATTCTAGCACCTGTTTGATGCAATAAAATACGTAGTGATGTACATTTGACAAAACTGAGGAATGGGTAGAATAATTTACATTATGTCTCCCACTTTAAACATGGATAAAGCGATCTGACTGAACGTACTTTGGTTGACAGTGATTTTGAACCTCTGAGCTGCAAGCTAGTACGATACACGTAAATTGAACAGCGACTGATGCTTTTGGAAATAGCATGCTGCGGACACTAGGAATACACTTTAAAGATTCCTAATTTGCCAGAAATGTAAACCGCTTACCATGCAGCTGCAGTAGTCTGCAGTGCTGGGCCCAGCTCGACTCTGCATCAACTCGAACGGTGGACTTCATCCTCCTCCTCTCATCCCAAGATCCACGAACGCATCTCCAGCTCAACTATGTAATATTGTAACTCTAATTTGCTATGCTGATGTGTAATATTGTAACTTTAATTTTCTTAGCTGAAATCGGTGCTAATTGACAATGAAAGTGGGTTAAAAGCCGTGATCTGTCTGGGGACGTTAACCGTGGATTACTGGGCAACTGTTTCATCAGATATTTAGTCTAGGTTTACCAAGCAGACTAACATTAATGATAATCTTTTAATAGTCATACAAAACCGGTAATATATATATATATATATATATATATATATATATATATATATATATATATATATATATAAAGGAGAATTTAAATAAAAAGAAAGAAATCAGTTTATATTTGGAAATTTATTTTAAGGTTGTTCCTTGAAATTTCAGCATATTATACGTGAGTTATAACTGAGCTGGTGCCTTATTTACGATTAAAAAAAATGTGAGATTGTAATCTTACGGAACACATAAAATATGGAGCCAAGATTGGGAGACTGCACACAACACTGCATTCATAAAATAACACACGAAGAACATTGAAACATAAACAAGAAGAAATTAAGCACAACCAACTGATTCAGTTTTTACCCAAAGAAATTACGTTCATACCACAATCCTGTCCGTCATGTAATTACCACACACTGGTATACTAAATTCATATTAACTCTTTGTGAAGTCTTCGCAAAAAGAATAGCTGAGGGCTACTTTGATGATTACACCACATGCTTCACGTGGTCAACTTGATTTACACAAAGCGTACAACTCCACAATAATTTTGATAATTAAAATACATTAGATCGAAAAGCAATTGACAAAAGAAAAACCTTGAACTGGTTACTAACATCTTACTATTAACCTGATGGGTCAAACAGTTATATAAGCACGTGGTACTGGTCTCGCAAAGTACACCCCACGTGGGTTGAACATAAAGAAAAGCATAAAGAAAAGTTGCTATATTAAAAAAATATTCTCAAGACGAGACGTTATAATCTCACGCACATTCGGATTTAAGATTGATGAACTTAGTTAGAGTTACTGATCAACACGTGTTTCCACTTTACTCACAAAGTAGTAACAAAGCAACTACCGGAAAATAATCTGAACTTCACACGATAATTACACTGCGCTGCAATTTAAGATAACATCGGATATTTTAGACCTAAACCCGAAATAAAGGTGATTAAATTTTCAGTTTGGCTGAACGTAAGAAATCCATTGTCCTATGGACTTAACAGACACGCGCTTAGCCGGAGATCTTACCACTTCAGACGCTCGCCACGGCCACACTGCAACTGCCCTACTGCCGAGCGTGCTTCCTGAGGGTGGCTCACAAAGATCAACGGAAGTGGCCAGAGGGGCAGCTTCCTATACCAACATGACAACGGACGGACAGGACCATACTAAGGATAGAAACCTCTTTGCTTTTAGGAAGCGTAGCTACCTGTTCCGACGTTGGTCCTACTGTTCTCTAGCAGACAGCCTTGTCTGCTACCCTCAAGCATGCAACTAGAAATACATATGCTCATTCATCCTCTCACACAAAAGGGAAGGGGGATGACAGTATCTTATCATATACAGTATATAAAAGAAAGCGGATGTAGGTTCCGTATGAGACTGTGTGACATGAATTACATATAAACTGTGCTTTAAAGTGTAGTAGTGTGACAGATCGTTCTTGTTTATGTGTAAAAGTAACACGTTCCACTGCTCAGTCTCCTCCCAGATAGTCAGAAACGCCACAGTACATTTAGAAGAGGAATTTATTCCATAAATGGCAACAGATTTAAGAAATTAAACATGAAAGGAATCCAACAGAGACCTTTCAACTATCCAATATGAATCAAGGCTCTTGCCGAAATATCTGACCAGACTCATCTCGTGGTCTAACGCCGAATCCCTCTCCCAGTCTGTCTACTATCATTTCCAAAAATACTCCATGTGGAGGACTATCGAAAAACTAGTATTACCACTCGAAAGGCGACAGCGCTTCTTTACACCAATCGCATGAATCTCCGCTCTCAATACAGCCTATCTCCAGAAGAGAGGCAAAGTCCATTCCTCCAGTCCCGTGACTTTCTATGACAGACGCCCCCTGGTACGTCTCCTGATGTCACTGTCGATTTACCAGGTAATTCGCTGCTTCTCTGCCTACGTGGGAAACCACTTGGTGTGGGTGCCCATCTGGCTTCTAAAAAACGAAAGGTCTGTCCCAGCGACAGTGCGTCGGGTATACTGCCACAAGGGCCCCATTCCAGTCACCGAAGCGAGTTATTTTCGCGATCCTTATAGACATGGATCCCATAGGAAGGTTCATCGTCTTGGACACCTGCAGTATCTGAAGAATGTACTCTCCCTGACAGGAATCAATTTTCAGGGCGCCGCATCATATTGGACACAGTGCCTTCCGAACAAGATATAAGTGCCCTAATTGCATACGTCTGCATGATCTGAATAACTGAAGTGAAAGAAAGGCGAGCCCGGAGGCCTTGCCGTCTTTCAGGTTTGTAGGTAAACAGTGTTATGTACCCACTGACATATTTTTAAGAATAAAATTTTGGATAGAATTCAGAAATTTAAAAATGTTTTACTCCAGAAATATTTGGAAACAATGACTTTTAGGCATAAATGAATGACAATGGATGCATTCGTTGTATCATACTTTCAAGATGTTATTGAAATGTCACTGTGCAATGTCTCAAAACACTCAGCTTGTTCATTAGCATTATTTACAGACGACGTCTTCACATATGAAACATTTCTACAGTAGAAAAAAAAAGACCAGTGACAGAAAATTTACACTTAGTTACTTAGCTACAGACCCACACTTTTGTGACAATGAATGACAATGGATGTGTTCGTTGTACCATACTTGCAATATTTTATTGAAATGTCACTGTGCAATGTCTCAAAACACTCAGCTTGTTCATTAGCATTGTTTACAGACGACGTCTTCACTTATGAAACATTTCTACAGTAGAAAAAAAAGACCAGTGACAGAAAATTTACACTTAGTTACTTAGCTACAGACCCGCACTTTGTTCCTCTACCGAACTGTATAAGTAATGTTCTAACTTTGGCACCAGTCTCATATATTGTTACGACCAAACATGCACGTTGCCACACAACAGGAGGCTGTCCAGCATGAACATTAGTAGAGATAAAAGTAAAGTATTTGTGTTTTCGCCAAGAGACCGACAGAGGTGGTGCAGTGGGAAGACATCGGCCTCGCATGCGGGTGAATGGCTGTTCAAATCCCCATCCGGTCATCCAGATGTAGTTGCCCGTGACATCCCTAAATCGATTACGGCAAATTCGGGGATGATTCCTATGAAGGGGCGCGGCCGATTTACTTCCCAATCCTTACTACAATCCACGCTTCTGCTTCATCTCTAATAATCTCCTAGTAGACTGGACACTAAAACCTAATCTTTCTTCCTCATTGCTGTGCAACATAAGCGAAGCTTTGGTGTCAGAGTGCGGTTTTCTGCTAGAGCAGAGCGAGTGATGTTCGTAGCTCAAAAAGTAGAATCTTTCATACAGCCTTACGAAGTTTCGCATACGATATTAATACAGTTTCGTTCCTAATCGACCTTTTCCTCATTGACCTCCGTTATCGTACAGCTGATTACTTACACTTCTAGCAAGCTAAATCGGCACATTATTTCCAGAATCGAATACTTAGCTATTCTTCGTAATAGCATTGCCATGTGCTTCGCCACAAATCCATGGCAGTGCTCATGATTTATAATTAAAAAGGAGGTATTGGCTTGTGATATGTTAACTTACCTGTGTGCTGGACAGAGACCCAAACTCGAGACCTTTGCCTTTCATGAGTAAGTGCCGTGAGAAGGGCAGCTTAATTGGTTGAGCGCTTTCCCGCGAAAGGCAAAGGTCCTGAGTTCGAGTCTCGATCCGGCACACAGTTTTAACCTGCCAGGAAGTTTCATGTCAGTGCACACTCCGCTGTAAAGTGAAAATTTCATTCTTGTCACGTCCTGTTTGATGGTTGTGCTGGGTTGTCGCGCATCTGATTATGATGTTACAATACTCTTGAAGATGACGTTTTACAGCTGCGTGTAGCCATGATTTTTCAACAATATTTACAAGCTGTAAATTATCGCTTCCTAAAAATAATATTTAAGTTGCATAATCTCCGACGTGGGTCATTATGTCCTGTTCTGAATTAATATTCAGGAAGTAATTGCGTTAATTGATGAACTGAGCTAATTATGTTGATAGAGATGATGCAACAGCCAAACAACCGATTTAAATGACACGGGAAAGTAATGTATTTGATTATTGGATACAGTTTCATTTTATTGATGTTTGTCATATGCGGTAGATAGCAGAAGCGAGTACAATTTTAACAACAAATTTTATTGCAGTCAACTATTATGTTTTCCACCCAATAATCATTTAAAATAGTCCTATAACGTATGTAAGGAATGTATTAATACAAAGACCGTCCGAACAGACCTTGAAGGCCCAACGGTACTGACCGACCACATCTACATCTACATGGATACTCTGTAAATCACATATAAGTGCCTGGCAGAGGGATTATCGAACCACCTTCACAATAATTCCCTATTATTCCAATCTCCTACAGCGCGCGGAAAAAACGAATTCTTACATGTTTCCTTGCGAGCTCTGATTCCCCTTATTTTATTATATATATTGTTTCTTCCTATATAGGTCGGCGTCAACAAAGTATTTTCGCATTCGGAGGAGAAAGTTGGTGATTGGAATTTCATGTGAAGATTCCTCCCCACCGAAAAATGCCTTTCTTTTAATGATGTCCAGCCCAAATCCTGTATCATTTCAGTGACACTCTGTTCCGTTTCCCGATAATATAAAACGTGCTGCCCTTCTTTGGACTTTTTCGATGTACTCTGTCAGTCTTATTTTTTCCAATTTAAGTTGTTCGTAAATGTAATTCCCAGATATTTAGTTGAATTTACGGCTTTCAGATTTGACTGATTTAACATGTAATCGAAGTTTAACGGATTTCTTTTAGTATTCACGTGCATGACCTCACACTCTTCGTTACTCAGGGTCAATTGCCGATTTTAGCACCACACAGACATCTCTTCCAAATCTTCCTGCAACCCGTCTTAACTTTCTGATGACTTTATTAGTCGATGAACGACAGCGTCATCTGCAAACAACCCAAGACGGCTGCTCTGATTGTCCCCCAAATCGTTCATATTGATAAGGAACAGCAAAGGGGCTATAACACTACCTTGGGGAACGCCAGAAATAACAATCGCTTTACTCGACGACTCCCCATCAATTACTACGAACTGTGACCTCTCTGACAGAAAATCACGAATCCAGTCACATAATCCATAAGCACGCAATTCCACTACAATCGGTTTGTGTGGTACGGTGTGAAAAGCCTTCTGGAAATCTAGGAATACGAAATCAATTTGAAATCCATTGTCAATAGCACTCAACAGTTCATATGTGACCACCGTGCCATCCTCAGCAGACTGGCGCCACCGGATGCGGATACGGAGGGGCATGTGGTCGGTGTACCGCTCTCCCGCATGTTGTCAGTTTTCGTGACTGGTGCCGTTACTTCTCAGTCAAGTAGCTCCTCAATCGGTCTTACAAGGGCTGGGTGCAGCCCGCGTGCCAACAGCACTTGGCAGACCCGGACGGTGACCCATCCAACAGTTAGCCAAGCCCGACAGCACTTGAACTTCGGTGATCTGCCGGGAACCGGTGTTACCACTGCGGAAAGACCGTTGGCGTAATGCATAAATAAAGGAATTAAATTCACTGAATGAGTCTGCGATCATTTTGCATTTTTGCAAATAATGCTGTCCAAATCGCTTAAAATATTTTAATTAATGGCGACATTTTGGATACTGCCACCGACAAGTCAATCTGTGCCCCACATAGGCCCAAATTTTAGGCACTGAACTGTTTCACGAGTCGCAAGTTTTGATCAGATGTAAATAAATCGCTGACTGTTTTGGTCTTGTCATTGCTGCGTCATAGCATCTAGTAGACTACAGTGGACGAAAGTTGTATGGACGACCGATATAGGCATGAAGCAATAAACTAGAACAGCAGCACAGAAATTAAAAAGCAGGATAGCAAAGATGTAATGGTGAAAGAGGCATTTTGTAAGTAAAGAACAGTTTTCTACAGCAATATGAACAAAGACCTAAGGAAAAGATTAACGAAGTGTTTTGTTCCCAGTGTCCTCCTCTATGATGCTGAAACGTGGACACTAAGGAACTAACAGGCTTCTGACTTGGGGTGATAGCGGAGAGTGGAAAGAATAAATTGGATGGACAGAATGTAAAATAAAGAGGTTCTGAGAAGAGTGGGAAAGCAAAGACAATTACTGAATGTCATAAAAAGAAGCAAAAGAAACTATTGTTTATCTGTCGATATGAATGCAAAATTTATTTTACTTAGTGCGACAGTATGGGCGGCGTTTTTCGTTGGTATCCATCTCTCTGCTTCCATTTTGATGGCCAGTTGATACGTACCGTCACACACTTCTGCACAATCTGTATTTATTTACACTGTGAAAGCGAAACTTTGCCAGCATACAACTGTTGCTTGTGACAAGTTTCTTGACAAAAAGATATGGCATAGGTCTACTTTGTTCAGAGATGTAATTTGTTCTTGTTTACATGTATTAAAGTCCTTATAAAGACAAATACTTCAAACTGGCGAGCACAAAATAAAATAAACAAATAAATGAATTACTACAAGAACATACTTCAAGTGATCTGCTGTCGTATTTCTAAACGTATATTAACGTATAATACAGTCAGTTTATGAGCAAATATTTTAATGAAGATTGGCATTAACATGACTGCCCAGGAATAAAATAATACAGAGTTATAGTATTTGCAATACAGCTGTTTGTATGACCGTGACCTTTATATTTAAATTTAAAACAGTTACAAGAATCAAAATGAACTGCTGGCTTATGTCTGTTCTCATAGTAACATGATCTGGAGTAATAGTAAGGGTAGATTTTTTTTGTTTTAGCTAAAGGTATTGTGTATAGAAGCTATAGTATTTGTATGACCGTACGCTTCATATTTAAAACCAAGAGCAAAAGTTCAAGTGAACTAATGACTTAATTCTGTTCTTATATTAACGTGATATGGAATATTAGTAAAGTCAGATAGTTTATTTTAGTTAGAGGTAATATGCGTAAAAGTACTGATTTATGTTAACAGTGTGAGGCTGTACCATTTGGAAATGTAGTACAGGTTTTACTTTGTGGTAGAATATTCACATTGATACCAGTGTAGTTAGGATGTAAGGAGAGGAATTGGGAGGAGAGGGGGGGGGGGTGTAGGGAGGTGGTGTAGGGTTGGTTGATGGTTACTTGTTTTGAACTAGTAAGTCTTCGAAGTTCTGAAGGAAAAATTTGTTGCTTACTTTAGAACAGTCTCTAGTTCGTAACCTATCTCTTAAAGTAGAAATGGGTATTCCATACAATCTTGCAGCTCCTCTCTGTGGCTTTCCATTTTCTGTAACACGGTGTAGTGAGCAATTCATTTCATGTTTCTTCCACCATTTATCCCTTTCAGTCATTCTGACTTTTTCACACAGAGCTTGTAAGATGGCACACTCTTCCAAAAATATGATTCACAAAAATAATAAAACAAATTACCATATGGGACAACAGCGTTCAGCATGGGGCAATACCATGCATCCTGCGCGGTATTGCCCCGTGACACCATGATACAGCATTTTTAATTCTAACCCAAGAACCACAATGTTTAACTGCTAACAATTGATGTTGATAACAAGTTCAAGAAATGTGCAATTAAATCGAGCTATTTTAAATATCGTCGCTATTAACATCTTCGTTTACCTCCCCATTCGTGATCTGCTTATTTTATAACAAAACAGTCTAAATCAAATGAAACCAATTATCGGGAACGACTGTGCTGTTGAAAGCTCACGACCTCTGTGGATATGGCTGCAGGTCCTTCCGCTATGCGCCAGCATTGTGCAGTGCTTGTTACTCCCTCTAAAAAACTGGAAATAGCGGTGCACGGTATTATCCCGCTGAGCGGAATTACCCCACTCTCCCCTATTAGCTCTAATTTCTCGAATTTTCTCGTCGCGGCCATTTCCCGAGATGTATGCGGCAGGAAGTAATATGTTGTTTGACTCTTTCCGGAAAGTACTCTCTCGACATTTCAGAAGTAAACCTCTCTGTGACGCACAGCGCCTATCTTGTAGCGCCTGCCGCTGGAGTTCGTTGAGGTTGTCTGTAACGCTTTCGCACCGACTAAGGGGTCCTGAGATGAAACGCAATGCTCTTCGTTGGGTCTTCTCCATCTCTTAATAACAGTCCTACCTTGTAAGGGTGCCGGACTGATGAACAATTCTCAAGAATCGTTAGAACAAGTGCCTTGTAAGTCACCTCTTTTGTGGATGCATTTCTTAAGATTTTTCCTAAAAATCTGTCTCGCATCTGCTTATCCTACTGTTAGTTTTATGTGGCCATTCCACTTAACGTCGCTCTGGACAGATACACCAAAACATTTTATGGTGGCTAATGGATCCAGGAAGTTGTCACCAATAGCGCAGTTGTACAGTAGTATATTTCTTTTCCTATGTACGCCACTATAGAACAGTTATTTACGTTCAGGGGTCGTGCACCATTTTGCAAATCATTAGAGTCTTTTGGCGTTGTTGCCTTCTTCTAGACAACCGCGTCATTTGGGAACACTCTTAAAGAGCTTCCGATGCTCTCTACTGGATCATTTATGTACACTGTAAACAACGACTGCCCTATCACACTTTCTTGAGATGCACCCAAAATTACTTTTACGTTTGTCGCTTTTGTTCCGTTAAGAGCTGAAGATTAGATGGGTAGATCACATATCTAATGAGGAGGTATTGAATAGAATTGGAGAGGAGTTTGTGGCACAACTTGACTAGAAGAAGGGATCGGTTGGTAGGACATGTTCTGAGGCATCAAGGGATCACAAATTTAGTATTGGAGGGCAGCGTGGTGGGTAAAAATCGTAGAGGGAGACGAAGAAATGAATACACTAAGCAGATTCAGAAGGATGTAGGTTGCAGTAAGTACTGGGAGATGAAGAAGCTTCCACAGGAGAGAGTAGCATGGAGAGCTGCATCAAACCAGTCTCAGGACTGAAGACCACAACAACGCGGGCGACGTGCTGAGTTATGCTTTTTTATTTTAAGTTACGTGTTCCATTGATCAATAGCACGGAAAAGCCGTTATGATGTGGAACGTTTCAAATGCGAACAGGGAACAAGCTTTTTTTTTACATTATAGTGTTATACCTAAATATTTATGTTATCTATTCCATTCCCTTAAATAGCAAAAAATGGATATATTATACCTCCAGATTTATTTACTCATTTTCAGGAATTCATCTATGGTATAGAAGGAGTTGTCAAGGAGGTATGATTTCAATTTGTTTTCGAAACTATTACTGCTGTCTGTCAAATATTTTATTTAATCTGGCATTTTATCAAAAAGTTTTATAGCAGCAAATTTTACCCCTTTCTGTGCCAAAGATAGGTTAAGGATAGTGTAGTTCTTTCTGTTTTCTGGTATTGTGATCATGAATGTCACTGTTGATTTTAAACTGGTCCATGTTGTTGAGGAAAAAATTTCATTACTGAGTAAATGTACTGTGAAGCAGTTGTAAGAATTCCTGACCTTTTAAACAGATGCTTACAAGATGTGTGACTATGAACCCCACACATTATTCTAACTACTTTCTTTTGAGCAGTGAATACCTTTTGCCTAAGTGTTGAGTTGCCCCAGAATATTATTCTGTATGACATCAGAGAGTGGAAGTATGTAAAGTATGTTAGCTTACTAATTTCTACATCCTCAAAATTGGCAATTATTCTGATTGCAAAAGTTGCTGAACCTAGTCGCTTTAGGAGATCCAAAATATGACTTTTCCAATTAAGATTCTCATCTATATGTACACCCAAAAACTTAGTATGCTCTACCCTGGTTACTGACTTCTTTTGATGTGTTATGTTTATTGAAGGAATTATACCTTTTGCAGTAGAAAACTGGATGTACTGTGTTTTTTCAAAGTTCAGAGCAAGCCCATTCGCAGAAAACCAATTAATAACTTTTCCAAAGACCTTATTTGTATCATTTTCTTTTACTGGATTAATAATTATGCTTGTATCATCAGCAAACAGTGTCAGTTCAGCATCTTGTTTCACATAAGAAGGGAGGTCATTCACATATATCAACAACAGGAGGGGGCCCATGATCGAACCTTGTGGAACACCTAATGTAATTTCACTCCAGTTAGATGCAGTGGCAAACTCCTTTGAATCTCTTGAAGCATATAAAGAGACTTTTTGCTTCAAAGGTCCTGAATCCAGTAGCAAATATGGTCCGATATTCCTTAAGCTCGTATTTTTCTATCTAAACGGCAGTGCGGGATGGTGCCACATGCCTTCCTGAGCTGGAGGAACACGGCACCGACCGAGCGGCGATGTCCACAGCGCTGTGGATCTCATGGAGAAACAGAGCGAGCTGAGTTCCGCAAAATCTTTGTTTGCGGATCTATGTTGATTTTTGTAGAGGAGATACTTGTTCTCCAAAAAGGTCACAATATATGTTCCGGCATATCGACACAAGCCGGCACGAAGACGAAGATCGCAAGAGCAAAGAAGGCGGTGAGACGACATCAGCCAATAGCGCGCAGACAAGGACCGTACCACGACAGGAGCGCCTTCTACGAGGTGCATTCAAGTTCTAAGGCCTCCGATTTTTTTTCTAATTAACTACTCACCCGAAATCGATGAAACTGGCGTTACTTCTCGACGTAATCGCCCTGCAGACGTACACATTTTTCACAACGCTGACGCCATGATTCCATGGCAGCGGCGAAGGCTTCTTTAGGAGTCTGTTTTGACCACTGGAAAATCGCTGAGGCAATAGCAGCACGGCTGGTGAATGTGCGGCCACGGAGAGTGTCTTTCATTGTTGGAAAAAGCCAAAAGTCACTAGGAGCCAGGTCAGGTGAGTAGGGAGCATGAGGAATCACTTCAAAGTTTTTATCACGAAGAAACTGTTGCGTAACATTAGCTCGATGTGCGGGTGCGTTGTCTTGGTGAAACAGCACACGCGCAGCCCTTCCCGGACGTTTTTGTTGCAGTGCAGGAAGGAATTTGTTCCTCAAAACATTTTCGTAGGATGCACCTGTTACCGTAGTGCCCTTTGGAATGCAATGGGTAAGGATTACGCCCTCGCTGTCCCAGAACATAGACACCATCATTTTTTCAGCACTGACGGTTTTTTGGTGGCGGTGAATCTGTGTGCTTCCATTGAGCTGACTGGCGCTTTGTTTCTGGATTGAAAAATGGCATCCACGTCTCATCCATTGTCACAACCGACGAAAAGAAAGTCCCATTCGTGCTGTCGTTGCGCGTCAACATTGCTTGGCAACATGCCACACGGGCAGCCATGTGGTCGTCCGTCAGCATTCGTGGCATCCACCTGGATGACACTTTTCGCATTTTCAGGTCGTCATGCAGGATTGTGTGCACAGAACCCACAGAAATGCCAACTCTGGAGGCGATCTGTTCAACAGTCATTCGGCGATCCCCCAAAACAATTCTCTCCACTTTCTCGATCATGTCGTCAGACCAGCTTGTGCGAGCCCAAGGTTGCTTCGGTTTGTTGTCACATGATGTTCTGCCTTCATTAAACTGTCGCACCCACGAACGCACTTTCGACACATCCATAACTCCATCACCACATGTCTCCTTCAACTGTCGATGAATTTCAATTAGTTTCACACCACGCAAATTCAGGAAACGAATGATTGCACGCTGTTCAAGTAAGGAAAACGTCGCCATTTTAAGTATTTACTGTAAAACAGTTCTCATTCTCGCCGCTGGCGGTAAAATTCCATCTGTCGTACGGTCGTGCCATCTCTGGGACGTATTGACAATGAACGCGGCCTCATTTTAAAACAATGCGCATGTTTCTATCTCTTTCCAGTCCGGAGAAAAAAAATCGGAGGCCTTAGAACTTGAGTGCACCTCGTAGAATATAAGCGCCACTCCTGCAGGCCGAGGCCGAACAATATTCGGACAGTTAGCAGACCAGGACAGTATCAGAGAATACTAGACGGGGCCTAGCGGAAAAGCACTAGGATAGCAGTGGCGCATGGTCCATATCCGTTGCTTACATGGACATTGTCTATAGCGAAGTACATTACTTGTTTGCATGTCGCCCATCGCTTGCAACACCGTTGTAAACTCAAAGTATTGTCAATATTCTTTATTGGAATAAAAACTATTAATGTTATTTACTTGAATTGTTGATAAGCATTCCGAGGACGCAGTATCCTTTAGGCACCCTATACGAGACGAGTGGGCAGGAACCCACAATACATAACCATAAAACATGTGCCATAATTCTGCAACACATTGATGTCAACGGTAGAGGCCTATAATTATGTGCATCTGTTCTACGACCTATTTTGAAAATGGGACTCACATGTGCTTTCTTCCAGTCGTTAGGTACCCCTCGTTGCTCAAGCGATATACGATAAATTGCTGCTAGAAGGGGAGTAAGTTCTTTCACATAATCTCTCTAGGTCTTTTACAGTTATCTCATTTGGTCGTGATGCCATCCCGCTACAAAGCGATTGTAGTTGTTTATAGTTCCGTGATCAGTTATCTCAGTACCTGCCATTCCTAACACGGCTTCTACGCCACGGTGGGTCTTTCCCATCCCTTGCTCGGAACGTACTTGCCTGAAACATATTGAACGACGCTTTTTAATGTTTTCCATTAACCATGACTGAAAGGATAGACTGTGTTACAGTATCCCGCTGTGCAACATCGGTATTTGCGTCTTCTGTCTGTCATTTTCCGTTTCGGTGCCATTACGGTCACTGAGTGACTGAATAGATGTTTTCGAACCGCTTACTGATTTTGCGTGAGACCAAACGTGTTAGGGCTTTTTGTGAAATCCGTTGACAAAATTTTACTTTCAAAGTCACTGAACGCTTCTTTCATTGTTCTTGCTACCCTCATTTTTGCTTCGTTCAGTGTTTGTTTGCTAGCTAGTTTTTGACTTTGCTTGAATATGTGACAGTCTCTTTGTTTACGTAGCACTTTTCTAAAACGGCTTTTACACCAAGCCCGCATCTCGTGGTCGTGCGGTAGCGTTCTCGCTTCCCACGCCCGGGTTCTCGGGTTCGATTCCCGGCGGGGTCAGGAATTTTCTCTGCCTCGTGATGGCTGGGTGTTGTGTGCTGTCCTTAGGTTGGTTAGGTTTAAGTAGTTCTAAGTTCTAGGGGACTTATAACCACAGCAGTTGAGTCCCATAGTGCTCAGAGCCATTTGAATCATTTTTTACACCAAGGTGGGTCTTTCCCATCCCTTAAGACCTTGCTCAGAACGTACTTGCCTGAAACATATTGAAAGACGCTTTTGAACTTTTTCATTAACGGTGAAAAACTTAAATAGTGGCAGTCGTATTGGGCAATGCACTCAACTCAAATTGTAACACAAGTTGTGCCATAAGATATTCACTTGACACCATTAATGCTGCTAAAAGCAAGCATTTCGTCAAGAATATCTTTGTGTGAAGGTGGCTGAACAGAAACTAGTCACCAAGAAGAAATATAAAAGCGACTTCGACTGCACCAAGGTTATTTTTTGACAGTCCGTCTCCGTGGCTCTACAGCCATATTGTCTAAAATTATTCAGACTTAGTAAGCACTTATTAAAGTCGCATGTAGCTTGCCTCCATCCGTTTAAAACAACAAATATACTTCTCAGTTCTCAGAGACATATGATTGAGGGACCCTTCCGAACTTTATTCTTATAATACGTTCTGATATGAAATTGAATGGTGCAATAGATACATAAAATGTAGTATTGTGTTATCACTACCTGAAAAATCTGGGTATTTATTTATTCCAGTCTTCTATTAGTCCATCTCCCCCTCCCCCTCTCTGTCCTCATGTTCCCCCTCTTCCTGTTCATCTCCTCCTCTTTCCTGTGCCTCTCTGTCTGTCATCTAGTACTCCCTTCTCTCTCCACCTGTCCACGTTATCACACTCACTCCAGCAGGAGGCTGGTGATTTTTTTACCATAGCTTTACTCGCACACACACACATCAGATATATTTCACACATATTTAACATATTTCACGCGTATTCGTAGTTATATTTCACCTGTGCGTCTAGCGAATTTCGCATTTTCATTTCAAGCAGCTTAACGTTATGACGTCGTATCTCAACTACGTGCTATACAGTGTTATCGCCGCGCGGTCTAGGGCGTCTTATCACGGTCCTCGCAGCTCCCCTCGTCGCAGGTTCGAGTCCTCCGTCGCGAATGGGTGAGTGTGTCGCCCTTAGCGCAAGTTAGTTTAAGTTAGATTAATTATTGCCTAATCATAGCGACCGATTACCTCAGCAATTTACGAACAGGTGCTCAATCGTGTTTAAAGATGCAATCGCTGTCCTCGAATTGGGTGCAACCCCCCTCCACGGAAAACACGACCACGCAATAACAGCACCGCCTCCTGATTTTACTGTTGGCACTACACACGCTGGCAAATGAGGTTCACCGGGCATTCGCCATAGCCACACCCTGCCATCGGATCGCCGCATTGTGTACCGTGATTCGTCACTCCACACAACGTTTTTCCACTGTTTAATCGTCCAATGTGTAGGCTCGTTACACCAAGCGAGGCATTTACCGGAGTGATGTGTGGCTTATGAGCAGCCACTCGACCATGAAATCCAAGTTTTCTCACCTCCCGGGTAACTGTCATAGTACCTGCAGTGGATCTTGATGCAGTTTGGATTTCCTGTGTGATGCTCTGGCTATATGTCTGCGTATTACACATTACGATCCTCTTCAACTATCGGCGGTCTCTGTCAATCAACAGACGACGTCGGCCTGTATGCTTCTGGCCTGTACGTGTACCTTCAACGTTTCCACTTCACTATCACATCGGAAACAGTGAACGTAGGGATGTTTAGGAGTGTGGAAATCTTGCGTACAGACGTATGATGCAAGTGACACCCAATCACCTGAGCACGTTCGAAGTCCGTGAGTTCCGCGGAGCCCCCAGTCTGTTCTCTCACGATGTCTAATGACTACTGAGATCAATGATATGGAGTACCTAGCAGTAGGTGGCAGCACAATGCACCTAATATGAAAAACGTATGTCTTTGGGAGTGTCCGGATACTTTTGATCACACAGTGTACATCCAGTGGTACATGTGCCTACTGTCTGCGAAATGTGTTGCGAATAGAGTTAATAGCAAAGGATCTATAACAGAAAACGTGGTGTATTATGTGGCAGGTTTTCAAGCATCTCATTACACTGTGTGTCCTTCAGTGACATATTTTTAGAGGTACATTCAGTGGAAAATGTGGATACCACCTGCGAAAAGTGTTGCGAACAGAGATAGTAGCAACAAAGTATAAATTTAGATGTCTTGAACGATGCGGTAGTTTTTCACGCATTCAGTTTTTGTGACGTCGTATCTTCTGAACTAAGAGTCGTACAAAGACGTAACTTTTCTGGTACAGTCAGTGGTATATGCGAATAATACCTATAAACTGTGTCACAAATGTAGTTAGTAGTAAAGAAATAATGAATTAACTCCATGTGGCAGTTTTACTGCATAAGCAGGGAAAATGTAGTGAGTGACAATTTTTTTTTCTTTCATTATTTTGTGGTGACTGTCCGCGACGAAAATTTTCGTAAAGGTTTGTAGTTATGAGTGAAGTTTGTTGCAAGTCTAAATGCTCTCATTCTCAAATAATGGATAACTGAAGTAAGGGTATTCTGGCGTTGTGGGCTACACTGCTTTTTCACCCTCACTTCTTTGATAGATGGGTCGTTCTTATCCCCCTCCCCCGTCCGAGAGATTCTTTACAGACAGTAAATGATACACTCCTGGAAATTGAAATAAGAACACCGTGAATTCATTGTCCCAGGAAGGGGAAACTTTATTGACACATTCATGGGGTCAGATACATCACATGATCACACTGACAGAACCACAGGCACATAGACACAGGCAACAGAGCATGCACAATGTCGGCACTAGTACAGTGTATATCCACCTTTCGCAGCAATGCAGGCTGCTATTCTCCCATGGAGACGATCGTAGAGATGCTGGATGTAGTCCTGTGGAACGGCTTGCCATGCCATTTCCACCTGGCGCCTCAGTTGGACCAGCGTTCGTGCTGGACGTGCAGACCGCGTGAGACGACGCTTCATCCAGTCCCAAACATGCTCAATGGGGGACAGATCCGGAGATCTTGCTGGCCAGGGTAGTTGACTTACACCTTCTAGAGCACGTTGGGTGGCACGGGATACATGCGGACGTGCATTGTCCTGTTGGAACAGCAAGTTCCCTTGCCGGTCTAGGAATGGTAGAACGATGGGTTCGATGACGGTTTGGATGTACCGTGCACTATTCAGTGTCCCCTCGACGATCACCAGTGGTGTACGGCCAGTGTAGGAGATCGCTCCCCACACCATGATGCCGGGTGTTGGCCCTATGTGCCTCGGTCATATGCAGTCCTGATTGTGGCGCTCACCTGCACGGCGCCAAACACGCATACGACCATCATTGGCACCAAGGCAGAAGCGACTCTCATCGCTGAAGACGACACGTCTCCATTCGTCCCTCCATTCACGCCTGTCGCGACACCACTGGAGGCGGGCTGCACGATGTTGGGGCGTGAGCGGAAGACGGCCTAACGGTGTGCGGGACCGTAGCCCAGCTTCATGGAGACGGTTGCGAATGGTCCTCGCCGATACCCCAGGAGCAACAGTGTCCCTAATTTGCTGGGAAGTGGCGGTGCGGTCCCCTACGGCACTGCGTAGGATCCTACGGTCTTGGCGTGCATCCGTGCGTCGCTGCGGTCCGGTCCCAGGTCGACGGGCACGTGCACCTTCCGCCGACCACTGGCGACAACATCGATGTACTGTGGAGACCTCACGCCCCACGTGTTGAGCAATTCGGCGGTACGTCCACCCGGCCTCCCGCAGGCCCACTATACGCCCTCGCTCAAAGTCCGTCAACTGCACATACGGTTCACGTCCACGCTGTCGTGGCATGCTACCAGTGTTAAAGACTGCGATGGAGCTCCGTATGCCACGGCAAACTGGCTGACACTGACGGCGGCGGTGCACAAATGCTGCGCAGCTAGCGCCATTCGACGGCCAACACCGCGGTTCCTGGTGTGTCCGCTGTGCCGTGCGTGTGATCATTGCTTGTACAGCCCTCTCGCAGTGTCCGGAGCAAGTATGGTGGGTCTGACACACCGGTGTCAATGTGTTCTTTTCTCCATTTCCAGGAGTGTATGTGCACCACATTTGGTTGAAATCAGCACAGTGGTTTAGAAGGAGATGTGGTGGAACATACATACATTTTTATAATTTGAACCGATTTTGCTATTCATATAGATATTACTATTCGCAAAGTGGGTTATTCACGTCAGAAATATGAACAGGCCTTCGGTTTTAGTTTTCCTGTCTGTAGTCTAATCACAGTCAACGGTGCATAAGACTATTTACACTACAGTCATGAATATAGCGCTCTGTCTCCTTATGGAGGCCCCAGCACCGTTACTCGCACTTGTTCAGCTAAATACGCTAATATAAACGCTTTAGTTCTATTAGTATTCAAGCTGGACTGGCTCCAGTCAGACGCCAACGTTAATACGTGATTTGGCAAGTACGGTCATGGAGGACAATTTAGGTCAATTGGCATTAGCGTATTATTTTGTGCCCTAAATGGACTGTTGCTGTTATTGTCAATGTTTACAAGTACTTAATATCAGTGTAAAGAAACTAAGAAAGAGATGGTCTTAATAAAAACAATCGTAATTCGCGCGAAGATTACTTTCACAAGATGAGAATAATATCCATAATACTCACTGAGCAAAATGAGGACGTAACTTTCTATTTACTGGTTAACAATAAATAAATTGTGAGGCGAAAATGTTGAATAATATTATGGTATAGTATAGTTGTATGTATACGGCAGTCAACATCGACAACATCGGCGTTCGTATTAAATCAGAAGAGCAGTGAAGGGAGGGAACGACTTAATTAATGTTAAAGCTCAGAACACTAAAGTAGTGGAAGAAATCAAATACATCTGCTATGTAGGATGCACAAAAAGCATAGGAAAAATATTTGTGGCGCTGAAGCAAGCATGAGTAGATTAGAGAGACCAGCCGATACGGAACCTTTACGAAAAGGAGACGGCTGTTATTAGTGGAAGCCCAACAGAAGTAGAAGCACAGTTCTAAACGGAGTGCGACAATGATATGCACTATCACTTGTAACCATTTAACCTGTACACAGAGGAGACTTTTTTAAAAAGCCTGAGAACAATTCGAGACCAGTGTGGTAATACGTGGGAAAGATATGATGATGATGACACAGCAGTTTTACCTGAGAGTTGGGAAGAAAATAAATGAGTGTAATACAAAGGGGATGTGTGTATGACGAAAGAGGGGCCAGCCATGTATGTGACAAGCTGTTGCAACGAGTTGACTCATTTACTCACATAAGAGGCAAGATCACCGCGCATGGAGGAAGCAAAGAAAAAGTAAGAAGCAGAATTGTCCAAGCAAAGAGTTCTTGGAATAAAAAGCAGAAGGCACTAGTCTTAAAAATAATAATCTACAAATGAAAAAGAAAAGGTTTCTGAAAACGTATGTTTGAGGGACTGGCACTGTAAGGCTGTGAGACCTGAGCTCTGGGGATTGAGGAAAGGAAAAAAATTTCATTATATAGGAAAAAGAACTGCCGGAAGACCACGCCTAAAGTACACGGAAGAGATTATAAAAGATGTCGCCTTTAACTCCCGCATAGAAATGACAGATGAGGAGGATGGACGAGAAAACTGGAAACCTGCTGCCAGGCAGTCCTCGAACTGAGCACTAAAATGAAAGGAGGTTGCAGGAAACACTATTGCATAAGATGAATCAAGCAAGAAAGATATTACATGTAGATAACCACAAGCTAAGAAAGCATTCATCATAAGAGCTCTGTAATATTAATGTTGATATGTATTTTAGTAAGTCCCGAAAGTGTGTGCCCGGAGTATAACTTCTAAAGAAGTGAAGCGTGACCAATGAAAAAATGGTTCAAATGGCTCTGAGCACTATGGGACTTAACATCTGTGGTCATCAGTCCCCTAGAACTTAGAACTACTTAAACCTAACTAACCTAAGGACTTCACACACATCCATGCCCGAGGGAGCAATGAAAAAAACAGGCGAAAAGAAACTGGAAACGTTGGACATTTGGTTCAGGCAAAGGCTGTAACGTGCCACATAGATTGAGATTAATGAATATGCTTTATAACAGAGCAGAAATAAATTGAGGAAATCACCAAATCAGTCGAAACAGTGGCTGGCGTAAAGTTACACTGGATCACAACTTTCTAAAAAGAAAGGTAAGGAAGTGAGGGACGTGCGGAAAAGGTGTGGACTTACAGAAGCTGTTTGTTGCAACTGCATTACCCGTACATTCTTACCCGGTGTACTACTTGTGAATATAAAGAAATATTGTAAATTCTTATCTAATTTATTTCACACTCATAAACAGTCTTGAGTGGCTAATAAAACTGTACTATTAAAATTTTATTCCATTATCGATGATACTTTCAGAAATACAAACGCAAGTTAACAACATAATAACTTTTCGTATATTGCGAGACAGAGTTAGGGATTATAATATCTCTACATATAACTTCGCCTCTAATTACGATTAAGGCATCAGTTTATAGAAATTACTTGTATAGACTTTTTTAATTTTGACTACATTAACTTGCTGATGTAAGACAAATTATTTGAAAATTGTAATTTAATAAATTTTGTTGTTTTGGAAAGATTGAGGGAATGTACATGATGTATGGCTGTCTTATTGGAAATTATGTAAAAGTATACACGAGAAAATACTGTGCAGGCGTGAGATAAGTGTTACGTATGTCCTATGTGAAAGCTCTTGTATAACAGCAGCCAGAATACTTGTTAGGAGGCATACAATTTAATAATTCATTTCTGGGAATAACTTTGACTTTGTTCTGTGCTATTTTTTAGATTTGGTGTTGTAAATTTAGGCTTATTGGTTTGCCTTTACCTTGTGTAATTCTATTGGTTGGGCTGGGGATTTCCCTTAGTATTTGAGATCGAGAATCTTTTGTTATTGGCCATTCAGCCTATCAGCCAATGAGAATACCGTTCCCCGCGCTTTGAGTGTGGTGTTGGGCTTGTAGTCAGGAATTTATCCGTTCTATCCGCTACTTTACCGTAAAAATGAAGCGGCTTAAGTTTGGGTTCGCTTGTTGAAATTTTGGATTTTTTATGTTGAGCAGTTTAGCAGTTGTTCGCGTGTGAAATCTGTGGTCATTTACCAACTAAGCAAGACGTGTTACGTAAAATTTACAGAAGGTTATAGCGTGCACACCTTTTTAAAAAGACCACTGAACGAGCTGTGGGTCAGCAGATGTTCAGATTGTCGAACATATTCGGGTTGAACGTGTAATTCTGGCTGCTTTGCGCGTGTAAAGTTGTTGCAACATGGTATAGTAGTGAACGAGCATTGATAATGGATTCCGACACTGCTGGAGGACTTGACAGTTATTTGTTTTATTTGAGGGGCAATAAATGAGAATCATTGAACTGTAAACCTCTTTATGTAAATAGATAGAACCGTGAACGCCCGATATTTTGTTACCAACTTGCATATTCGAGGGTGGTTTGGTAAGTCTGCTAAAAAAGCAAGAACAAATTTTTGTTTCATAAACAGCACCTTACTTCTCGACATAGTCTACTTTGATGGATATACACCTGCTCTATCGATCCTCCAGCTTTTTCATGCTATCGGAAAAATAGGTTCTGTCAATCTCTGCAAAATACTCATTGACTGCAACAATCCCTTCCTCATGTGACAAAAAATTTATTCCCAGCCAGCCACAGTTTCAAATTATGGAACAGGAAGAAGTCATGTGGGGCTAAGTCTGATGAGTAGGGTTCATGAGGAATCAACTCAAAACCCAAGTCATGCAGTTTTGCCATTGTTATCGCTGATGTATTGAGTGCTGCATTATCCTGGTGGAAGAGCACATTTTTGCGTGCCTACCTTGTTTTTTTTAACCAAAGCAAGTTTCAAACCATCCATCAATGAAGCATAACAGGATCCAATCATGGTTCTGCCTTTTTTCAAGCAATGTATGAGAATTATTTCTTGAGAATCCCTAAGAAAGAATGGTCATCATTTTACAAGCTGACAAACTGGTCTTTGCCTTTTCAGTGCACTTTCACCAGCCTTTGTCCACACTTTTGACTGCCGTTTTGCCTTTAGTGTGTTCTGATGAATTCAGATTTCATCAACAGTACAAAACGGCGCAAAACGTCTTGCAGACTGCGAGTAAACATCGCCAGACATTGTGTTGAAATGTTGTTCCGCATGCGTTTTTGGCCGAGGTGAGCAATGGCGGCTCCCATCTCGCACACAGCTTTCTCATAGTCAACTCTCCGTGTAGACTCTTGCACCCTCGCTCAGTTGCGGTGCCTCTCATTTCTGTTCCGGCGGTCCTGTATTACCATATCATGGATATTGTCAATAGTTTCCTTTGTGGCGACTTCAACTGTACGGCTGGAGCGCGCATCGTCTTTGGTGCTTGTCCTACCACGTTTAAATTCATTAACCCAAAAGCAAATGGTCTTCATTGATTGTTCAGAGTCCGCATGAACTTCATGCAGTTCTGTTTTGAATTGCGTCGTAGTCCAACCCTTCAAATGTAAGCGTTTAATAACAGCATAAAACTAGGTTTACTCGATTTTAAATCGTAGTCGACACACTAACGAGTTCAGACGGCTGTCAACATTGAATAGTATGCTGTATATTATTGAAATTCTTTATACGATCTTAGGAGTAATCAAGCTATGGTGCAACAAAAATGCTCCGTTATTCCATAGAAATTTACCGAACTTATCAAACCACTCTCGTACTGTCATCGAGCTGGGGGTTAGGTGGTGTCTGTTTTGTAGGTACTACTTGGTGTTTCCGCAACACTGCTTTTTTATCAACTGAATTAGTATGTGTTCTTACATAGTGAAAGGGGTGGACTTCTAGAAACCTGACGAGGTAGGTGGACTGAACTTTCTGCACCAGAATTAAAATTCGGAGTTTCATGACGAAACTTGAACAGGTGAAGGAGCGCGGGATAAATGAATCTACACCGCTGCACCATATTGCTGTTTGTTGTTGTGGTCTTCAGTCGAGAGACTGATTTGATGCAGCTCCCTATGCTGCTCTATCCTGTGCAAGCTTCTTCATCTCCCAGTACCTACTGCAACCTACATCCTTCTGAATCTGCTTGGTGTATTCATCTCTTGGTCTCCCTCTACAATTTTTACCCTCCACGCTGCCCTCCAGTACTAAATTGGTAATCCCTTGATGCCTCAGAACATGTCCTACCAACTGATCCCTTCTTCTAGTCAAATTGTGCCACAAATTTCTCTTCTCCCCAGATCTATTCAGTACCTCCTCATTACTTATATATTCTACCCATCTAATCTTCAGCATTCTTCTATAACACCACGTTTCGAAAGCTTCTATTCTCTTCTTGTCTAAACTATTTATCGTCCACGTTTCACTTCCATACACAGCTACACTCCACACAAATACTTTCAGAAAACACTTCCTGACGCTTAAATCTAAACTCAATGTTAACAAATTTCTCTTCTTCAGAAACGTTTTCCTTGCCATTGCCAGTCTACATTTAATATCCTCTCCATTTCGACCATCATCAATTATTTTGCTCCCCAAATAGTAAAACGTCTCATTCGTAATCTGATTCCCTCAGCATCACCCGATTTAATTCGACTACATTCAATTATCCTCGTTTTGCTTATGTTGATGTTCATCTTATATCCTCCTTTCAAGACACTGTCCATTCCATTCAACTGCTCTTCCAGGTCCTGTACTGTCTGACAGAATTACAATATCACTGGCGAACCTCAAAGTTTTATTTCTTCTCCATGGATTTTAATACCTTTGCTGCTTGCTCAATATACAGATTGAATAACATCGGGAAGAGGCTACAACCCTGTCTCACTCCCTTCCCAACCACTGCTTCCCTTTCATATCCCTCGACTCTTATAACTGCCATCTGGTTTCTGTACAAATTGTAAATAGCCTTTCGCTCCCTGTATATTACCCCTGCCACCTTTAGAAGTTGAAAGAGAGTACTTCAGTCAGCATTGCCAAAAGCTTTCTCTAAGTCTACAAATGCTAGAAACGTAGGTTTGCCTTTCCTTAATCTTTCTTCTAAGGTAAGTCGTAAGGTCAGTATTGCCTCACGTATTCCAACATTTCTACGGAATCCAAACTAATCTTCCCCGAGGTCGGCTTCTACCAGTTTTCCATTCGTCTGTAAACAATTCGTATTGGTGTTTTGCAGCTGTAACTTGTTAAATTGATAGTTCTGTAATTTTCACACCTGTCAACACCTGCTTTCTTTGGGATTGGAATTATTATATTCTTCTTGAAGTCTGATGGTATTTCGCCTGTCTCATACATCTTGCTCACCAGATGGTAGAGTTTCGTGAGGACTGGCTCTCCCAAGGCTGTCAGTAGTTCTAATGGAATGTTGTCTACTCTCGGGGCCTTGTTTCGACTCAGGTCTTTCAGTGCTCTGTCAAACTCTTCATGCAGTATCATATCTCCCATTTCATCTTCATCTACATCCTTTTCCATTTCCATAACATTGTCCTCAAGTACATCGCCCTTGTATAGACCCTCTAGATACTCCTTCCGCCTTTCTGCTTTCCCTTCTTTGCTTAGAACTGGGTTTCGATCTGAGCTCTTGATATTCGTGCTGCCTTCATTACTTCATCCCTCAAAGCTACCCATTCTTCTTCTACTGTATTTCTTTCCCCCCTCCTTGTCAATTGTTCCCTTATGCTCTCCCTGAAACTCTGTACAACTTCTGGTTTAGCCAGTTTATCCAGTTCCCATCTCCCTAAATTCCCACCTTTTTGTAGTTTCATCAGTTTTAATCTACAGTTCATAACCAATAGATTGTGTCAGAGTCCACATCCGCCCCTGGAAATGTCTTACAATTTAAAACCTGGTTCCTAAATCTCTGTCTTACAATTATATAATATATCTGATACCTTGTAGTATCTCCAGGCTTCTTCCATGTATACACCCGTCTTTTACGATTCTAGAACCAAGTGTTAGCTATGATTAACTTATGCTCTGTGCAAAATTCTATCATGCGGCTTCCTCTTTTATTTCTTCCCCCCAATCCATATTCACCTACTACGTTTCCTTCTCTCCCTTTTCCTTCTATCGAATTCCAGTTGCCCATGACTATTAAATTTTTGTCTCCCTTCACTACCTCAATAATTTCTTTAATATCTCATCATATATTTCATCAATTTCTTCTTAATCTGTAGAGCTAGTTGGCAAATAAACTTTTACTACTGTACTTACTGTACTTACAGGATAAACGGCGGGAAATTTAGATTTGTTATTACAAATTTAAGGTTTTCATTTGACTCACCCTGGTATTACATGGTGTTTCCGCAACACTGTTTTTCATCAGCTGAATTAGTATGTGTTTTACAGATTAAAAGGGGTGGACTTCAATAAACCTGACGAGATAGGTGGACTGAACTTACTGCACCAGAATTCAGAACCATGGCAGAACTGAAACAGGTGAACGAGAGCGGCATAAGTGAACCTGCACCGCTGCACCATGGACGAAGCATTAAATGTCTTCGCAGTTGCGAATATGGACAAACATCAGCTGTAGAATGGAATGATGACAATGAAAATGTGCCGGAACGAGACTCGAACCTGGATTTCACGCTTACAGCGAGCATTCGCTTTACCATTCTTTTTTTAATCTAATTTTTTTTTCATTTGTTCGGTGCGGACGTCCCGTGACAACCGTCCAACTGCGACGTTGATCCAGTCACTCTGTTTTCTTTTTTTTCATTACAGAGGGCAGCTAACCCCCTGACCGAATACGCTGAGCTACCGCGCCGGCGCTTTTGTTATCCATACGCGACACATGCCCAGACCCAAACTTCCGTACGTCGTCAACCATGCGTCCACAGCCTGTACTCGTACATCAATTATGTATATCCCCGTACAGGTAAGACATTTTACTTCAATGATGGCTCAGATTCCGCTGAACCTCATGCAAGCATGTCCAAAGGAACTTTGCACCGTAATTCAGAATAACACAGGCAGTGCAATATCGTAGGTACGGAGCAGTCGTCCCGGAAAAAGGGAAGAGTAGAACTCTGTGACTCAGTGTTTCCTCTGCCGCCGGGGATGGACGTCGTTTTTGCTTTGACGGCGAGGCGTGTCACGCGCTGTGTATTTGCGAACCCCGCGCTTGCGTCTATTTCTGGCACGGCTGTGGGGAACTCCTCGTGCGAGTGCTGCCGGATGCTGGTGCTGATTACGAACGTACTTCCCGGGCACACGTCCTGCCCACCAGCTCCGTCTCCAGGCGGAGGCGCGAACAGTGCTTGCGCTGCCAGTCACTGGACAGTACTGTACTCGCAAAAAGTTCTGCTTCTTTAGCGTCTCTGTCCTATGACAGGTTTTATCTGGAGACTCTCCATCGTGTCCTGTCCTGAGTATTTCTCTTGTACGTTTGTCCTCTACTCACGTTATTCATCATTATAGGTACTTACTTTTGATAGAAAAGGTCATAGCCGACTAAGCCAATGGAGTAACAGCCAAGTCAGCGAAGATCAAGAAGACTGGATTATGGGAAATACGAAGGCTGCCCAGATAGTAATGCACCGCATTTTTTTTTTTTTTCTTGGCCGAAAACAATGCTATGCGAAACGTTACGTATGTATTACTTGAAGTCTCCTGAGTGAGCGTGCCAAGTTTCCGTCACTTCCGACAGATAGCGCAGCTGCAGGATAGTTTCAAAATGGCGTCTGTAGGTGATGTACGTTACAAGCAACGAGCCATCGTTGAATTTCTCACTGTAGAGAAAGAAACTATGGGGAATATTCACAAACGCTTGTACAAAGTTTGTGGAGCATCTGCTGTAGACAGAAGTACAGTTGAATAAAATGTTCTCGGGTTTCCAACCGCGTCAATTGCTTAAAACTACACGAGCTTTCGGCCAAGCACTCCTTGGCCATTGTCAAATGGTATGTCATACCACTTGACAATGGCCGAAAGCTCGTGTAGTTTTAAGCAATTGACGCGGTTGTAAATCCGAGAACATTTTATTCAATGTTATCGCCGCGAGACTCTGCATTCATACAGAAGTACAGTTAGTCGTTGGACACGTATGGTGAGGTCATCAGAAGGCGGTTCGGCGGAGCTCCACGATTTGCAGCGGTCGGGGAGACCATCCACGGCTGTCTCTCCTGACATGTTGCAGCGAGCTGATGTCATTCGCGAGGACAGACGCATTACGACTCGGCAGTTGGCGCTGTATCTGTCAGTCAACAAATGAGGTTTGGATGCAATTATCCGCACTCTTGGATATTCAAAAGTGTGTGCAAGATGGGTCCGCGGTGTCTAACGGTGGGTCACAAATGGCACAGAAAAAACATTTGTCTTGATTTGTTTGCAACGTTTTGAAGCTGAAGGGGAGGCCTTCTTGTCCCGTGACGGGTGATGAAACCTGGATTCGCCATTATGAGGCCGAAACAAAACGACAGTCGATGAAATGTCACCATTCCCACTCCCCACAGCAGAAAAAAATTCAAAGTAACAACTTCCGCCGGTAAGATCACCGTGTAAGGTGTGATTCTCATTGATGTGATACCATGAGAGGGTCAACACATTAAGAAAACTAAAGACACGCTTCCGGTGACTTCAGCGCCACAGCAATATAGGAGATGTTTTGCTGCAACATGATAACGCTCTGCCCCTTACAAGTCTGAGGACTGCTGAACGCATCGCAAAACAGCCCTAATCTAGCCCCCTCGGACTACCACTTGTTTGGGCCATTGAAGGATGACATTCGTCTAAGACATTATGAGGAAGATGAAGAAGTGATTCATATACTAAAGCACGCTTCCGCCACCAGGACAAGGGTTGGTACCGACAGGGCATACACGCCCTTGTTTCGCGCGGGAGGTAGGCCATAGAACGGGTTCGAGACCACATGTAAAAATAGGGTGTGTAGATAAAACGCCTCTCTTTCGTGTCTGTAATTCTGATCATGTTCAATAAAGAATTGTTGAAGAAAAAAACATGCGGAGGATTACTTTCTGGGCAACCCTCATAATTCGAGTAGTCGCAGATTTTTGTACACCGGTGTGAGGGAATGTCAGGAGCAGCATACTAAAATTCCTAAATTCCTGACAGGTGGGGGGGGGGGGGAGAGTGTGGAGTGGCAGTGCGTTTGAAGGTACCTTTTGGGCTTTTCTCTTGAATAACTGGGAAATCGAGGCCTCTAGCGAAAAGGTGTACCAGTATGAAATGGAACGTACATTAAATTTCCTACAAAAGGGTCCTATTCATTTTTTTCTCTAGGACTAAAAGAGGGCGCGGAGAAAGCGAGAGAATATTGCAAATCTCGTGCGACGTGCATGCGCTACAGTTTTTGTACGCCAGTTTGAGATGGTCTCTCGACTTCAGAGACAACAAATGTCCTGTTCAGACTGTTCGTCTTGACTTCCTCTACAGCACTATTGAATACTGTAAAGTTATCGTTTACACCCTGTATGCAGTGTGTCCCAAACCTTTTGAGACCAAACTGAAACAGGTGATAATGGGTCCACAACCGATTATATTGAGATAGGGAACGAATGGTCGAAAAGGTATGTTTGTTACGCTATGGACATACACAGCGTACACTGCGTAACAACAACGTAGCTCATAGTAATTGTTCAGAGTGACGATCGCAAGTCTCAATGCATGCGTGGCAAAAGCACATGAAGTTCTGCCGCGCTCTCTCAAAGATCCCCAGTGTCTATTGTACCAGGAAGCAGGCAGGTTGGACCCTAACAAGCAGCTCTTCATCCATTTATACGGGGCTTTCATACACCAACGTCCTGAAGTAACTCCAGGGGAAAACTGCTGAGTTGTGAGATCCGGCGCGCTAGTCATGGGTTGGGTTCTCCTCTTCCAATCCAACGACGAGGGTACATGTTGTTCAGGTGTTCACGGACATTAACATCGAAGTGGGCCGGTACTCCGTCGTGCTGAAAACACAACTTTTCGCGGGCAACAAGCCATATATTTTCCAAAAACGTGGCAGTACATCTCGCAGGAACACCAGATACCGTGGGCCAGTCAAACCGGGAAGCAGCAAACAAGGTCCTGTTAGGTGGTCGTGGACAATTACCATCCGATCGTTGGTAGAGAATCGTAGCATGTGTGTGTGTGTGTGTGTGTGTGACATGGGGATTGACCTCAATCCAGGCATGGCTGTTGCGGCTGTTGAAAACACTATCACAGGTGAGTGAAGCCTCATTCGTGAGCAACACAAACTGTACAAAGTTTAGCAATGTAACACTGCGGTGGATAATGCAGTGATAGAAGTGAACGCAGGACTCAAAATCCGTTGGCCCTAATGAATCCACACGTTCTTTATGACAGGGGTGTGATATCTGTTCCGCCAGTACTCTCCACACTGGATCCTTCGAGGTGTGCGTTTCACTGGCAAGTTGACGGGTGCTTATTGCTGGCTGGCTGGCTGGCCACTCGATCCAGCACCATCTTCTCAAAGCCTGGTGGTCGGACATGTCTATTGTAGGAACCCTATCTGGCTCTCTGTGGCGTGAACGACCCTGTCTCTCATAAGTTGATAGTCACGGAGATAAACTTCTTCCAATTAGGATGACGCCTGCTGGGGGAGTATTCTCTGTACATTTGTGCCGCACTGTACATTAAAGGCACGTCTGCCAATTCTCGTGACGAGTGAATTCGATATCTGACTACGTGTCATGCAATGTACTTGTACACAGTAACACGCTTCACCATGGACGCATCACAAACTGCCTGATGCAGTGGACAAGTGACACCAGGGATAGTGGTGTGCGTGCGGCACAGATTAATGTAAGTTGTGTACAGCATGTCTGTTCGGTGATCGTGGGTGTACACTGTCTCTTCCGGTGTACAACAGACAGCCAGGATCTTTTCGAGAGAGCGGTAGAACTGCATGCGCTCTTGTAATGCATGCAGTGAGACTGGGGGCCGTCGCTTTGAAGAGGTACTGTGAGCTGAATTGTTGTGATGCGGTGTAAGCCGTATATTTCTGTAACACAATAAATTTGCATTTGTGACCATTGGTTCCGTAACTCAATATAATCTGTTGTGGACTCATTATCATATGTTTCAATGTGACCCAGAAGGCTTGAGACATCCTGTACGTAGGTGTAGAAACATAAATGTTATCTGACTTTTCAAGGAAGTCGTTTCGTATCTCAGCCACAGGTACGTAAATGACATAATGTTCCTCAAACCTCGAGTAAACTTCATAGTATTGCACCACACTGTGTCAGCGAAAATTAATGTGCTGTGTCGGAATTCGTATTTTATCTGCTACACTCTAATTAACAAATTGGTTCGTGTTGAGAAAATAGTGTATTTAATATTTCATTCTCGTGCTAAGTGAAACGTGCTTTACTCGTGTCACACAGATAGTCTCCTATCTGGGTTTGCATTACTCAGTCTAAGTGTGCTTTTTACAACGATGTGAACTACGTAGTAATTGGGTAAGAGTGTTTACTTATTACTTATCTGGTTGTACTTTCTCTGCTCTAACATGCATATGTTATTATATCTGCTTAACGTACCAGCCTCTTGTTGGAACACGATTTTGTGGATATTGCATAGAAACACGCTGTCTGAGTCAAAACAAAAACAAATCCGCATTTTCTATCCAGATTTAGCAAAACCAAGCAAGTGTAGGCACAGCAAAATTCGGATCAACACACTCTTTAAAGTTACGAAGGTTGCTGTTGTCGTGGTCTTCAGTCCAGAGACTATCCTGTGCGAGTCTCCTCATCTCCAAGTAACTACTGCAACCTACATCCTTCTGAATCTGCTTACTGTATTCATCTCTTGATCTCCCTCTACGATTTTTACCCTCCACGCTGCCCTCCAATACTAAATTTGTGATCCCTTGATGCCTCAGAACATGTCCTACCAACCGATCCCTTCTTCTAGTCAAGTTGTGCAGCAAACTTCTCTTCTCTCCAATTCTATTCAATACCTCCTCATTAGTTACGTGATCTACCCATCTAATCTTCAGCATTCTTCTGTAGCACCACATTTCGAAATATTCTATTCTCTTCTTGTCCAAAATAGTTATCGTCCATGTTTCACTTCCATACATGGCTACACTCCATACAAATACTTTCAGAAACGACTTCCTGACACTTTAATCTATACTTTTCTTCAGAAACGCTTTCCTTGCCATTGCCAGTCTACATTTTATATCCTCTCTACTTCGACCATCATCAGTTATTTTGCTCCCCAAATAGCAAAACTCCTTTACTACTTTAAGTGTCTCATTTCCTAATCTAATTCCCTCAGCATCACCCGACTTAATTCGACTACATTCCATTATCCTCGTTTTGCTTTTGTTGATGTTCATCTTATACCCTCCTTTCAACACATTATCCATTCCCTTCAACTGCTCTTCCAAGTCCTTTGCTGCCTCTGACAGAATCACAATGTCATCGGCGAACCTCAAAGTTTTTATATCTTCTCCATGGATTTTAATACCTACTCCGAATTTTTCTTTTGTTTTCTTCACTGCTTGCTCAATATAGAGATTGAATAACATCGGGGAGAGGCTACACCCCTGTCTCACTCCCTTCCCAACCACTGCTTCCCTTTCATGTCCCTCGACTAGTATAACTGCCATCTGGTTTCTATACAAATTGTAAATAGCCTTTCGCTCCCTGTATTTTACTCCTGCCACCTGCAGAATTTGAAAGAGCGTATTCCAGTCAACATTGTCAAAGGCTTTCTCTAAGTCTACAAATGCTAGAAACGTAGGTTTGCCTGTCCTTAATCTAGCTTCTAAGATAAGTCATAGGGTCAGTATTGCCTCACGTGTCCCAACATTTCTACGGAATCCAAACTGATCTTCCCCGAGGTCGGCTTCTACTAGTTTTTCCATTCGTCTGTAAAGAATCCGCGTTAGTATTTTGCAGCCGTGACTTATTAAACTGATAGTTCGGTAATTTTCACATTTGTCAACACCTGCTTTCTTTGGGATTGGAATTATCATATTCTTCTTGAAGTCTGAGGGTATTTCGCCTGTTTCATACATTTTGCTCACCAGATGGTAGAGTTTCGTCAGGACTGGCTCTCCCAAGGCTGTCAGTAGTTCTAACGGAATGTTGTATACTCCCGGGGCCTTGTTTCGACTTAGGTCTTTCAGTGCTCTATCAAACTCTTCACGCAGTATCATATCTCCCATTTCATCTTCATCTACATCCTTTTCCATTCCCATAATATTGTCCTCAAGTACATCGCCTTTGTATAGACCCACTATATACTCCTTGCACCTTTCTGCTTTCCCTACTTTGCTTAAAACTGGTTTTCCATCTAGGCTCTAGATATTCATACAAGTGGTTGTGTTTCCTGCAAAGGTCTCTTTAATTTTCCTGTAGGCAGTATATATCTTACGACCTATGCATCCTTACATTTATCCTCTAGCCATCCCTACTTAGCCAGTTTGCACTTTCTGTCGATCTCATTTCGAGACGTTTGTATTCCTTTTTGCCAGCTTCATTTACTGCATTTTTACATTTTCTCCTTTCATCAATATCTCTTCTGTTACACATGGATTTCTACTAGCCCTAGTCTTTTTACCTACTTGATTCTCTGCTGCCTTCACTATTTCATCCCTCAAAGTGGCCATTCTGCTTCTACTGTATTTCTTTCCTCCATTCCTGTCAATCGTTCCCTAATGATTTCCCTGAAACTCTCTAGAACCTCTGGTTTTTTCAGTTTATCCAGGTCCCATCTACTTAAATTCCCACCTTTTTGGTGCTTCTTCAGTTTTAATCTACAGTTCATAACCAATAGATTGTGTATATACGTATATAGTATCTGTTTTTACGGACAGATACCATCTTCATATGTATATATAGTTAAGGCTCACCGGCCATTTGACCATCTTCTTCTGTGCGGATGCACAAACAGTGCTCGAACTCGTACAGGAATCCAATGATGTGTAACAGTAAGGCCTTTCAAGGTCAAAGAAGGTCAAAAACATGACATGAACGTCCATTTACAGAAGATGTTCGAAGTGATGACCATTGGAATCAATGCAGTGCTACAATCTTCTTATATGAATCGAGTGTTCCTTATCAGTTCGACACTTATCGAAGCACATACTCTGACAATTCTCTCTCGTATGTCACGCAAATAGTAAATATTCGCCAAATAGGGTGTATCCATCTTACGTGCCATTGACATGTAAACAACATTCGACGGTCTTGCAATACAACACTTATAGGAACGGCAAGACTAGTATCGTCGATTCAAGCGAATGTGAACGATGTATTCCTTCGAAGAACAAGTCGATATGCTTCTCATTTACGGAGACTAGCAACGAAATTCAGTGAGAGCTAGAGACTTATACGCTGAAAGATATCCTCAGCGTACACACCCTTCACGTCGTTAATTTAAATATGTGTATGATAAACTGAGAACAACTGGATCTTTAACGCATCGGAAACACATCCGGCAAGGGAAGTTACTAACGAGAAAACGGAAATTGGTACTCTTGCCGCTGTGGTTCGAGATCCTTGTGTTAGTTCGCGTCAAATCGCAAGAGTGTCTGGCATGAGCCAGAGTAGTGTTGTTCGTGTTCTGCATCGCCATAAATATCATCCCTACCATATCAGTCTCCACCAAGAATTAACTGGTATATATTGTATGCAACGTATTGAATTCTGCCGATGGACTCAACTACAGATTCAGATAGATGACACATTTATGAATTTGATTTTATTTACTGACGGGCATACATTTACGAACCATGGAAGTGTTAATTTGCATAACATGCATTATTGGGCAACTGAAAATCCATGTTGACTGCGGCAAGTTGCACACCAAAAACCGTGGCCGGTGAATTTATGGTGTAGGATTCTGGAGGACAGAATTACAGGCCCCTATTTCATGAAGGAAATCTTAATGGTAGGAAGTACGCCACAATCCTGCAAGAAACATTAGGTCTGTTATTGGACGAAATACCTTTACGAACAGAATGTGGTATCAACACAATGGGTGTCCGGCACAGTTTTCGCTGATGGCTAGAAATGAGTTGCAGAGACAATTCCCAGATCATTGGATTGGACGCGGAGGACATGTGTCATGGCCGGCTCGTTCGCCAGAGTTAACGCCTCTGGATTTTTTCTTGTTGGTATTCGTAAAAGACGTTGTTTATAAAGACGTTCCTACTACACCTGAAGATATGCGAGACAGAATTGTCAGAGCATGTGCTTCGATAAGTGCCGATGTGATAAGGAATACCACTCAGTCCATGATAAGAAGATTGCAGTACTGCATTGATACCAATGGTCATCACTTCGAACACCTTCTGTAGATGGACGTTCATGCCACCTTTTCGACCTTCTTTGAACTTCAAAGACCCTACTGTTACTCATCACTGGATTCGTCTCGATAGCCGCTAACAACTAACTCTAGTATCCCATTTATAAAAACAGAGTCGACCTTCATATCTCTGACGCGACCCCATCTAGCAACAAAAAACCAACGTCATATTATGTCCCCCGTTGTCCCATGCAACTTTTGTCCGATAAACGTTTCAGCTCCTGTCATACTTCCGGAGTTATTCTCGGTGGCAATAGTTAGTGACTCACCCTGCATAAAGTTTCCATACTCGTCATTCAGTTCCATCAAAAACTGTTGCAAATGACAATGGAATAATGAGTGTCTCTTCAGAAATTTTACTGTTCATACCACTAATTTCTTCATGTGCTGCATGCCTAAGAACTTAGCACGAAGTACCTCTTGATGTACAGACTAACGAAACCCATCTGCCGATCGCTGTAATTTTTTACTCTTTCTTTGTGAACTAAATCTTTCAATTCTTTCTTCATGGCATTGTAACATCGTCTCATAGCGAGTTAGAGTACCCATGGCTACATTGAGGATTCTTATCCCTCTATTTGTCAGTCCCATTCATTCTTAAAGTTTTGTGACAATATATCGCTAGAGTGCCTCTTAATGCGCGAACAGCCACTGGACCTTTGAATGTCCTTCATACCAAAAACAAATATCGAAGGTTAAAAAGCGCTGACAGCACGATTTCGTCGAACTGAAGAGAACTATGCCGATCGAAAAATGCAGCACCGCAGTGTCAAAAGAAACGTCGAGCTGTACCGGGTGGACCGATCAAAGCAGATTAATGTTCCGGACCTTTGCCCACCGGCATACTACACATTCTGCAGGCGTGTTTGTTTGGCACGCCGTGGTTGGCCCTACACTAAAGGATCAAACAGTGACGTAGTATTTAACAAATGCCATTGACGAGACTCAGCGTAGTAATAGTTCCGAAAAAAATGAAATAACTGACACAGGACAGCAATAAGGGGACATCACTTAACCAGTCTACGGTCTACAGGACAACAAAGAAAAACAATATATTTAACAACTAACAAAGAAAAATGGACAAGTTACATTTTCTTCATCTATCATTTTCTGAAGCAAGCCTGAAGTACGTCTTACAGTATGTCCTTAATGCAACTAGACTGGAAGTACTCCCCTTTTAATTGGCCTAACTATACGGAACACTTGGCCGGAGCAAATCTGGGCTACACATAACTAACTGGACTCCAATGTCCAAACGCTAATGTAAGATTCTACAGTTATTAGAAGAAAAGTGACATCTGAAAAACGACATATTAATTACATTAATCAGCGTATATCACTATCAAAGGTAACCAACGCCACCTCCAACAACAATGGTCCATGTACACATGCCGACGTGAAAAGCAGAAGATCGAGAGGGATTATATGAGAATATTGTACAGATAAAGGTATGTAAAAGAAGATGGCAATCTAATAATCATGGGGGAATAGAACGCGGCAACAGGGGAAGGAATAGAAGAAAGAGTAACGGGAGAACCTGGGCTTGGTAGCAGGAATGAGAGAGGAGAAAGACCAGTTGAGCTCTGCAACAAGTTTCAAACGGTGTTAACGAGTACACTATTAAAAAATCACGAGCGTCTGACTTATTGTAGGAAAAGGTCTGAAGATACGGCAAGATTCCAGTTCTGTTAAATCATTGTCAGACAGATTCCAAAATCAGATACTGGGTTGTAAGGCGTGCCCAGAAGCAGGTACAGACTCGGACCGCATTTTAAAAATGATAAAGAGTAGCATGAAATTTAAGAGAATCGTCTGAAAGAACCAATGTCGAAACAATTCGAGCACTAAAGCGCTGAGGTATGTTAAGATTAGTTTAAAGTCCTCTAAGGTTGTAGATACTTCGATGACGAATAACACAATGGGCAGTCCAGTTAGAGTGGAGTGGAAATCTCTAAAAACAAAATCTCAGAAGTTGGACTGCCAAAAATAGGTGGAAGGGAGATAACTTCGAAGAAATCTTGTCTTAACATAAGAAATCAGCTGATCGACGTAAAAAAGCAGTATAAATAATTTCACTGAAATTTAGGAATACAGAAATATGGTACTTAGGAATGAAATAAATAGGAAATGCAGGTAAGCCAAGGCGATTGTATTGCAGGAAAGCTGTGAAACAATTGGAAAGAAATGGTCGTCGGAATGATTGGTTCAGCATATAGAAAAGTCAAAACAACCTTCTGTGAAATTAAAACTGAGGGTAATACCATTAACAGTGCAACGAGAATTCCATTGACAAGTGGAATAATCGGGTCTACTGCCAGATGTTTGTGTCGCTCTGGCACAATATTTCGGCCACGTAACTCGTTGTCTTCTTCAGGTGCTACCTGAGACTGCCGTATTGGAGGATCTTGTCCAGTATTTATGCTGAGAGGGCGCAGGGAGACCTGCAGGGAGACCTGCAGGGCACTCACCAGGACGAAGCCCCCCCAAATCTAACATCTCTAGCGAGGAGAGGGTGGCACTCAGGCAGCTACGCAAGGATGACAGCATTGTAGTTCAGCCAGCTGATAAGGGTAACTCCACGGTCATCTTAAACAACTTGGAGTATGACAGGAAGGAGCAACTACTTCTGAGAGACACTGCTTACAAACCACTAGATGGCGACCCCACTGACAAGGTGGACAAGAAGACCCGGAAGTTGCTGAAGGAGACAAGTCTACCTGAACAGGTCATCAAGAAGCTTCATCCCAAAGCACCTGTACCACCCAGATTCTATGGACTCCCCAAGGTCCACAAGGAGGGGGTCCCTCTTCGACCTATTGTTAGTAACATCGGCACAGCGACATACCTCACTGCACAATACCTGAAGAAGATATGGGCACCATATGTGGGCAAATGTGCACACCACATTCGGAACTCGGAGGACTTCCTACAATGGCTAGGGCAGCTACACACCGTGGACTCTGACATCATGGTCAGTTTCGATGTGGTGTCGCTCTTCACACGAGTGCCACTCACCGATTCACTCAATATCATTGGAGAGAAGTTCGGTGGTGCCCTGTTCGACCTGTTCAAGCATGTACTGACCTCAACATATTTTCTTTATGGGGGTCAATTTTATGAGCAAACGAAAGGAGTGGCAAAGGGCAGCCCTTTATCACCAGTGGTAGCCAAACTTTTCATGGAAAGGTACGAAGAGGAGGCACTTGCATCAGCCACTTACCAACCCAAGTGCTTTCTTAGGTATGACGATGACACTTTTGTCATTTGGCCCCATGGCAGGAGATGCTATATGACTTTTTGGAACATCGAAATTCACGTCACCTAAGTATAAAATTTACTATGGAGCTAGAGAAGGATGGACAGCTCCCATTCTTGGAGGTCCTGGTCAAGAGGAAGACAGATGGCACTCTGGGGCACAGTGTGTATCGTAAGCCCACCCACACTGACTTATACCTTCTAGCCAGTAGCTGCCACCACCTGGTACAGAAGAATGGAGTCTTGAAAACATTAGTTCACAGGGCTCGGGCTCTGTCAGATACAGAAAGTCTGGCCACAGAGATAGAACATCTACAGCTGGTGTTCAGCAGAAATGGATACTCCTCCACAGACATCCAAAGGGCGCTTCGTGGACCAGCCAACCACAGGGTACAGAAGAGGTTCCAGAGGAGGCGAAGAACATACACCTGCCATATGCTGGACCTATTTCTGCAAAGATCAGCAGAATTCTCTCGAAGTAAGACATAAAGAGTATCTTCTGTCCACCTTCCCAAATTGGGACAGTGCTAGAGAGTGTGGAGGATGACCAGGCATTTACAACATTCAGTGCGAGTGTGGAAAATCATACATTGGCCAGACAACCAGGACGGTGGACGTCAGGTGCAAAGAACACCAGAGGCACACCAGACTCGGACAGGCAACCAAATCTGCCATAGTGGAGCACTGTCTGGAGCTCGGTCACTCGATGGACTACAACAACACCAAAATTGTGACACAGACTCCAAGATTTTGGGACAGTGTCAAGTCATAAAGGAGGCCATCGAGATCAAGGTCACAGACAACCTAATAAACCGAGACAGCGGTTACCAGCTCAGCTCGGCGTTGAGTCCGGCTCTGGAGCTTATCAGGGCCTAACGAAAGGAACCAAGAAACTTCTCAAGAAGTAGTAACACCGCAGCAGGAGCAGCGCCAGGCGGGCGCGGTAAGCGAACGCAACTCCCGACGCAGGACGGGCATCTGAGAGCCGCCACGACCGCAGATGATGGATGAGCCGATCGCGTGCGACCGTCAGAGCACCAGGGAAGTGCCAACACCTCAGGAGCAGCGCCAGGCGGGCGCGGACCGCGAATGGAACGCCCGACAAAAGACGAGCCTCAGAGAGCTGCCACAGGTGGAGACCAAGTCGGGCGCAGACGTCTGAGGGAGCACCAGGGAAGTGACAACACCGTACAAGCAGCGCCAGGCGGGCGCGGACCACGAACGGAGCGCCCGATGCGAGACGGGCCTCAGACAGCTGCCACAACTGCAGATGGTGGACGAGGAGGGCGCGGACGTCCGTGGGAGTACCAGTGAAGTGCCAACACCTCAGGGGCAGCGCCAAGCGGGCGCGGACCACGAACGGAATGCCAAACGCGGGTCCGGCCCCAGACAGCTGCCACGACCACAGATAGTGGACGAGTCGGGCGCGGACGTCCGTGGGAGCACCAGGGAGGGGCCAAAAGCTCAGGAGCAGCACCAGGCGGGCGCGGACCGCGAACGGGACGCCTGACACAGGATGGGCCTCAGACAGCTGCCACAGATGGCGACCAAGTCGGACGCGGACGTCCGAGGGAGCACCAGTGCAGAGACAACACATTACAGGCAGCGCCAGGCGGGCGCGGACGGCAGAGAGAGCACCCAGCGCCCTCTGAGCATAAATACTGGACAAGATCCTCCAATACGCACACCTGCAGAACGCCCCTCTCCCTGCCTTAACCCCAATCCTCTCCTTGATGTACAACTACTGCGTAACGACAGAAACTGCGTGGAAGACGAGCAAGACCATAATGATCCCCAAACCCGACAAACCACGAACGGACCCCCTCTCCTACCGACCTATCTCACTACTGGACGTTATAGGAAAAACGCATGAACGTATAATGACCGACAGATTGCGAAAATTTGTGGACAGTAAACAACTACTCCCCCTACTCCAAGCCGGCTTCTGTCCCAACCACTCCACCACAGACCCACTTCTCAAACTGACATGTGACCAGGGAAGGGCCAAAACCTCAGGAGCAGCAACAGGTGGGCGCGGACCGCGAACGGAACGCCTGACACAGGATGGGCCTCAGACAGCTGCCACAGATGGCGACCAAGTCGGACGCGGACGTCCGAGGGAGCACCAGTGAAGAGACAACACATTACAGGCAGCGTCAGGCGGGAGCGGACGGCAGAGAGAGCACCCAGCGCCCTCTGAGCATAAATACTGGCTTCAACAGATCGCACTGTACGCTAGCCATATTCCTGGACATCGAGCGCGCCTTCGACCGTCTGTGGCACAATGGGTTCCTGTTCATACTGCTCAAACTCGGCCTTCCACCGAAATTCGTACACCTCATGAAAATACAAATCACCGGACGACACAGCAGAGTACATGTGCAAGACGCCACCTCCGAACCATTCACCCCAGAGGCAGGAGTCCCGCAAGGTGCAATATCATCCCCGCTACTGTACGCGCTATACACACACGACATACCGACCCCAACAGACCAACTCGAAAAAATCGCCCTATATGCAGATGACACTGCATATTGGTGCACAGGACTCAGAACTAACGTAATACAAAGAAAAGCTGCAAAATACCTGACCAAACTAGAGACATGGATGACCAAATGGAGAATTCGATCTAACCCGACCAAAACACAACTAGTCCTATTCCAACACCGCATCCTGACGAGAAAACGACAGCAGAAACAAGAAGACATTACACTCCGACTATGGAACGAGCCCCTACAACTGACTGACAGCGCGAGATACCTTGGTGTCTACCTAGACAAGCACCTCAGCTACCAAGCCCACCTGCAATACCTGCTCAACAAAACGAGGAAACGACAACAGGTAATCCGACAAGTGCAAGGACTACTGTATGGCTGCTCCACCAGGACAGCCATACACACATACAAGACATACATACGACCAATATACGAATACTCCACTGCACCATTGGGCGGAATACCAAAGACAGTAGCAAACAGACTGTACTCGACAGAACGCCGACTACCACGTAACGTAGCAAAACTACTATACTGCACTCCTAGCGACGAAGTGTACGAGACGACAGAAATAACCCCACTGCAAACAAGACTGGCAAAACTTAGGGCAAGATACGGCTCACACATCCTACACAAACGACCCGACATGGAAGACATACTGACGACCAAGCCACGCACAGCAAGACGCCCGAAAAATAAATACATTTACCCGGCCAGTACAGTAGCACAAAATACATCAGCTGAGTTCCCCGACCTAGCACCCACAATGACACAACTGACAGGAGGAGAAACCATCCCACCCCACCTAGACGAAAGACAATAACACAGCAACAAATGACCTAGTGCACCACGACAGCCCCCCCACATTCAACATTCAACACACAAAACACCTCATAACACAAAGCACAACAGCATCAAGGAAATCATAGATAAGATAAAAGCTATTGTAAAAACCAGCTCCAAGTACCACCAAAGGGAAAGCAGAATATGTAAAACTAGATATAAGGCAAAAAAAAGCAGGAAAGGAGAACTTGTAAACACTAGTGTTAAGGTTAGGCTAAGCTAGAATATATCAACCACAACAACAACACTGTCCCACAACATTTTACATTTCGTAGAATTATTACATAGGAAAAAATAAATGTAAACACTATAAGAATCCCCCATTAGATTAATGTGTCACTTCCAGTTATAATGTCATATCACCCCCATATACCTTATAAAGTCAATACACTAATCGCATCCTAGATTCAATTAAGTAAACAATTAGTCTTGTTAAGTTAGTTATATTGTTAAATAAGTTCAGTTTTTGCATTATTAACTCAATAAATATTCTTTCACACTATATACACCAAAAAGTAACGTAAAATTAAAGATACCCAACATAAAATAATAGCATGTAATCAAATATATAAAGAAAATGGAAATAAATAAAATAAAAATTGTAACCTGTGGCTGATAAAGGGCAAACAGACAAGCCCTAGAACAGCCCGCCTTCTCCCCTCAGGAGAAGGAATGAAAAGTGCTATAAAAAAAAAAAATCTCC